>NC_056739.1:1983733516-1984068516 GCF_019279795.1 Protopterus annectens
CACAGTAACCCTACATATGCTGGGCCAATACACAGTGTAGTCTGATGCCTGACTGTGGTATGGGACATGTGTTAGTCTGGCCCTACAAACATGTACCCTGATAGGGTACCATAAACTGGAGCAGCATGCAACATCATTTAGAACAGGACCAAGAACAATGACATCTACCGCAGTCTGTACACAGGTCAAGTAACATATTCACAATACACTCTCTGTCAACAATCACCGTAAGTAAACAGACCTCACTACTGTACAGACTACAAACCTCAAATATAAGGCCTGTTATACATAACATGTTTAGCAGTCTGATATCTCACTGGATTGTAATCAGGTATGATGTCAGTAAATAATGATGTACTGTACATATACACCTCTTACTGCATGACATATGGACAAAGGGTGACAGACTTGGGGGACAGAGGCACAAACACAGGGCCAATATTGACATATTGCTGTGATAAACTGAGAAATGTCCTGGTGTAACATGGTTTGTTGTGACATATCTCTTCTGAGGGATATGAAGGCAGTAACTCACATGGATGTCACCATGTACTGACTGCAATCATTTGAGTATGCTACTGCATTTCTAAAGATAGGAAATGTGTAAGTAACACAATACATGTAAGAATCCAAATTCTGGACAGTCTGCAGATAGCCCTACAGGTGAGAGTTTCCTCAACCACATAACACTGTCATGCCAGACTTGAAATCATGTAGAACAGCCATATCCACACAATCCCTGTTAAACCAACATTACTTCATATGTAGAACAGCAATACTTACATTCTGTCCCCATGTCTGGAGCATCCCCCTCCTGTTTGTTGGCCCGTCTCCACAGTGTATGTTGTAAGAGGTATTTCCAACTACCCTCTGTGATGCTTTTTGTCAAACACCCACATGAAGTCCTGCTCACAGTGAAGGAAAAGGGCCAACACCTACATGAAGTGCTTAGTTATAGGAGTGTGTTTCCATGCAGTTGGTTGTAGGAATGATAGGACAGCTGTTCCACATGCAATTAGCAAGTGGGGGACTGCAGTTCATGCACAGAACATCAGGTGATCATGAGCATTCCTTACAAAACTCAAGCAGCTGCTTATGTAAAACAGATGTACTTTTTCACATCCACCAGAGAGGGAGAGAGAGAGAGACAGAGACAAAGTAAGAAAGGAAGGGCGTAAGAGCCAAGCGTGTTTGTGTATGATCCGTGGGTGGAGAGTGGTATCTGGTTATTATAACAGTTGCCTATATTGTGTACTAATCCTTACTGTCATAAAGTAATTGTACATGGCTATACACATTTATGACTGAGGATTGTCTACAACAACCTCTACAGTGTTTGAAAACTGTTGGCCTTGTAATGTGGACAATGGAACATATAGGTCCCCAATATAATGATGTAGCAAAGCCCACACTACAATGGATCCTGTCAGTACACACTTACCTGAACACCGACACAGGATACTGATGACACACGCACAAACACACATTTACCAGTACTTAGTTTCAACCCCCTACCTGACTCTGTATTGCTATTACAGTGTTATGCAGTTATTTCACACGACACGGAGCTTACATGTTGGAGAGCTGCCCAAAGGTATCTTTGAAGGTGAGTGACATCAGCAACAGTGCTAAAGAATAGATAAGGGAAGTGTAGTACATGTGAATGTCCACAAAAGCAGGTGTCAGTGGAGACACACACACACTCTGTCAGGGAAACACACACATCATCACTGTTGACAGGATCAAGATTAGAACCCCTACCTAACTAGTTTGCTACACTACAGTATTACGCAGTTATCACATGCGCCACAGAGCTTATATGGCTGATACATGGCAAAGGGTTATTCCAAGGTGAATGACATCAGCAGGCGTTCTAAATTAGGCCAATGGGAGGTGTAGTGATTGTGAATGGCTTCAAAATCATTAATCCACACACACACACACACACACACACACTTGCCAGTACTGAGAGGCATAGGTTCAACACACACACTTGCCAGTACTGAGAGGCATAGGTTCATTGCTTCACAGGTGTGTAGTAGGTGAATGGGCCTGATGGCTGTACAAGGCTAGGCAAAGGAAATGCCTTGGCATCAGGCCACATGACAGTGGCCTCCAGTGTGGCTCAGGGGTATAGTCCCTGGAATGGTCCCAATGGGTGGGTATTGTATTCACCATCCACTCAACTGGGTTACTATTGTGGGTGGTCAGTGATGTGCACTGCTTCCTATGTAGCCAAAGCCATGCTGCATTTCAGTGAGAGGGGATAATTTTTGGTCATTGGCTGATTGGGGTTACCTGGACTAGGGCTTGGAGTAAGCACCTCAATGGTTCTTTCAAGCTTTTTATTTAAGTTGTTTCAGGTTTCATCTTTCTGCTACCTAAGAAGTTAACTTGTGAGTGTTTCTGCCATTTCACACTGAGCAAATTGGAGGAAGGGCACTGAGCAAACTTGGAACTGTAATGTATAACATTAAGTATTCTGTGTTATGCTTATTTTTATGAGTTATTTATAGCACTTTTATTGTCTGCTACATACTTTTCTAGCTAGTTTCACTGTGTGTGAAGTATTAACTAGATATTGTCTACATTCATTAAGCATCTGTTTGGGTTTTTTTGTTCCGATTTCCTGCCAAGGAGTGTATCATATTGTTTCCCACCCTCCCTCCCTATTGGTATAGTGTTTTTATACTTGGTGGCTTTGCAGTTGCCCACCACTACTGTAAATTTGATCTGGTACACTCATCCCAGTCTAGTGTCATTATCTCATTCTACCTAATCCAGGGAGAACATTTGAGAAGGCCAACCCACTTAGCTTCTGTTCCTCGTTCCCCCTTTCCACTTTACAAAAAAAATAAATAAAATTCTAAGCTTGTTTCCTGCCTTTTCTGTAAGTCATCTAGTCCATATACAAATTTTATGTATCCAGGACTGTTTGCAAGCTTCTGAGCTCCCAAGCCTTTCTGTGTTGGAGGGAAGCCTTCTACCTTAAATTTTGTTTCTTAGAACTAGCCAGTTTTTTAGTTTCAGCACTCAAATCTGTTTCTTTGAGCTCAGCACTTGCTCAGAACTCATTGTAAGCACTAAATAAGCTACAAATAACTACAGCACTCAACATTCCTCACTTGTATAGAGGAAAACAGTTTTTAGTATGTAATAAATAAGCACCTATCCAGGCATGTCTAATGGTCAGCTCCCGTGTTTTCTCCTGCCTACCTGATGAATCTGGGCATCTTGGGGAAATGCAGCAATTGCCTCGTACACAGACAACCCTCTCCTCCCACCACATAACACTACAACTTGTGAGAGATGCACTTATATAGCCAAACTGGAAGCAAAGCTCTCTTCACCCAAGACTGGACTAGACAGTCAAGAGGACAAGGTAAACACTTGCACCACACCACCCTCATCACATAGTCCCTCAAAACCTACACCACCAAAACACACACATAGAAACACAAAACACACACCTACATTCGTGGAGGCTCTCAATAAAAATCTACCCAAGCAATAGGGACCTCCAAAGCAGACACGCAAGCAACCTCCACCCCCTAACACAACCCAAATGACACATAGCCCACAAACTCAGTGTGCCACTCAACCACAGCCCATAAGGCATAACGTACCCAACACTCTAGTCATAGGTGACTCTATAGTCAGGCACACTGATCTTCCACTCACCAGGCTAAATAAGGAGAAAGTTACTATCAGCTGTCTGTCGGGTGCCAGGATCCACCACATAACGCACGCACTTAGGTCACTCCACAACAATTACAAATATGACTTTGTCATTGTCCATGTTGGTGTGAATGACCTAAGACATACCTCCCTGGACTACATGAAAAGAGACATGGAGGAGCTGTCCGATCATGTAGCCCAGGCAGGTATGACCCTAGCTCTGAGTAGCATCCTGCCATCACCCATTGTGTTGGGCAACTAGCCTGGAGGTGTGAATATCCTTGGTTAATATGGACACTCCCCCACCTTTAGTGTTTCGGTCCTGGTTTGGTGGCCGAAAAGTGTGGTAAGAGTTGTAGCCTGGTATTGCAGGGGTGCTGTCTGGAGCCTTGAACCAGGTCTCAGTTACTGCACATATATTAATGTTCTCCATTTTTAGAAGTGCCTCGAGAGAGTGCATTTTGAGGTTTAGACTTCTAGATTTTGCATGGTTATATCTGTTACAGTGGTGGTTTTGTCCTTTGAGCCTTGCCTAAAAAAGGCACTATAGGGGTGGCAAGAGCCGTAGCCAGTAACCTGTATCCCAGGGGCGACAGGTGCAGACCATCTCTGGCAAAGCATCGTGGTCTGTTGATCATGTAATCCCAGGCAGACAGATACCGGATCCCCTTTGAATGACACCAGAAGCTTAGACAATTGTAGAAGTCAATCATTTTGTCCTTATACTGTGCTATAATTCTGGGCGAAGGCAGGATGCTATTCAGGGCTAGGGTCATACCTGCCTGGGCCATTTGATCTGAGAGCTCTTCCATGTCTCTTTTCATGTAGTTCAGGGAGGTACGTCTCAAGTCATTCACTCCAACATGGACAATGACAGAGTCATATTTGTACTTGCTGTGATGTGACTTGAGTTCATGCATGATGTAGCAGATCCTGTCACCCAACAGGCAGCTGACTGTAATTTTCTCCTTCTTCAGCCTGGTGAGTGGGACATCAGTGTGCCTGACTATAGAGTCACCTATGACTAATGTGTTGGGCACATTGTCTTGCCTTAGGGGCTGTTGTTGGGTGGCACACTGGTGTTGTGAGCTATGTGACACTTTGGTTGTGATTGGTGCTTGTTTGTGTTTCAACTTCGGAGGTCCTTGTTGCTTGGGCAGGTTAATGTTAAGGGCCTCCGCATAATTGGGTTTAGTGTTACTATGTGTGGATGATGGAGGTGTGAGTTTTGAAGGGCTATGTGTTGCTTTAAGTGTAGTGCAGGTGTTAACCTTCTCCTCTTGACTGTCTAGCACAATCTTGGGTGGAGAGAGCTTTGCTTCCAGTTGGGCTATGTAAGTGCATCTCTCGGAGGTTGTAGTGTTGGGTGGTAGGAGGAGAGGGTTGTCTGTGTAAATGAGGCAATTGCTGCATTGCCCCCGTATGCCCAGATTCACCAGGTGGACAGGAGAAATCACCAGAAGCTGACCGTTGTACATGCCTGGTTCAGTGTTTCTTTTGTAAAGTACAAGAGCTGTTTTCCCTTACCTTGGCAAGGTACTTTGCAATTATAGGCTGTTTAGAGCCTATGAGCTTGCATCAGTTTAAGGCTTCCTAGTGCTCTCCAGCAGGTTTTATAGCAAGTGCTAGTCACAGGAATTCAGATTTTAGTGCTACTACTGACAAACCAACTATTTCAAAGGGAAAGTTTGAAGAGCAGACTTTCTGGCACCGGGAGTAGTATAAAGTGCTAGACTAATAGTTTAATAAAGTGCAGGAGAGCATAGAACTAGCAGATCTGAGGGAAAAAAATTGAAGAGCACCGCTAGCTTACAAAAAGTCCAGGATACAGCAAGTCTGTATCTGGGCTACACCAGTTCCAGGAAACATAGGAAATAGTTATTTTTTTGTTTTTTTAGTAGAAAGTGAAGAGGCAGAAGATAATGAGATAATTCAGTATGCAGAAGGTAAAGGGGTGGGCCTTTGCTAGCTTCTCACTATAAACAGTAGAATGAGTTGATGTAATGTGACTGGGTGGGAGTGCCCAGTATCGACTTAATACCAGAATGATACCACAGTACAAGGACAAAATGATTGACTTCAACAATTGGCTTTCTGGTGTCATTCTAAGGGGCTCCAGTATCTGTCTGCCTGGGATGACATGATCGATAAACCACAATGCTTTGCCAGAGATGGCCTGCACCTGTTGCCCTTTCAATTCCGGATACTGGCTAAGCCTCTTGCCACCCCTATAGTGCCTTTTTTAGGCAAGGTTCAAATGACAAATTCACCACCCTAACAGGTACAAGCAAGCAAAATCTGAGGGTAATGCTACTCAATGCTAGAAGTCTAAACCTCGAAATGCACTCACTCGAGGCACTCCTTAAAATGGAGAACATTGACATCTCTGCAGTGACAGAGACCTGGTTCAAGGCTCCAGAGAGCACCCCTGTATTATCAGGCCTATAATTCATTCCACACCTTTTGGCCACCTAACATGGACCGAAACACTAAAGGTGGAGGCGTGTCCATATTCATTAAGGATATCCTTACCTCCAGGCTAGTTACTCAGCATAATGCATCCGAGATTATCCAAGTGCAACTAACTCTGGGCAAGACCACAATCCAAATTGTAGCTTGCTACAAATCCCCCACCATGCCCCAGGATTCCCACTCCTCATTTCTTGATACACTGGAAAATATTAGTGTACAACCTAACACCCTAATAATGGGCGATTTCAACTACCCCACCATTAACTGGGAAAACTACTCATGTACCAACCCTTGTGCTCAGCACTTTCTGGAATTCATAAATTCCAACACCTTGGATCAACTTATCCACACTCCCACCAGGGGCAGCAATATCCTAGACCTGGTCATAACCAACGTGGGCAATCCGACCACAAGCTAATCACCCTAGACACCCACCCCCACCCCCCATTAGGGAAACCACTGTAAAAAATTTCTCCAAAGCCAACTTCACGCTTCTTAAGACAGAAGTGGCAAACTACACGACACCCATGCCGATGGACAATAGAGGTATGACTGCTGAATCCTACACAAATGCACTTTATAAGCACTTACACGAGTGCATGGATCATGCAATCCCTAACAGAACCAAGATGGTATCCTCCAAAAAAGGAAGACAATCTGGTGGTCCCCTGCCATAAACAAACTCTACAACAGAAGAAAGAAAGTGTTGCAAAAAAGAGTAAAATCCCATGGTTGGAGGAACTCCCTGGTCAGCCTCAGTAGAAGCTGAGATCCCTCATAAAATCCTCCAAAGCTAGTTACGAAAAACAAATCACCACTGATTCTAAAGACAACCACAGAGCATTCTGTAGCTTGTCAAGAATCTCAATGGCAACACTCAGATCTGCTCTGAGTTACAGCACAGTGGCACTAAATATGCAGAACCAACTGATATTGCCAACATCCTGGCAAATAGGTTCAGTGCTAACTTTACCCCCCCCTGTCATCCCCAAACGGGCCCATCTCTATACCGGAAGAATGCAAAGTTCCTGTAATCACAGCTGTACAGGTAAAAAACACACTATCCAAAGCTAAGAACACAGCATCCATGGGACCTGACAGCATCCCAGGCTGCATTCTACATGAACTACAGAACAAACTGGCTTCCCACCTAGGTATCATGTTCATTCATAACCGCATCTGAGGCTTTATGCCCACTGAATGGCACACATCAATGGTTATCCCACTCCACAAAGGGGGAGCCACCACGGACCCCGGGAACTACTGCCCTATTGGCCTGACGAGTCTGGTCTGCAAGGCTATGGAACGTATCATCATGGAACTTATAAACAATGACATTGGTAATCTCCAAACTCTGGACTCTACCCAGTTCAGGTCTATAAAAGGCAGATCATGTCTCCTAAACCTGATAGACTTCTTTGAAGCTGTCACCAAAGTCGTAGATGAGGGTAAGGTGGTTCACACAGCCTATCTAGAACTTGCCAAGGCTTTCAACACCATCCCCCACTCTGGAATTGTAGATACACTCACTAAACTAGATATAAATCCCTATGTCACAAGATGGGTTGCCAACTGGCTCACTGACAGAACCCACACTGTGAAAGTAGCAGACTCCAAATCCAACTTCAGACCAGTGACAAGTGGAGTACTACAGGGTTCAGTCCTAGGCCATCTCCTGTTTGGTATCCACTTCTCTGATGTACAGGCTAACACTGAAGGTCTTTGGCTAACGATGTTCACAGATGACTGCAAACTAGGAGCCATAATCAAAACTCCTAATGATGTGGACATCCTACAGAAAGGCCTCACTTAGATGCCTGGTGTCAAAGCCATGGCCTCAAGCTCAATGCCTAAAAGTGCATTGTCAACCCTTTTGGTAAAAACTCTGTACCCATGAACTATTACACAGGCGGTAGTCTACTTAACACTGAAAGTGTGATAAGAAACCTTGGGACTCAGGTGGACAGTAGTCTCTCCTTTGATAATCACATCACCACAGTAGTCAGGAAATCCTTCTATGTGGCACACCTCATCACAAAAGGTTTCTCATCCAGGAAAAAAGAGGTCATTGTTCCCCTCTACTCGTCACTCATTAGACCCATTATAGAGTACAATGCCCCGTTTGGTTTGTACCTCACAAGACATCTACAACTGGAAAGGCCACAAAAATACCTCACAAAGAGGACTACTGGCCTCAAACAGATGCCCTACGCAGACCATCTCGAAGAACTCCAGCTTTACTCCATCGCATATCATCTACTCAGAGGCGATCTCTGCCTAACATACAAAGCTTTGTCAAACCTAGAGCTGTTGGACATGTTCACTTAAAGAAATCCCAATCCCTCCGAGCTACTCGCTCTAGGAACCTAAACCTTGTCACTACAATAAACAGAACATGCTGGAGGGATAGATTCCTGTCCCAGAGACTTCCCATACTCTGGAACAAACTACCTATCTATATCAAACAATGCTCTTCATTAGCACTCTTCAAGAAAAGTCTTGATGATCAGATGGGAAATAGGAAATTCACCCTGGGGGTCCCCTCTGTGGCTCTGCTCAACAGGGGCACAGGAAAATCATTTTCTTGGGTGGCGAAAGCCAGGGTACCGTTTGGCTAGGCTTATATTGGCCCTAGGGCCAATAGCTTAGTACCTACCTATGAACCTATGTATGTGATCTATATTCCATAACATGGACAGTGTCTCGGTTGTGCACATGTCCCACACGCATGTTCTTTGACATGTGGAAGTGTACTTGAGGTCTCTGGGGCATGTTGTGTGTAGAGATTATCTTCTGATGTAGCATTCCTGACCTCATTTGGGGAGACATGGCTATGGAACCGAAGTCATGCTTGGACATACATTGACAACATGATACAGGTATTCAGTGGAGTTAGTGGTGTCTGTCCATACATGGCATGTGTATAAGGCATGGTATTCCCTTTGTGGGTTACATTTGCAGACTCTACAGTTATTGCAGACATCCTGTGGGGAACATAGCAAAAGGATCACTGTAATCATTTATTTGCATACTGTAGGGATGGAACAGGGTGCCGTGTCCTTTTGCTTGCTGGGTAACACATAGTCAGGAGATGTTATATATCACAGTACTTTCTGATGTCAGTGGCAGTGTTGTGGTCAACAAGCATGTAGTCCACTGCAATCACACCGTGGTTACTATCTGTGAGGCAATATGCAGGGAACTACCAATATAGTGGTTGTTGCCTAGCCATGTGTGTTTGTTTATGAGACATGGGTGGAGAGTGTTCTCTGAGTAATACAATGGTTGCCTATATTGTTCACCAGTCCATGATGTCACATGTAGAGCTATGGATTGTCTACACCAGCCTCTCTGGTGTTTGACATATGTTGTCCAGGTCCTCAATATAATAATTTAGCAAAACCTGTCCCACAATATATCCTGTTATTACAAAATCACAGCAACCTCTACACAGGATACTGATGACAGACACACACCAGTACTGAGATTCAAACTCTTACCTAGCTATGTATTGTTACAACAGTGTACCTCATTTATCGCATGCGCCATGGAGCTTATTGGATGGATGTTGTCTCAAGGTACTTCTAAGGTGAGGAACATCACCAGCCCTTGTAAATACTGGCATTGGATGATGTAGTGGGTGACAGATCCCAAAAATTATTTTACCCTAATCACACATTTACAGTTGCCAGGGGTGAGGTTCAAACCTCTGTTTAACAATCTTTACGAACCATTATGTTACGCATTTACCACATGCACCACTAACCTGACATGGTTTAGGGATGGCAACAGGTACTTGTAAGATGGATGATATCTGCAGGACTGCTAAAGTCAGGCTCTGGGATGTGTACTGGCTGTAAATGGGGCCAAAATCTTTGAGGTACACACATACATATGTACACACACAAACACTTGCCACAGATGAGATTCAAACCTATAGCTGTGTAGTTACTGCTACTATATTTTTCCACATTTATGGCACGCATCACGGAGCTTATAGCGCTGGCCATTGTCCAAAGGGGTATTTCAAGGTGACTGACATCAGCAGGCTTGCTAAAGTAGGGCTATGGGAGGTGTAGTGACTGCAGATGGTCTCAAAATCATTAATCTCGGCGCACACACACGCACATGCACACACACACACACACACACACACACACACACACACACACACACACTTGCCATGTCTGGGATTAGAACTCCTACCTAACTAGTATGTTACACTATAGCATTACACAGTTATTGCACGTGCCACGGAGCTTATAGGGCTATCCCTTGTCCAAAGGGGTATTTCAAGGTAACTGACATCAGCAGGCTTGCTAAAGTAGGGCAGTGGGAGGTGTAGTGACTGTGAACGGCCTCAAAATCATTAATATCTTCACACACACACACACACACACACACACACACACACACACACACACACAGAGTTTCAGAGTTGCCATGTCTGGGATTAAAACTCCTACCTAACTAGTGTGTTACACTATAGCATTATGCAGTTATCACATGCGCCACAGAGCTTATAGGGATGATAATTGGCCAGAGGGGTATTTCAAGGTGACTGACATCAGCATGAGTGCTAACATGGGCTATGGGAAGTGCAGTGTGTGTGTGAATGGGCCATAAACCATTCCTCTGGAAACACTCACACAACACTCAGTCACACAACTTTACATTTGACAGGACTGGTTATGCAAATGATAGATGAATACTGATTTGTACTATCATGTTACACAGTTATCACAAGCACCACAGGCACTGTAGGGTTGATGGCTGCCAAAAGCAAATGTTTACAGTGATTGACACTGGCACATCTTGTGCTATTGGCCAGTTGGATGTGTGGTGGGACAGGCCTCATGATGGCAATCTCTTTGTCACTGTCTGCCTCTCTCTTTCCCACATCTGTGTGTGTGTATTTTTGACCTATTATAGTGTGTTGGCCTTGGATATGTGTGAGTATTCCTCTCCAATGTGTGTGCAAAGCATGAATGGTGTGCAATGTGGTATGTGTGCAGTGACATCTGCAACTGACAGATATGTATGTATGTTCCACTGTTGTTGTCAGACATGGGCTTCATTTTTCTAAGTGTTGGAACATGCCCAGTATGACCTTCTGTACTGAGTGTGTGAATCCATTCCAGGTAGGTTGTACTCCAGTGCAGGATTTTGTGTTCTACACCTACAGCTAGCAACCTGTTTCTGCGGGATATCTGTAGATAGGTTGACAATATGGAATCACAATGGGCGAAAGATAGTGGGATACTGTAACTATTGCTGTCTGTGCTGCTTGTGCTACATGGTTGGTGTTAGCAGAGATATCAGACATGCACTGTTTTAGACTGTGATGTATTATGTCATCAACTACCAGCAGGTATACTTATTTGCTCACAGTTATTTCCTGGGAAATACAAGATGAATGAAGCTGTGTCCAGTATTGTGGTCTGCAGCCTACATATTCTTGCAGACACGTGCCATTCTGGAGGGGTAGCTGCAGACACTTGCTGATGGATCTGTGTAAATGGTCCAGCACCTTGGTACTCTGGTGGCTGAGGATCCCCTGCTTGTACATCTATCGACATAACAGAATGGCCATATCCTGCTGTTGCCATACCTCTCAGCTGTACAGATTCACCCAGGTTACCCAGAGGCAGGGCTCATATATATATATGGTCAGTTCCCCTTCACATTGTGGTTTAAGAGCAGGTTTGTAGCCACCCATTACTGGGTTTGCAGGCAGGGGGTATTATGGGCACACATCAGGGTTTCAGACTTCACACACTCCATGGTGTCCATGCTTCTACACCCCCCACTCTGTTAATCTATCCTCTTCCTAACATTATGTGAGTGATGTCTGCAAAGTATCCCTATAGTTGTCCCTTCCTCCCAGTGTTATTTAGAGGTTGGTCCACAGTTTATGCAGTAGCACATGGTGGGCATGCTACTGGGATTTGCCACAATGGCCTTGCATTTGTGTTCTGTGGATGTTATGTTGTTAGTTGGGACCCCATGAGATAACATACATTGGCAGTACGGGTGAGGCACAGGCCTTTGACAGAGGACTGTAGGGTATTTGATAGTGATGCAGGCCATTTGTAGCAAGCCAGTGCATTCTGTCACTCCTACAGTCCCAGGCTGCGAGCCACTGGATTCCCCTGGTGTGACAGGGTAAGTGTGCAAGGTGTTAATGGCAATAGTTCCTGTCCATATTAATCCATTGGTGTGGATGCTGGCAGGGTGCTGCTTACAGCTAGGGACAGACTTGCATAGGACACCTCTTCAGCATGCTGCATTCTGTGGGTATTCCCATACAGAAGTGGGGGTCATACTGTACTCATTCCCAGCAGCAGGGATATGACCTGTGATAAAACTGTGGATGATGGCGGGGTGAGGTGAGTTCATGTGTGATATGGTGGCTTCTTGCAGCTGACTCACAGATATACCTGGGACATTCCCCTTATGCTGCCTTGTGTGGGGACAAAAGTATTCTCTTGTTAGTTCATAACTCTCCAAAGCTAGCTATGAAAACAAAATCGCTACTAAATCCAAGGACAACCACAAAGCATTCTATAGCTATGTCAAGAAGCTAGATGGCAACACCCAGATCTGCTCTGAGTTACAGCACAAAGGCACGAAAATTGCAGAACCAACTGATATTGCCAGCATCCTGGCAGATAGATTCAGTGCTAACTTTACCCCCCTCTCACCCCCTAAAGGGCCCATATCTATACAGGAAGAATGCAGAGTCCCTGTAATCACAACTACGCAGGTAAAAGCTGCACTCTCTAAAGCCAAAAACACAGCATCCATGGGACCGGACAACATCCCAGGCTGCGTTTTACATGAACTTCAGAACGAACTGGCTCCCCACTTAAGCACCATGTTCAATAATAGCCTTGCATCAGGTTTTGTGCCCACTGAATGGCGCACAGCAACAGTTATCCCACTCAACAAAGGGGGAGCCACAACTGATCCCGGGAACTATCGACCTATTAGCCTGACGAGCCTGGTCTGCAAGGCCATGGAACGTATCATCATGGAACTCATAAACAAAGACATTGGTAACCTCCAAACTCTGGATTCCACCCAGTTCGGGTTTGTGAAAGGCAGATCATGCCTCCTGAACCTGATGGACTTCTTTGAGGCAGTCACCAAAGCCGTGGATGAAGGTAAGGTGGTTCACACAGCCTATCTTGATCTCGCCAAGGCTTTCAACACATCCCCCATTCTGGAATTATAGCTGAATTCACTAAACTAGGTATAAATCCCTGTGTCACAAGATGGGTTGCCAACTGGCTCACTAACAGAACCCACACTGTAAAAGTTGCAGACTCCAAATCTGACCTCAAGGCAGTGACAAGTGGAGTGCCACAGGGTTCAGCCCTGGGACCTCTCCTGTTTGGTATCTACTTCTCTGAAGTACTGGCTAACACAGAAGGCCTCTGGCTGATGAAGTTCGCAGATGACTGCAAACTAGGAGCCATAGTCAAGTCCCCAAATGATGTGAACATCCTACAGAAGGGCCTCACTGATACAGATGCCTGGTGTCAGAGCCATGGCCTCAAGCTCAATGCCAAAAGGTGCAGTGTCATCCCCTTTGGTAAAAACTCTGTACCCATGAACTACCACATAGGCAGCAATCTACTTAACACCGAATGTGTCATAAGAGACCTTGGGACCCAGGTGGACAGTAGTCTCTCCTTTGATAGTCACATCACCACAGTAGTCAGGAAGTCCTTCTACGTGGCACACCTCATCATAAAAGGGTTCTCATCCAGGAAAAAAGAGGTCATTTTTCCCCTCTACTCGTCACTCATTAGACTCATTATAGAGTACAATGCCCCTTTTGAAATGTACCTCACAAGACATCTGCAACAGCTGGAAAGGCCTCAGAAGTAGCTCACAAAGAGGATTACTGGCCTCAAACAAATGCCCTACACTGACCACCTCAAAAAACTCCAGCTTTACTCCGTAGCATATCGTCTACTCTGAGGTGATCTCTGCCTAACATATAAAGCTATGTTAATCCCAGAGCTGTTGGACATGCTACACCTAAAGAAATCCCAATCCCTCCAAGCTGCACGCTCTAGGGACCTAAACCTTGTCACCACAATAAACAGGACACGCTGGAGGGATAGATTCCTATTCCAGAGACTTCCTATACTCTGGAACAAGCTACCCATCTTTGTCAAGCAAAGTTCTTCATTAGCACTCTTCAAGAAAAATCTTGATGAGTGGAAGGGAAATAGGAAATACACCCCGGGGATCACTTCTGTGTCTCTGCTGGACAGTGGCACAGGAAAATAACTTTCTTGGGTGGTGTAAGCTGTGGTACCGTGCTGGCTAGGCTTATGTAGGGCCTTGGGCCGATAGCCTAGTACCTACCTATGAACTGTGCCTTTTGTGGTCTGCCAGTGATTGGCTTGAATACATCAGTATTGCATACTACACAGCCAACTAATGTGCTGCTAACCTGTATGTACAATTCCAAAGGTGTGTGCAGTTGACAGTTACATTTTATGTACTCTGTCTAGGGTACATTCACCTGTGTACTGTGTTTATGTTTGGGCCCACATTCATGGCATGTCCATCTTTCAGATGGTGACAGATATTGACATCTGAACAATGAGTATGGATGACTGCCGAATTGAGTCTTGCTGGGATGCGTTGTGGTTGGCACTGCAGTTGTCAGAACATGGCCCTGTCATCGACTGTACTGGCCATAGGCCAATGGGACACAACCCTCCATGCCTGCATGCTGGCCCCTTACACACAATGACACAATGTACAACACACAACATCCTAACACACAGAGCCCTGCATATTGTACACATGTAGCAATCTATCCTGTAAATTGGGTCAGCTCAGGTAATTTGTGCTCCACTGTTATTAACCCCGCTCGTACATGTTACTGCATTTCTACATAGGATTGGGGGGGGGGGGGGCACACCTGACAACTGTAAACATTTGCTATGACTGTACTGGTATTTCAGGTACTCTGTTGACTTCCATCCATTTCGTTTTGGATTCTGACCTGTCATGCAGACTAGAGGCATATCAGTAGAGTACAGATCTTAGGTTTTATTGACCTGCATTTCAGTTTCAGACTTCATACCCTGCAGAACTAACATACAACTGCCTGACCTGTTGTAGTCTGTGTAGGCCTTGAGGGGGGCTGTTATCCATTGCCATTAATTGGAGGCCTTAGCACAGCCTTTCTTTATGGTCACCTACACCTGTCCTGCTGACTGAGGCTGTTGTTGGGTATGTGAACCTCACTGACATGCATGTGTGTGTCCTATGGACACACATTTGGGCCACCAAATGTACTGCAGTGGGATTTGTCACCTTGTCTAGTACTGCCTACTTTATTGACACCAGTATTTGTTTTGGATTCCATGCTGCCCATATAGGTGTCTACTATCTGCTGCCATCCCTTTCAGCCAACTGATTCCCTTGCATGCTGACATCCATATCATAGCTACAACTAGCAGAACATACTACTCCATTCAGCAATTGATAGGAACAGTGAGTTACTTGTGGTTGTGCCAGTATTGAGGATGGTGCTGGAGGGTTGACTATGTCAGATACACATAGTGCACTCCCTATACATGGTAAAGCACAGGTAGTGTCATGTTTGGCATCTCTTTTACTGTATGTGCGAGTTGGAGAGAAGTGTCATTCCCTGGGTTCCTACTGTGTCAGTGTATGTGCTATGTGTTGCCTCTTTGCCAAAGCCTGGGCATACTGGGCATGCCTCCTTCTGCCTACATGGGCAGGCTTAGGTTGTTCCTCCTCTGAGTCACTCTGTGTCTGTGCTGGCCTTGACAAAGATGGGGGGCTGTGTGGGCATGCCCGTGCTGTTCCTGCTGCAGCTGTTTCCGCAGGATCATATTGTGTAGCATGGCACATACAATGAAAATTTGTGTACATGTAGCTGGAGAGTACTCCAAGGCTCCACCGGATATGTCCATGCACCGGAACCATGACTTGAGCATCCCAAACACATGCTCTCTTATGGTTCTCGTTTGTGCTTGTGCCTGATTATGGAGTTCTTGTTCAGGTGTGTGTGAATTTCTGATAGGTGTCATCAGCCACGGCTCCAATGCGTAACCAGCATTCCCTGCTAGGTGGTTATATAGGATGTCCCCACTGGCAAATCTCTGGTACAGCTGTGTCATATGCCAGATGTGGAAGTCGTTATAGCTTCCAGGGCTGCCAGCACACATATTTATTATAATGCCCAGGGCATCGCACATGACCTGGCAGTTGATGGACTGGGACCTGGCAGTTGGTGGAGGGGAAGCCCTTGCAGTTTATGTAGACCCTACTCCGCTCACCAGGCGGTCCTTTGATGTGTATGTGCGTGCAGTCTATAGCACCCACTACCTCAGGGTATTCTGCTATTTGGTGGAAGAGACGCATATTGCTGGTCAATGCCTCACGGGTGTTGAGGAAATGTATGTGCTTGCTGGCAGTTGCTGGCATGGCATCCGGGAACTGGTGCAGTACCCTGGATGCTGATTCCTGTAAGATCCCCATGATATCCCCAGTTGGCCTTTGGAAGGTACCTGTGGCTAGATAGGCTACACATACCTTGGTATCCACTGGGATGGGTTCCTCCTCTGTTGGTTCTGTGTGTGAGGCGTGGCCGTCACAGCTCAACAATTTGCTGTAGAATGTCCCTGTCCATCCTATAGCGTTCCACTATCTCCAGCTCATGTAGCCCCTAGTAGGTTACCCTGGGTCTGTACACTCTTCTCATTCTCCTCTCTGTGGGTTGGTTATCAGCATTCTCATCCTCACCCTCAGCCTATTCCACATATTGATGTATGAGAGCGACAGCAGCCCCTATCATTTTGTTAATTTTGTCAGGTAAAATTTCCCTGTCTGTGTACACTGGTGGTGTAGAGTTTGTGAGAAAAACCAGTGTGAAAGGTGTTTGTAGTGTGCTGGGCTGGGCTGCTGCCTGTGTAATTGACTGATTCTGATGCATTTCACCTGCCAGCTATGCTAGTTCTCCTTGATTGCATTCCTACTGCAGTTGTCCCTTCCCATTGCCTTCCCATTTAAGCCCTGTGGCGCGCTGCGCATACCCAGTGCTCAGATGTGAACAAAGCTGCTATCCTTTTTTTTTTAAAACCCGGTGCTTGGCACGCACACCCGTTTAGGCAATGTAAACACTGCTTGGCAGCCTCAGAGACACCCCCTTCCTTAGCTATACTTAGTTAAGGGCAAACACGGGCCACAGAGCTCCAGTAAGCTTACAGCATGCATGACAATCCCCCTTATGAGGTCATCTACCTCTTATGCTTATACCATGGTATTGCTGCACATACACGGTTGGGTGCGAGCTAACACTGAGGGGAATTCTGTGATTCAGTATCAGTCCCCTCATTTGCATAAAACTGACTGCCAATGCATGGTTACAAGACTGACACTCAACCTTCCCCCTTAGCATCCACTATTCAATGGTATTTTGGTCTTCTGCATGACATTGATTATTATGGCAGAATGCTGACTTTGGTTTAAAAGCTTATTTCCAACTTTTTTTTTTATTTTCAGGCTGATCCCGTTTGCGTACCGCTGCCCTATGCTTAAATGGCTGAAATTGGCCCAAAAAAAATAAAAGTTATTTTTTATAATTTTGCAACTATTTGCCATGCCAATGGACATCTATTTGGCCATTGGCATGCTTACTACATTGAATACATGCTTTATTTGCAGCTGTCATGCCTCCGTTTTATAATTTGCAGAAATGTATTCGGTTAGTAACTAAATACATTTCTGCAGGTTACACTATTCCTGCACAGATGTCTGCCTACTTCCTGGATTGCTAACTCACCTCATTTGTATGGTATTTACTAGCAAATGGGGTAAGTAGCATACAGGAGCTGTGTCCGTGCAGGAATAGTGTAGGAGCGCTCGTGCACTTCCCGGGAGCCCATTCCTGGATTGCTCGTCGGCCATATTGCATGCAGCAGCTCTTGCACTATTTCTGTACACCATGCAGAGCTTACTGAATCCTGGGGTATATGTTTTAGGGATTTCTTTGTAATTTGGTTAGCTCTGTAGTAACACTGAAAGCAGTGCTGCACCTTCTTGCTTCCTAGCTTGGGGACATAATACATGTCAGTGGATGGCTGTCACTGCTTTTCCATGCTGTATCAGAAGCTAGACTTTGTGCTGTATCAAACAAAGTTTAAACTGTAGCTATTTGTGCACTTTTGGTCATTTACATACCTTTTGTGCATCATAAACAGACACTGTTGCTTATAAAATAAGCTGAGTCCAGCTTAATGAGTTCTCATGTATGACTTATGTTTAGTTTATTTCTATGCATTTCCTGGAGTACTGGCCCTATGCAGTGTGTGCCTTATCTTTCAGACTTGTCCACAAACAGCAAGTTTTACAGGTTTATGAGTAGTAAAGTTAGAATCTGGAAGTTAAATAATGTGATAGCTATAAATATTCAGGACGTACGCCTGAACATAGGGAAAAAAGGTGGAAGATGATGGAGTATTTGAAGAAAACATGTATTGTTTTTTGAAAAGAAAAAAGATGCATTCACTGGGTCTGTGAAGTAAATAGTAGCTAAGCTATGAAAATATTATTAGAGAAATTATAAATATACTCTTGTAAAATGATGAGGGCTAAAGACTCTATTTAGTTTTAAGAAGAAGTGCAAGGGAAATATCAAGTAGTTGGTTTCACTTCATAATCACGAAATGCTGAAATCTCGAATTTCAGCATTTTGAAACTATGAAGCTGAACCATTCACAATCCCGAATATCATAATCACGAACATACATACACCACATAACACACACATCATTCCACCCACAGCACACAAACCACACAACCGTACACTACACCTGAGCCCCTCACATCCCCCTTACTTATATATACCTACTACCGAGATTGCACATAATGAAAACAAAAAAAAACCTCACACCATGGCATTCTACACTCGCTCGCACACAAATACACATCACACATACACAAACACCAACAAATCCAACACTCACACTCATACTTACACCTCCCTACCCTTACCCACACATACAGCATACAAACACACACAAACACTCACTCACCTTCAATTTCAGACACCATACCAGCCATACAGTTCACGCAACATACCGAAAATGCATAAGCGCGGATTTGAGATATTCAAATTTGCTCTTATATACTTTCGGCATTCTGCATTTTCAGCTTCATGGTCTCGGAATGCTGAAATTCGAGATTTCAGCATTTCGAGATTATGAAGTGAAACCCAAGTAGTTACATAATACGGGTCTGTATTAGATACTCGAACGTTTGAAAGTTCGACTACCATATGGTCGACACCATATGATCGAACTTGCAAAAGTTCAAATATCTAATAAAAAAAATAAACTACACAAAACACCTACGTAAATGCTCTAAGCAGGGGGGCAAGCCCTCCTGCGCCCCCCACTCTTTAAATATACCAACCCCGAGATCGCACTACAGTGCAGAAAAGGGAAATCTTCCCATTCTGCACTGTACGGAGATCTCTGTTACAACATTCAAACATTCAAAAATCCGATCATATAGTATCGACCATATGAGATTCGGAATTTTGAATGTTCGAACATTCAATATAGACCCACATAATAGTACAGGTTGGAGCAAATAGTGTTCTACAGGCAGTGGAGATTTCACCACAGCATTAAAGATAATAAGGTTCTACATGCTACATCTAACATTGGGAAGGCTATTCCACTTTGAAGGGGAAATAGTAACTTAGAGTTGTATCACCCACTTTACATGAGGTTGCATTAAACTTGCAATGCCCAATCTGCCTGAGATGAGTAAAGATGACAGATTAGGAGAAGACATGTTTTTTATGTAAGTACAAAGAAAAAGAGAAGTTGGTAAGAGGTTGTTCTGTGTCAGTCATCTGCCTGTCCAAAGTCATTGAGTGTTATACAGCAGTGAGCAGGCATGGAGGCTCAGTGATAATACTTCTGCCTTGCAGTTCATGGGGTCAGTCTTGATCTCAGGTCTCCTTGTGTCTAATTGAATTTTCTCTGGATACCCTGGCTTCTTCCCACCTCCCAAAAACTTTCTGATTGATTGGCAGTACTGGATCATGGCTGAAATGCCTGTAAAGAGGACCAGTTCATTTACCCTGTTAACAAATATATAATTAAATTAAGTTAATCAGCACTGGAAAATAAGTAGTAAAGTGAGTAACTCTAGAATATGCTTTTGCAGTTTTCTGAAAGCATTTCATGATGTGATGACCAGCAAAAGGAGTATATCCCTGATTTTTGGAGTAGTACATCAGCTTCCATGTGGTTGCCAGCCCTTCAGCCCTCATCTTCCATTTTGATGTACACTATTTGGCATTTGCTAACATATGTCTATAATCCCTTGACATCAAATTGGGTGAGTCAGACTTGTCAAAAAGAACCCCCCTCAAACTGTGGACATCACTTGTTAACAGTAATGTTTTGTAGTGTGCAAGCCTCACAATACCTTTCTTACTTATATATATTAACTCAGTGTTTGTACAGCTGCAAGGAGATGGTAAATGTCCAGTGATGATAAAAAAATATGTTGCAAAACTATAATTTTGCAGTGGAGCCAATAAAGTTAAACCAATTTGGGGTGCTGAGATCCTCAGAACAGGATTCTTGTAGTTCCAGTGTTTGTGTGTTTGTGTGTGTGTGTGTGTGTGTGTGTGTGTGTGTCTGTGTGTGTGTCTGTGTGTGTGAGAGAGAGAGAGAGAGAGAGAGTATGTAATATATATAAAATATGTATGTGTATATTTTATTTAGCTATTTAATATTTGTTAACTGGGTAGGTGAAGTGGTCCAAGAACCCTTTTTAATTACGATCCAGGCTAGACAGTACAACAGAGTGCAGAACTATTTAAACTGAAATTTACATTGGCATTGGTAGTAACATAGTTGTAGATATGGCACAGTACTGCATTTTCATTTCGGAGCAGACCAGTTTGAATTTTCAGGTAGGTACATTTAATTACAGACAGAGTAAATTAGCCTACAGTTCAATTTCCAGAGAAGCGTTTCATTGATTATGATAAGATCTGAATTAGTATTAAGCCAATAAGATGGAGCACATACACACTTATTCCTTACCTTGTATATGCTTTTGAGCCCATATCTCTGCAACACTTTCAGGCATGCTGTTTTACAAGATAGTTTTTAGTTATAGTTTGAAGCTAGCAATTTCACTGACTTGAATTATTTCTTCTGGGAGTTTGTTCCAACTGGAAGGTGCATTTTTGGAGAAGGTTTTTTCAAAAGTGGCTAATTTCTAAGGGGTTTGGCTAACTGAGTGATGGCTGCATTTCTAAGAGTATTATTACAATCCATATTAAAAAGTCTGACCCTGGAGAGATGGAGATATGCCCTAGAGAGAAGAGGAATGTAGGTCAGCAGGACTAAGACAGAATATATGTGTGTGAATGAGAGGGAGGATAGAGGGATGGTGAGGATGCAAGGAGTAGAGGTGGCGAAGGTGGATGAGTTTAAATGCTTGGGATCAATAGTTCAGAGTAATGGTGAGTGTAGAAGAGAGGTGAAGAAGAGAGTACAGGCAGGATGGAGTGGGTGGAGAAGAGTGTCAGGAGTAATTTGTGACAGACGAGTACCAGTAAGAGTGAAAGGGAAGGTCTACAATAGTGAGACCAGCTATGTTATATGGGTTAGAGACAGTGGCATTGACAAAAAGGCAGGAGTTTGAGCTGGATGTGGCAGAGTTAAAGATGTTAAGATTTGCACTGGATGTGACGAGGGTGGACAGGATTAGGAATAATTATATTAGAGGGTCAGCCCAGGTTGGAAGGTTTGGAGACAAAGCCAGAGAGGCAAGATTACGTTGGTTTGGACATGTGCTGAGAGGGAATGCTGAGTATATTAGGAAAAAGATGCTAAGGATGAAGCTACCAGGTACCAGGAAAAGAGGAAGGCCTAAGATAAGGTTTATGGATGTCGTGAGAGAGGACATGCAGGTGGTTTGTGTGACAGAGCAAGTTGCAGAGGGCAGGAAGAAATGGAAACAGATGATCCTCTGTGGTGACCCCTAATGGGAACAGCCAAAAGAAGATGATGACTAAAGAGTCTGGTCTTTAAAGGTGGACAATATCCACTGTTAGTGAGCTTTTAAGTAAGGGTGTTAAGCAATTCCTTGCTGAAACTGTAAGCCATCTACTAGTCATTTTTGTAGTGACGTGGTGTTCTGTATTATTAACTAGGTTGAAGTGTAATATGTTATTCTAAGTAGTTTGTAATAATGTGGTAGTAGTAGCTGAGTTTGCAACAATAAGGGGCAGTTTATATTTGATCCTAGGCATGAGTACATTGATGACCATGACTTCTGGAGTGAGAGATTAGCTATTGATTAGTCTCATTTATGAATCATGTTTAGGTTATGTGTATGCATTTCCTGGGGTATTGGCCTTATGCAGTGTATGCCTTACCTTAGTATTTTGTCAATCTGGGTCTCTTTGAAGGGAAAAAGTAAAAGAAGAGTCTAACAGAACTCCTAAGTATCTTTGAGAGGTGGCTGTAGGCAAAATGTTAAAACAGGGATCAGTTATAAGGATTCATTTTGACTCACCTTTATTGAACATAGAACAAAAACTTTTTTTTGCAGGAGGCATTTCCCCTGCATCAGACTTCTATATACCAACTAAATGGTCACACAACACTGGAGAAAGAGGCAAACTGCAGTGTCAGCAAAACTAGTTTCAGTGAACATTTTACATTTGCCAATATTAACTTTGCTGATTTGACATGTTTCCCAGTTATAACAGGGATGGGGGCACATTTAATCTTTTGAGCTGTGTCAAACAGCATGACCATATCAATGGTTTCCATAACTGGGAGACCTTTAAGGCTGTACTGTCCCGTATGCTGCTGGAACAACCAGAAAAAAGAACTAAGGCAGTAGAGTAGTCTACTCAACATCACAGTTTGGCTACCACTGTGTAACAGCGGTATGCATGTCAGAATTTTATATAATATAGGTTTCTAACAACAGTTTACCAGAGTATTTAGAATCATTAGAAGAAAATCATTTGAGAGTTGACTTAACAGAAAAATGTATGGCCTAAGTATGCAATGATGGCACTAGAGAAAACAAAATAAAGAATAGCTGCTAAGTAAAAAAAAGTCACATTATTTATAAAATACTGACAAGGGCAGTGATAAACAAGTAACCTGGCTAGTCACCTCTGTCAATTAAGAACAAAATCCTGAATATTAAAGTGATTACTTAACAGAAAAATATATGGCCTAATTATGCAATGATGGCACTAGAGAAAACAAAATAAAGAATAGCTGCTAAGTAAAAAAAAAGTCACATTATTTATAAAATACTGACAAGGGCAGTGATAAACGAGTAACCTGGGTAGTCGCCTCTGTCAGTTAAGAACAAAATCCTGAATATAAAAGTAAGTTCAGAAGTCTTATAAGCTAAATATAAGAAGGTTATAGTTTTCTCTCTGAAGACTTACTTTCTCCAGTGTTGTAGCAACAGAACAAGTACACTTCAATAAATGTTTATGCAAAATGTACATCACCCAGCAGGAGCAATAATAGGTACAAATTGGCTACAAGCTGTCCCAGGCAGACATCTATTCTTCATAGGTCTTGAGTACCTGATCATACTCTGTTTTCTAAAAGAAAATTCTGTTAACCAGATGTGTGACTTCATACTTCATGAACATTATTAAAGTTAAAACAGGATTCATCCCGGACTTCCAAGATGGTTGCACATTAAGTAACAGCTTAATTCTAGCTCTCCCAATGTGAAAACAAACTCAGCAGAGAAGGCCAGTAGACCTTTGTGTTTCTGGGTAAATTTCAGCAACTGTCTAGTAAGTGCGCTGCCTGGATGCCAGGAAAAAAGAAATACAGAGGACCTGAAAGAAAATCACCTACAAAAGGTGAGGAAAAAGCACTGACTTAAGAAAAGTTCTGCAGCTGTTCAGCAAAGAGAAGTGCAAGCTTCAGACATGACTTCTAGTAACCTAAAGGAAAGTATAAGACTACTGCACGTAGACCTGTTTAAAATAAACAAAACACTGATGGAGTATATCAACTCAAATAACAAAAGGCTGGAAAAAAATGGAAGAAGCTCTAAACAGATATTCAAATGAGGTGATAAAACTGAAACACATCAGAGGTTGAAATGAAGAAAAGGCTGACTGAATATGACACTGTTCAAGAAGAGATGTTTCAAAAAAATAATAGAATTTGAGGACAGAGCACGTAGAGAAAGAAACTGAGATTTTCAGCTTTTTAGCTGTATCAGAGAAGCTGGAAGGAACCAACTGTATTAATTTTATTAAAGCAGAAATAAGCAACTGGACTGGTATCCCACAGCAGGAGTTGTTGAAAGGGCACATCGTGTGTATGCTGCAAACCTGGATATGAAAAAGCAACCTAAACCTTTAATAGTAAAGATGCAATCCAATGAGCAGGAGCAGTTGATTCTCACAAAATTGTGGCAGAAGGACAAAGTACTAAAAGTGTGAGACAGCAGAATGTTTGTGAATAATGGTTATTAATTGTACACCAGGCAGAAGAGCAGTACATTTTTTCACTATTCAGGGAATGTCAAGAAGCAGACTTAAGATTTAAACTGTTAGATCCAGCTATATTCAAAATATTCTTCCCTGGCGGCAGAAAAATCGTTTTTTGATGAAGTATGTGCTAAGGAGGAAATACAAACGTTTTCCAACAAAAAGTGAGCTGTGAAACATAAACAGGATTCTGCTTCTTGTTCTACTGGTAATAAAGACCACAGAGAGACTGTGCCAGTGAAACATTTTTAGTGTTTTTAAGGAAAATGTTGGAGAGAAGTAAGGGAGTATGAAAATTGAATTGAAGAATTGAGAATAATTTGGAAATGGTGCAGAGACAGAGTTTGGGAGATGGAGATTAACAGGAATAAAACCAGTAACTTAGAAATTGACAAATCTGATATTAGAAAGCAATTATTATATTTGTGAAATATGGCAGAACAAGAAAATCTGGAGATATTGGACTTTTTTGGACTTATGGGGGACTCTAATGCATATGCCATACTTTGTATTTAATGTTTGCAAAGATAACTAGGGGAGGGGAATAGGATGGAGAAAGTTAAGTGTAAGTGAAACAAAGTTCTTAATAGTACTATTCATATAGTGAATGATTTTCTTTGCATGTTATAAAGTTTTCTCAGTTATTTTTAAGTGCAATGGGGATACTATTGTAAACAGATCCTCCTTTTTTCTCCCTTCTCCTCTCTTTCTCCTTAAGTTTTAAGAAATGAGAAATGTAGGCACCACATTGTAAAGTAAAAACAAAAAACAAAAAAGGAGAATAAAAGTCTGGTTAAAAGACCATAACAAAAGGGAAATTAATGTCATTTTTCCCCATTCTTGCATGGGGGGGGGGTGACTGGATTGGGGCCCTTGGTTTGATCTAGTAACAAGTTTTAACAGAAAGCAAGTAATCAAAAAATAATATTGAATATTATAAGGCTTTTTCTAGAAAATAAGTGTATGCTTATTAGCAATTCTGGATCTGGTCCTCGTGTCTTCATGGAGACAGTCTCATAAAGAGAAACTGGTTACTATCTGATAAGGAGAAAATGACTAGCAGGTAATGCTTTCTGAAAGCATTCAGGTGTTTTCCAAGCTGGGGGAGCTATAAATATAAGACAAAAGCAGACAACACTTAACAGAAGCACAGGCTGCACCATGCGTCTTAGCATAGATCATCTTTCTTTTAGGTTAGCTCAAGTCTGTGAGTGTGGCTGTCATTTTGGGACATTTGTTTCTATTAGGAGAGTAAAACTTCAATATTTGATGATGTGCATAGTTTTGTGTGCTAGTATTAAGTTAGTTTTTTGGGGGTATTGGGGATGTGTTTTTTGAGGGCTTACAATAACATAAGTTTTATACAATGTGACATAGGCTCAAATGGATATGACAAGAAACAAATGTATAAAAGTTCAACCTGCCAAACATTGTATGCATGTAACACCAAGGCTGGAACTAGACATTTAACAAACAAGCTGTTGTACATAAAAGGTGGGAATAACAACTTTTTAATACAATGATGCTTTTTGTAATGTCTTTAAATGTCAGTTATCTCACAGATAAAAAAGAAAAAAATGAGTTATATTCAGAAATGTAGAGTGCAAATAGTTATGCTACAGGAGACACACTTTGAAAGAACTGAACATGTGACATTGATAAAGAAAGGTTTTCAGAATGGTTATTCATCTGAATACCTAGGACAAAGGAAAAGATGAATACTTGTATTAATTGCAAGAGGAGCTCCAATAATGATAAAAGAGGATAAAAAAATAATAATGGTAGATTTGTAGTACTAAGGAGCTACTGGAAAAAGAGAAGGATTACACTGGCGTGTATTTATATTCTACCTAAAACTTCTATAATGGTGCTCAAGAAAATTCTGGGAGAAATAATCAGCCTTCAGCAAGGAATATTATTTATAAATAGGGACTGGAATTTGCTTTGCAGCAGGGAAGATGTGTCTGGAGGCCCAGGAGGGAAAATATAACAAAGGAGGGTAGACTTTTGAAAAAAATGTATGAAAATATTTGGCATGGAAGATGTGAATTCAGTACTAGTTCACTAGGAGTGAATTTAAATATTCTCCAAGATACAAAAAAAAAAAATAAAAAAATAAAAAAAAAGACTGGGCTAGGCTAGACATAATTTACATTTCACAGGAACATGTGCATTTAATTGAAGATCTTGATATGCACCCAATAACCATTTCAGATCATGCACCAAAATAACTGAAATAAAAACATAGGGTAATGAAATAAAAATGAGACACTGGTGCTTTCCCATGTATCTGTTGAAAATAGAAGAATTTAAGGAATGGGTTGTGGAAATTATTCAGGAGCTTTACCAGAAGACAGATTTTTTTTTCTGAAAATATAGCTAGGGAGTGGATTAAATTAAAGTGGAGTTTAAAACTAGGGTGGAAATAAAAGAACGGTAGATATGGTTAAGAAGTAACAAGAATAATTTTGAAGGACTGATAAATGTTAAAATATTGACAAATTGGCGGAATCTCAGAACAAGAAGAGGAATAACTGAAAAATGTTAAACAGAAAATAAGGGATTACCTTGATAATATCCACAAGTTTAGAAAGATTGTTGTTAAGCAACTGTTTTTGATAATAATAGAGCACAAAAACGTTTAGCAGAATGACTGTGGCAACAAAACTTAGAAAAGGCTGTCACCAAGCTTAGGGAGCCTGTAACAAGAAAGGCAACAAGATCCTGTAGAGGTATTAGAAATATTTCGGAAATTCTATGAAAGTCTATATAAAGCAGAGGAATATGGAAATCAAGAAAAGGTAAAAATGGAAATGTTTATGGAAGAATTAAATATGTCAAGTTTAGAGACAGATGAGGCTCAGTTACTAACAGTTAGGATGGGAGGAGATGAGATAAAAATGGTGATGTATAACCAACTAGAGGAAAGTCCCAAGGAATAGATGGTATTCCCGTGGAAGTTTGGAAGCTATGAGGGAAAACCGATGAAGATCTGGGAGGTTTTGTTTAACAATATTTTAAGAGGAGGAGAAGTACCAACATCCTCGAAGAAAGTGTGGTAGCTGTAATACCTAAAGACAGTAAAGATCCATTAGATCCAGCTTCAAACAGGCCCATTTCAATACTAAATTATGATTATAAAGTGTTTATGTCTGTAATGGCTAAAAGAATAGCGAAAGTGATACCAAAATTGATAGATATGGATCAGTGTGGTTTTATGGAGGGGAGACAAACATTTGGCAACATTCCCAGAGGAAGCAGAATGTAAGAAAATACCACTGTTGGTTGGTCTTGATGCAGAGAAAGCATTTGACAGAGTAAGTTGGGACTTTACTCGAAGGGCAATGGAAGCATTTGCATTCCTTGATAAAATTATAAGGTTGACTAGGAGGATATATGAGGGATTGGAGGTGAAAATTAAAGTGGGTGAGGTCGTGATAATTTCTGCTTGAACAGAGGAACCAGACAGGGTTGTCCTCTTTCCTCTTTCTTATTTGTATTATACTTAGAACCACTGGCAAAGAAAATAAGGCATTCAGAAATTCAAGGATATTATTGGTGTGGTAGTCGAGGAAAGCTGGCTCTGTTTGCAGATGGTATTATTTTATAAAACCAGCAAAGGACATTACATTTTTTTGAACATTTTAAGACAGTTTCATATCTTTTTGGAATACAAAATTAATGAAGCTAAAACAAAGACAATAGTGGTAAATTATGTACCACACACAAATTAGTTCAGCAATATCCCTATTTATGGGGACATGATAAAATGAAGTATTTAGGAGTATGGATTAAAATGATTCCATTGTGGCAGCTAAGGATATGTCAGAAGAGACTAGCAAAAGAGAATACAAAAACTGAGAAAATGGAAACTGTTAGATGAATACAGATAGTAAGGTACAAGCAGTTAAAATGTTTTTAATCCCTTTAGTCTTATACACAGGGCAGGCATGTTTTTATCAACCAGAGGAGAAGTTGTGGATAGCATTTAATAAAGAGCTGAAGGATTTTATCTGAGAGGGGAAGACGGCAAGAGTGAAGTGGGATAAGCTGATTCTCCCAATAGAAAATGGTGGAATTTGAAGGGGCATTTCAGAGCTGCACAGTTAAGGCTCCTACACATAGCAGAAGTAGAAAAGTATAATTCAAAATGGAAAGGGATGTTGATGAAACGGGGTGGGGGGCTCAAGAAACAAGGAGAGACTGGCATTTTGTATGCAGACCTTTAAGGAGAATAACAATAATCAGACAGAATATTGTATTCATAAAGTTGCAGAAAGTTTTCTAAGAACTAAGCCAAAATGGGAATAGAGAAAGGAGATTCTGCCAATAGGGAGTACTGCAATTAGGGATATAGACAATAGGCAAGATGGGTCTAGAATTTATTGGAGAAAACTGGCAAAGGAACCAAGGTATTGGGAGCAAATAACTAGAGAGGGAAAGGTAGTAGAATTGATAGACACCAATAATTTGTTTGGACAGCAGGTTAGAGATCGTCTTCCTTATCAAAGATTGATATCAGAGTATAGGAAAAAGAGAAACAAATAGAGGTGTCCTAAACAAAAGACCAGCACTAGTAACATTTTTATTTTTTTTTATTTGGTTTTAAAACAATAAATAAATCAGTTATAAAACAACTATTTACTTAGGTCCACAGCTGATCAATGCATCAAAGTTATACATCAACAACAATTAATATTTTTTCAAGCACATCTTTAAGTTTAAGCCAAGATTTATATGAGTGTGTAATATTAGCAGTTCTCATCTTTATAGTATGCAATTCACTACTGCAAACATGTTTTGCCATACTAATAAATTCAACACTAAAGAAGGAACTTTACTATTCCAGTTTTTAGTAATAACTTTTCTGGCTATTACAAGAATAGAACATAGAAGAGACACTTGGGTTTTTGGAATTATCTCTGGAATCAGAGCATTAAATAAAGCTAAAGATTTAGAAATATTACATACACCTGACCATAGAGCTTGAATAAAGCTATTAATTTCTGTCTGAAATGGGGAGATTACTTCACATTTATATACCATATGCATTCAATCAGCACTTAGTTCAGAATCACATCTCCAGTATTTAATTCTATTTGATTTATACATAATTGTAATTTTGTTAGGAGTGACAAAAGATCTGTGTAAAAACTTCCAAGTGAAAATTTTCCAAAATAACAATGATGTAGTTTTGTCTGTAGATTTTAATATTAATTTCTTGTATTATTTACAGAAGTCTTCACTATTCATTTTTGTAGAGTGATTCCAATAAGAATTGTCTAAATATATGAAATCTAAGTTAAGAATGGTATGAATTTATAACAAATATGATTTTTTGTTGTATTATTATTGATATGTATTGAGTTCAAATAATTTGGGGAAATATTTCGTATCAAGGTTAAATATCTTGTTTACCTTTGTGTTCACAAAGTCTCTTAAGTATTTATAAAATTAACCAATTCTCAGAATCTTGATTGTATTTGAACCTGATTATTTTCAACAGTGTGTGTATATATATATATATATATATATATATATATATATATATATATATATATATATATATATATATGTGTATGGGTCTACTTAATTTGCCCGAACTTCCATTTGCCCGACACCCATTTGCTCGGTCCATGCATTCTTGAAGGTGTTCATAGAATGCGCTTGTAAAGGATTCTACCGATGGGTCATCATTTTCCATTTGATTAGGAGCTTTGAATCTTCCCACCTCGGTCTTGAGGAGTGTGAAGTTGGATTTAGAGAAGTGTTTTTTACCTTGATTTCCTTAACGGGGGGGGGGGGGGGTCTGGATGTGGATGTCCAGTGTGATTAGTTTGTGATATCTGATCTTACCAATGACGAGTTTACCTCAGGTGTGGAACATAGGTTCTCCATGTTGATGATGACCAGGTCCAGTATGTTGTCACCTCTTCTGGGAGTGGTGACCAGCTGTTCCAGGGCATTTGAGTTTATAAACTCAAGGAAGCGTTGGGCTAGGGCGTTTGAACTTGAGTAGTTTTCCCAGTCAATGTTTGGATAGTTGAAGTCACCCAGTAGCATGGTGTTGGGTAGAATCTTCATACTTTCTAATGTTCTCAGGAATGCTGCGTGAGGGTCCTGAGACAAGGTGGGAGATCTGTAGCAAGCTATAAATTGAACAGTCAATTTACCCGCTGTCAGTTGCACTTGGATGGTCTCAGATTCCGCGTGCTGTGCTACTAGCCTGGAGGTGTGGGTGTTCTTGATGAACATGGACACACACCCTCCTTTTGTGTTCCGATCCTGGTTTTGGGACATAAAGGTATGGTAGGAGTTATAGCCTGGTAGTGCTGGGGTGCTCTCTGGAGCCTTGAACTAGGTTTCTGTCACTGCACATACGTCGATTTCTTCCATACTAAGGAGAGCCTCGAGTGCGTGCATTTTGAGGTTTAGACTTCTGGCATTGAGCAGCATTACCCTCAGTTTTTGTTTATTATTGTTGTTTATGGAGGTGGGTTTGTCTTTTGAGCCTTGCCTAAAAAAGGCAGTATTGGGGCAGCAAGAGTCTTGGCCAGTATTCGAAAGCCCAGGGGCGACAGGTGCAAGCCATCTCTGGCGAAGCAACGTGGCTTGTCAAGCATGTCGTCAAAGGCTGACAAGTACTGGATCCCCTTTGAATGACACCAGTAGTTTAACCAATTGTTGAAACTGATCATTTTTTCTTCGTATGCTGGCATCATTTTGGGTGAGGGCAGGATGCTACTCAGAGTCAGAGTCATACCAGCCTGGGCTACATGGTCAGAGAGCTCCTCAATGTCTCTTTTCATGTAGTCCAGGGAGGTACGTCTCAGGTCATTTACACCAACATGTACAATGACAGAGTCATATCTGTACTTGTTGTGGAGTGACCTGAGTGCATGTGTTATGTGGCGGATTCTGGCACCTGACAGGCAGCTTATGGTAACCTTCTCTTTGTTCAGTCTAGTGAGTGGGACGTCTGTGTGCCTGATGATAGAATCACCGATTACTAGTGTGTTAGGTGTGTTATTTAGCCTTGGGGGCTGTTTTTGCTTGGCACACTGACATTGTGATGTATGTGTTACCTGGTTTCTGTTGTGGGGTGGAGGTTGCTTGGTTGTATGCTTAGGAGGTCTCTGTTGTTTAGGCAGGTTCTTATTTAGAGCCTCCAAGTATGTTTTTGCGTGTTTCTGAGAGTTGTTTGCTGGTGCAGCTATGACTGGTCTATGTGAGTCTGGTAATGTGGTGCTAGTGTTGCCCTTCTCCTTGTGACTGGATGATCCAGTCGTGGGTTGAGAGAGCTTAGCCTCCAGCTTGGCTGTGTAGCTGCATCTCTCACATATTTTTGTGTTGGTTGGGAGGAGGAGGGGGTTGTCTGTGTACATGAGGCAATTGTAACATTGCCTCAGGATGCCCAGATTCACCAGCTGGGCCAGAGAGTACACCTGAAGCTGTCCCTTGAACATGCCTGAATAGATGGTTGGGACTGTATTGCTGATTGGATGAGTAAAGAGCCTTATACTTCCTGAGTATAGGGCTGAAGTGCCAAGCTGTAAGCTAACCCTTTTTTATACCAGGGAGATCAAAAGGATAGAAATTAGCCCAAAATGGCCAATGAGCTACAAGTTGCTGGGCTGGGACCACTCCTACAGGGACAGATAGGCTGCTCAGAGTTCCCTCTCTCACAGTGAACAAGTAAGCCACCTAATTATCCAAGTATGATATGGGCAACACAGGAACCTTTACCACAGTCCTGGATTCAGCAAAGCCTGAAAACTGAACTAGACTAGTTCAGAAAGGCGGGAAAACAAGGAGTTTTTTTGTGGTTTTTTTTTCAGAAACAACAGAAATGCAGAGCTTAAATTACTTTAAACACACACAGGAGGCTAGCGCACTTGAGTGTGTAGCCTGCGACTGTGTAACAGGTAACTTAAATGCAAAAACGACAAACAGTAACATTTTTCAAGTGCAACAAAGAAATAAGTACAGTAAGCAATGCAGATATCACTAGGGATCCAGAGAAGCACTGAAAAGCCGTGTTTTAGGTGGAATTAGCGTTTCAGGGAAACAACAAGCAAAAACAATACTTAATCGTCCAAAGTCTCTCTTTTGTCTCTCGGCCGCTTGTAGGACTCTGCAGGGCACCACGAGGAGCTTGCTGAGCTGTATACAAGCGCAAAACCGTGCTAAGCAGTTTTTATACCAGGGAGATCAAAAGGATAGAAATTAGCCCAAAATGGACAATGAGCTACACGTTGCTGGGCTGGGACCACTCCTACAGGGACAGATAGGCTGCTCAGAGTTCCCTCTCTCACAGTGAACAAGGAAGCCACCTAATTATCCAAGTATGATATGGGCAACACAGAAACCTTTACCACAGTCCTGGATTCAGCAAAGCCTGAAAACTGGACTAGACTAGTTCAGAAAGGCGGGAAAACAAGGAGTTTTTTTTGTGTTTTTTTTTTTTCAGAAACAACAGAAATGCAGAGCTTAAATTACTTTAAATACACAGAGGAGGCTAGCGCACTTGTGTGTGTAGCCTGTGACTGTGTTACAGGTAACTTAAATGCAAAAACGACAAACAGTAACTTTTTTCAAGTGCAGCAAAGAAATAAGTACAGTAAGCAATGCAGATATCACTAGGGATCCACAGAAGCACTGAAAAGCCACGTTTTAGGCGGAATTAACGTTTCAGGGAAACAACAAGCAAAAACAGTACTTAATCAAGTCCAAAGTCTCTCTTTTGTCTCTCGGCCACTTGTAGGACTCTGCAGAGCACCACGAGGAGCTTGCTGAATATGTATGAATAATGGGGAAATTGAAGTTAGTTTTCCTTAGCTCACATATATCCTTTAAATTCATTAGATTTACAAAATTCATTAAGTGTTTGGCTGAAGATGTGATTCTCAGCTTTCTATCTGCAATGGAATCTTTGTTTGATAAAATACAATTAAAATCACCAGCCATTATAACTTTACCTTTCATGTTATAGGCTATAGTATCTAAGTATTTTTTTGCATCTTTACCTCCAACCCCTGGAATCCAATAACAGTTCACCAATGTATATAGTTTTCTGTTCCACTCAGTTATAACCATGCTTAACATACAATTTTTAGCAACATTGGTATATTTTACTTTAGACATTACTGGTGAGTTCTACCATAAAATGAGAGTGCCTCTTCTTTTAGCTCGAAAGCCAGAACCTGCTAAAACCAAATATTCTTTAATGAAAGTTTATTTACATCTTTATTAGGTAAATGTGTTTCCTGTAGAAATACTGTTTAAGCTTTATGTAGTTGTAAGTGAACAAACTCCTCCTCTTTACTGGATTAGTCAGTCCATTACTATTAATATATATGCATTTAAAATCAGACATTTATATAAGAGAGAAAAAAAAACAGGTATGGTGCAACTGCATTTATGTACAGAACTTATTATATATTTTATATATAACAATATAAAATCTTAAGTTAGGGAGAAAACATTTGAAACAAATAAAAATTGCCTAATGATATAACCCTAAAACATTCCTATGGAATAACTTATAGTTTGTTGAAAAAGACAAACAAACTACCTCTCAGTCTGTCGATTAGACTAGCAAAGCTTAGCTCATGCTTCTGATGAATATTAATGCGTCTCATTTTTTAGTATGCATCATCTTAAAAAAGTCTGTCCGTGAGTTATTATGAATAAGCACAGTTAAACAGGTGTTCAGAATCTTTATTATAAGTTGACCAAACTGAATATCTCTACAATCATCTTTCCCTGTACCTCACATTATCCTCCTGGTCTACTATCGGGAGGAAGTCAGTTGTTATTTTCATATTTAGTAATTTATAGGTCAGATGATTTTATATTTTTTCTATTTTATTTACTATGTGTAAAGTTGTAATTATGATCATAAGTTCATAAAGTAGTATCAGGATAATTGTCCTTGTGGGCCATTCCAAGCCCAGGCAATTACCCCATATGAGAACAAAACCCTGCACCTTGTGCCTATAAGGCGGGCACCTTAACCGCTATGCCAACCTGTCACCCTTGTAAACATATTTATATTCTTTAACTGTACACATATTTACTTATTCTGATCTCTTTCTGTTTTATGATTGTATACTATGTCTTGTACTATTACTATATTTCTAGGTTTTATATTTTAGCTATAATCCTAGGGTACAATGTCATATTATAGAACATTTATATTTACCCTTATATATTTGATACTTCTTAATCTAGTACTACCGTTCGAATCAGTCCTATTTTTTTCCTTAAATGTTATGTCTAATAGTATCTGAACAAACATCTGAAAAATCTCCCTTTTAAGATTCAAACTTTCCATAATAAATTGTTCTGAGATATTAAGTTTTGTTATCATTAAACAGATAACAGAGAAACACAATCCTAAATTTATATCGGAAGTGTCATTCTATAGGTGAGTATATAAACTGTCCTTTTAGTATACTCCACGCATTCAGAATTATTAAATAACTTACAGTGGTTTAGAATGTAATTTAATGTCTTTTGCTTATTATCTAACTTGTATTCATGGACCTTAGCATATGATTCAAAATATTATGATTATTTACTTTTAGACAGGAAGAAGTAACCTGGACAGTTCTCAGAATTTTAGAACTCCTGCAGCATTACAGAAGTCCTCATCATTCTAATTAAGCTGTTTAAAGCTGGTCCTCATGACAAGGGATCGCAAATGAACAGTTTATCAGCTACAATTCACACAAAACATTCACGAGTGAATTTAAGCCACCTCCGCTCCACACATCAATCCCTCAAACCCTTCTAAATCTCTAAAAAAGAATAAAAAATTTCAAAGTATGTTAACCACAAAACAACTGTTGTAACTGTTGTAAAAAGAAAGAAGACTTCCTATACTCTGAAACAAGCTACTCATCTATGTCAAGCAAAGTTCTTCATTAGCACTCTTCAAGAAAAATCTTGATGAGTGAATGGGAAATAGGAAATATACCCCGGTAATCACTTCTGTGTCTCTGCTGGACAGTGGCACAGGAAAATAACTTTCTTGGGTGGCGTAAGTTATGGAACCTTGCTGGCTAGGCTTACGTAGGCCCTTGGGCCGATAGCCTAGTATCTACCTATGAACCTATGATTCAGTAAGCACTATTTGCATGAGATGTTTAATACAAAGCAGACTGTTATTTTTTTAAATGGGACATAGAATATAAACTTGCGTTAAAAGAATGACAGTTGTGTGTGATCCAGGGTTAACTTGTAAAAGTGTGACTGTTACTCTAGTTATTTGATAACATTTCAATAATAACAGGAAATTATATTTTTATACTTTGTTTATAGCATAGTATAACTTTCCTGAGTGCTGTTGCATGTCAAGTATACCATCAGTAGCAAACATCCAGAATTGTCTAATAACTGATAGTGGTTTAGAATGCATTTCACTGTCTTTTGCTTATTATCTAACTTATATTGATTGACATCTTAGCATATGATTCAAAATAGTATGATTATTTACTTTTAGACATGAAGAAGTAACCTGGACAGTTTGTAGAATTTTAGAACTCCAGCAGCATCACAAAAGTGCTAATGATTCTAATTAAGCTGATACAAGCTGGTTCTAATGACAAGGGCTTGCAAATGAACAGTTCATCAGCTACAATTCACACAAAAACATTCACGAGTGAATCCAAGCCACTTCTGCCCAACACATCAGTCCCCCCAAACGGTTCCAAACCAGTAAAAAACAATAAAAAACTTTTCAAAGTATGTTAACCACTAAAAGCGGTTGTATTTAAAGAAATAACATTTAATGCTTACACTTATTAAGGTTAACAGAACTTGGGATGCATGGCTATTCTTGAAAAGCTCCTTATGGTTGTTAGCTTAGTAAACACCTATGAACCTATAATGATCCAGTTTGTTTGAGATGTTTAACATAAAGCAGATTGTCATTTCTATGAATCTGGGCATACTGGGGCAATGCAGCAATTGCCTCATGCACACAGACAACCCTCTCCTCGTACCACCCAGCACTACAACCTGTGAGAGATGCACTTACATAGCCAAACTGGAAGCAAAGCTCTCTCCACCTAAGATTGTGCAAGACAGTCAAGAGGAGAAAATTAACACCCGCACTACACCTCAAGCAACACATAGCCCTTCTAAACCCACACCAGCAACACCCACACATAGCAACACTAAACCCACATATGTGGAGGCCCTTAACAGTAACCTGCCCAAGCAACAAGGACCTCCAAAGCTAAAATGCAAACACCAGTCATAACCAAAGTGTCACATAGCTCACACCACCAGTGTGCCACCCAACAACAACCCCTAAGGCAAGACAACATACCCAACACTTTAGTCATAGGTGACTCTATAGTCAGGCACACTTATGGCCCACTCACTAGGCTGAACAAGGAGAAAATTACAGTCAGCTTCCTGTCGGGTGCCAGGATCCGTCACATAATGCATGCACTCAAGTCACTCCACAACAAGTACAAATATGACTCTGTCATTGTCCATGTTGGAGTGAAAGATATGAGACGTACCTCCCTGAACTACATGAAAAGAGACATGAAAGAGCTCTCTGATCATGTGGCCCAGGCAGGTATGACCCTAGCCCTGAGTAGCATCTTGCCTTCGCCCAGAATGATACCACAGTATAAGGACAAAATGATTGACTTCAACAATTGGCTAAGCTTCTGGTGTCATTCAAAGGGGATCCAGTGTCTGTCTGCCTGGGACGACATGATCGACAGACTACGATACTTTGCCAGAGATGGTCTGCACCTGTCGCCCCTGGGATTCAGGTTACTGGCTAAAGCTCTTGCCACCCCTATAGTGCCTTTTTTAGGCAAAGTTCAAAGGGCAAAACCACCATCGTAGCGGGTACAAGCATGAAAAATCTAAAGGTAATGCTACTCAATGCTAGAAGTCTAAACCTCAAAATAGACTCTCTCAAGGCATTCCTAAAAATGGAGAACATTGATATCTGTGCAGTAACTGAGACCTGGTTCAAGGCTCCAGAGAGCACCCCTGCAATACCAGGCTACAACTCTTACCACACTTTTCGGCCACCAAACCAGGACCGAAACACTAAGGGTGGAGGAGTGTCCATATTCACCGAGGATATTCACAACACCAGGCTAGTTGCCCAACACAATGCGTCTGAAATTCTCCAGCTACAACTAACACTAGGTAAGACTGCAGTCCAAATTGTAGCTTGCTACAGATCCCCCACCATGCCCTAAGATTCTCACTACACCTTTCTAAACATAGTGGAAAATATTAAGATACAACCAAACACCCTAATACTGGGTGATTTCAACTGCCGTGCCATTAACTGGGAAAGCTACTCGTGTACCACCACCTTTGCTCAATGGTTCTTGGAATTCCTAAATTCCAATGCCCTGGATCAACTAATTCTTAGTCCCACCAAGGGGCTCCATTATCCTAGACCTGGTCGTTATCAACATGGGAAATCGATGCTCCACACCTATGGTCACCCCCTCATTGGTCAGGTCTGACCATAAACTAATCACCCTTGACATCCACATCCCACCCCCACCCCCCAGTAAGGAAATCTCTGTAAAAAACTTCTCCAAAGCCACCTTCATGCTACTCAAGTCAAAAGTGACAAACTTCAAGACACCCATGCAGACAGGAACTGAAAGTTCGACTGCTGAATCCTACACTAAGGCACTGTACGAGCACATCCACTCATGCATGAATCGTGTCACCCCCAGTAGAACCAAGATGCTCTCCTCCAAGGAAAGGAAGCCAATCTGGTGGTCCCTTGCCATAAATAAACTTTACAACAAAAGGAAGAAACTGTTGCAGAAAAGAGGAAAATTCCAGGATGCAAAAAACTCCCTTACCAGCCTCAGTAAGAAGCTGACATCCCTCATAAAATCCTCCAAAGTTAGTTACGAAAATAAAATTGCCAAAGATTCCAAAGACAGCCACAAGGCGTTCTATAGCTATGTCAAGAATCTAAATGGCAATGCTCAGATCTGCTCTGAGCTACAACAGAATGGCATTAAATATACTGATCCCAAGGATATTGGCAATATCCTGGAAGATTGATTCAGTGCAAACTTCGCCCCACTCTCACCCCCTAAAGGGCCCATCTCAATACTGAAAGATTGCCAAATTCCAGTAATAACGGCCACACAGGTACAAAACGCACTCTCCAAAGCTAAGAATACAGCATTCATGGGACCAGACGACATCCCAGGCTGTGTACCTCATGAACTACAAAATGAACTGACAACTCACCTAAGTGTTATGTTTAATCATAGCCTCACCTCAGGCTTCCTTCCCACTGAGTGGCGCACAGCTACAGTTATCCCCTCTCCACAAGGGGGGGTCCACTTTGGTTCCCATGAACTACCACCTCATCAGTCTGACAAGCCTGATCTGCAAAGCCATGGAACATATTATCATGGAACTTATAAACAAAGACATTGGCAACCTTCAAACACTGGACCCCACGCAATTTGGGTTCATGAAGGGCCGATCTTGTCTCCGGAACCTAATTGCCTTTTTCGAATGAGGCTCCAGAGCCGTGGACAAGGGTAAGGTGGTCCACACAGCCTATCTGGACCTCGCCAAGGCCTTCAACACCATCCCCCACTCTGGAATCATAGATAAACTTACTAAGCTGGGCATTAATCCCTATGTCACTTGATGGGTTGCCAACTGGCTTAATCATAGAACCCACACTTTGAAAGTAGCCGACTCCAAATTCAGCTCCAGATAAGTGACAAGTGGAGTACCTCAGAATTCAGTCCTGAGACAGCTCTTGTTTGGCATCTACTTCTCTGAAGTACAGGCCAACACAAAGGGACTCTGGCTAACAAAATTTGCAGATGACTGCAAACTGGGAGCCATTAGTGAATCCCCAAATGATGTGGATATTCTACAAAAGGGCCTTACAGAAAGAGATGCTTGGTGCCAGAGCCATGGGCTCAAGCTCAATGCCGAGAAATGTATAGTTATCCCCTTTGGGAAAAAACATGTACCTGTGAATTACCACATAGGTGGCAGTACACTAAGCACCAAAAGTGTGATAAGAGACTTAGGGACACAGGTGGACAGTGGTCTCACCTTCGATAACCACATCACCACAAAAGTTCAGGAAATCCTTCTATGTGGCGCACCTCATCACTAAGGGATTTTCATCCAGAAAAAAGGAGGTCATTGTCCCACTGTACTCATCCCTCATTAGACCCATTATAGAATACAATGCCCCGTTTGGTATGTACCTTTCAAGACATCTGCAGCAACTGAAAAGGCCGCAGAAATACCTCACTAAAAGAATCACAGGCCTAAATCAGATGCCATATACTGACCGTCTAAAAAAAACTCCACCTATACTCTGTCGCATAGCAAATGCTGTTTAGTCGATCCAGTACTGGCGAAATGGCAAAATTGCGAAGTCACAGAACATCAAATTTTTTCCCAGGAAAAAAATGTGGTCGGCCTTCTTCGGGACTTTGCCATTTCCTTCACTATGGTGCAATCTCGTAGTTGGTATATCTAATTAGGGGGGTTCATAAGTATTCAAGCACTTATTTAAATTAATAAGAATTCATAACCATGAAATACATTGATTTTCATTTGTCCTTCACTTTTTACTGTTTTTGCCTTTTATTAGCTAACCATCTCTTGTTGTATTTGTCTTCAATGAAGTCGATAGATTCCAGTCCATTTTTTCTGGGGGGTTTTTTCTAAGATTTCCTCTTTCTGTATAAAGTCCATTGCATCTTCCTAGGTGTTAAAAATCTTCTTTCCTTCTACAAGATGAATCCTTATTTTGCTAGAAACAAAATGTGTGCTTTAATGTTGTTTTTCTTTAAACTTTTAACAAGTGGCACACATGCTTTTCTCTTGGACAACACTAATGCAGAATAGTCATTGTCAAATCTTATAGTATTTCCTTTAATTTTAACTGTATAATTAGTCTATGCAGATTTTAAGACTAAATCCTTATCTTGACTTGAGAAAAATCTTATGATCACTAACGTTGGTGAAGGTGTTTTTTTTTAAGATGAGTTAGAAAGTGATCTATGTGCCCTTTTGATGCCAAAGGAAAAAACTTCAGCAGGTTCAAAGTTTTAGGCAGCCAGGTGTTAAGGAATTGAATTACACTGCCTCTGTCTTCTTTTTCAGGAATCCTGTACATCCTAATGTTATTCCTTATACTGGTAAAATTTTTAGTAGACTCTAGAATAGAAGTTGTCATTAAAAAGGAATATTTTATTTATTTAACATTTGTTTACTGGAAACCTCCGACTTGGAACAAAGCCAATTTTCAGCGGAGGCCTGGAGAGAAACAATCCAGACGTATGTCTTTGTAATGAATAATTAGCAGACCATATAAAATATTACATGATAACTATAAGAATCAATCAGATGAGGTTAGAAAGGATTGGAAAGAGAGACTGGATAAAGCAATTCAAAAAAAAAAAAAACCCACAATGGTGGGATCTATGTATGTCTCCGAAATATGCAACAAAATTTAGAAGAGTTAGGATTTTTGCTTGGAAATGTTTACATAGATATTTTTATCCTCCAAGTAGACTCCAGAGAATTTTTTTCAGGTAGACAGCAAATGTGATGATGGAAAAGAAAGAGGTAATTGGGACATATTTCCTGCGAGTAAAATGAGTTAGCAGACTTTAAAGATTCCCTACAGACTATTCTGTCAGAGATGCTGTGTGTGCAAATTGATGTAAGTAGGGAAATAATGTTTTGAGCCTATAATACAGAATCGGAATTCCCTAGACATAGTAAGGCATTGCTGAATCTAATTATGGTGGCTACCAAAAAAAGCATTTACTAGAAACTGGAAATCAAAGTCTAAACCAACTATACCAGAAGTAGTGAATAGAGTAACAGAGATAAAAACAACTGGAATTGGGATCTTTAAAAAAGAGTAGGAGCAAATTACATAGGAAAAAAATGGAAACTGTGGGAATGATACATACAGGGGACGAATAAGGTTTAAAAGAAGGTAGGACTTGAATGAGCAATGTAATGTTTGACTAACAATGATTGGGTAGATTATAAGTGATGTATAATGTTTGCAACTAGAATTATGCCAATATGGTTTGTGATGTAAAATGTTTGGAAGTGGATTGTGTCAATATGGTTATTTTCCATTTATATAAATGTATGATTGCCTGTGTCATAAATGATATTTTGATAAAGATGTTTCTTGTGTTATAAAAAATGGGATTAATCCAGCTGTGACACCCCTGCACTATCCCAGTAATCAAGGAGCCGCAATCCTCACCACTGGCAACAGTGGGGAACGTACACACTAGGAGGATGACAAGTACACACACAGTAAAGTTCAATTCCTCTTAAGAGCACACAGAGATCATAGTCACTCTGGGGCTGGTTTCTCTCTCTTTCTCCAGATTTTATTTTATTTTTTTTATTTATTTTACATTTGTTTACCGGGATAGTCCATCTGGGTTGATAGCCCGTTTTCAGCAGAGGCCTGGGGAGAAAAGCTCCACACAAAAATACAAACAATACAGTACAAATGAGAATAAATTGTGAGACAGATAAGACAGAATATAAGCACACATTTGTTGACATGAAGTAAAACTATTACAATCTAAAGAGAAGGCAGGAACTGTTTAAAAAAGTTTGTACAAAATTATTTACATGTAGTAACTGTTATAATCTAGTAAAGATGAGAATTATATAATTATATTACAGTCTGAATATTCAACTAATACGTACAGCCAGGAAACTGCTGCCAGTGCAAGGTGGATGCCATATAGGGAGAAACAGTGGTTTCTGGGTGTTCAGTGTGGGTGCATTTTAGCTGGGGACAGTACAAGCGCACTTCCAGTTGTTGTTTAGGTGGGTTCTAAGAAGTTGTTTGAACATAGTGGAGTTGGCAGTGTTGAAGATGTTTTGAGGGATGGAGTTCCAGACTTTGGAAATGTAATTACAGTAGAGGGCATCTCCAAAGCTGTTATAAGATTTAGAGACTGAAAGAAGGGAATTATCTGTAGATCGTAGTGTTCTGAGGTTAGAGTATGGCTGGTTGAGGTTTTGAAGTGGGTTCACTTTTGGTGTTATCAGCTGAGAAGATAACGAAGGGAGCTGATGACTTTTTGTTAGAGAAAAGAATGAGTTTAGTTTTTTGGGATTCAATATAAGTTGTTGGCTAGAGAGGTAGGATTCTATTTCTGTGAAAGTTTTTTGGGGGTTTTTGGGTTTTTTCATGCAACTGAGATAAAGAGGGAGCAGCACATATTAAAGTTGAATCATCTGCATATTGAATAGTAGTAGCCATGTTGGTAGGCAACAACAACAACTGCTGGATTAGCTTGGATGACATCACTTTTTGTCACCTGACTTCAGTTCCCAAGCTAAACCCCCTTTGTCAGAAACTAACAGAATAACATGTCTACAGCTTAAACCTAGTAATTACTTCTCTTTCCAGACAATACAAAAAACTTTTAGCTCTAGACATTGTGTCTGCTACTGCACTGAAACTGAGAGATAACATCTCTTTTAGTACGTGGTTATGAAACAATTTAATTTCAACCATTTTCTCTGAATTTTTTCAAGTTAACTTCCTGTGTTCTAGTTTCCATTAAACATATACATTTAAACAGTCACAGTAGTACAGGTACATTCCTGTTCTATTCCAATAGGGCATGGTGTGGTTACATTTTAGCTCAGTACTTTACACACACTTCTGTATAAATCATATCAGTATTCACGAACGACATAGCATTATTTACAAAATTCCAGATAGCTGGGCCTGCAGTGTGACACCAGGTATCTCTGAGATTTCAGTAAATCATCTGCCATGTGTGTTTATATTGCCATAAATAATGCATAAGCAGTGTATAAAGAAGGATAGTGGTCGTCAAACTACATTCTGTCACACTTTATTCCAGCTTTTTAACAAATATTTTAATGCACTGCAAATTTTTATGTGACATTATTCTTCAGGTCTTCATTATTAAATTGCAGAAAGAGCAGAAGTAGCAGTTAAATACTCACTTCTATGTTGACCTAATGCATCACTAAAGAATGCTGTCCGTGTAATAGTTGTAGAGCAGAAATGCATCTGCTAGCCTCTTTTTGACTGCATGAGTGTGAGAGTTTCTAATTCGTTAATGTACATTAAGATTTTGAGGTATGTGCTGTTTTGTCTGTCTGTCATTGGAAAGTTAGCCTCTGATCTTTGAAGACTCCATAGTGCTTCCATACTGAATCGACCTCATAGCAACTTGTCAGGCTTGCAGTAGTTTTTGCTTGCCTTCTTTCTCCTTTTCCTTCTACTCATTCAGTACCAGTCTACTGTCCTTCAACCATTTTGAGTGATCTTGGAGGTTATTACCTGCATAGCAGAGGAGCATTCATTCATGTACATAACTGGATGTGCATGACTTCTCCAGGACATTCATTCATGTGATTAATGACCAGAGAAACAGTAGCAGTCCTAATACTGAACTCTTTGGCACAGCTGAGTTCATAGGTTGAGGAAGCGAACAGCATTTTATTCAAGCTACAGTCTCTGTGTAGTGTTGTATGTAGTTGAGGAGCAATTCTCCCATTTGGCTAGTAGAGAATAATCAGCTGTGTTATTAGCCTCAGAGCGTACTTCTCAACTCTCCAGATTTTAGCAGAATATTCAGATTTTTGACTCCTATTTATGGTCTGTTTCTCATAAAATTGTGACTTTCTGGCAAACCACTGGCAAATCATTTACGACTGAAGTAAAAAAAATAATGACAGATATTTGAGTTTGTAAGAGCAATATTTAAAAAGTGTTCCTAGTTTTGGACCTTTGCCCCCTCCCCCCCATTATTTGTGGCTTTGTCCAGATAAGAGGTTGAGAGGTGTGCCTGAGAGTAATTTAAGAACATGTCCCTGAAACAGCAACTTCTATCAAGGTGTATGGTAATATAGGCAGTGGAAGTATCATTGTTGTAGTCTGGCCCAAAGCCATGTGCATTAAAAAAAGGAATGCGAATTACCCTATATCGTTATATTGCAAGACTTTTTAGCAGTAGTAATTGAACATTAATGGCTACAAATCGTGCATCTTTATTTGTGAGAATGAATAAGAAGCAATTTTCTGAATTTGACTTTGCCAAGCTCACATTTGCAAAATCAAAACAGTCACAAGTCTACATAAGCAAAAGCAACCTTACCAAAAGTAGGACTGCTTTCACTGAAACTCAAAAATAATGATTTTTTTTGGGGGGGGGGGGGTGATAAGGATGGAAGTCATACACACTACCAGTGGAAGAGGTTGTATCTTCTGCACCCCTTACTGAATGTAATTGTCTCTGAGGTTATAGTACCTGTGAAGTAAAGGAACACACCCCTGTGCTGGTCCTTTATAACAAAGTGCACATCAGTTTATGTGGCTTCAACCACATACCTTCAACAAGCTGCAATTTGGCAACGTCCATATTAATGAGCCAGTGATAAAACCAGTTTCAAGAAATTTCATTTCAACATGCCAGTGTCCTCCCACTTACACAATCAGTTAATGGTTCAAGCCGGTCCAAGCAGACATCTACTCTTCATAAGTCTTGAGCACCTGATCATACTGTGCTGCCCGACAGAAAATTTGATTAACCGGATATATGACATTTTCATTCTTGATAACCTTTCATGACAATACATCCTGAGAGTTTATTTTATTATGAAGGACTGTGACGGGAGCTTTTGGCAGCATGTAAAGCTTGTGCTAAAAGGAAATTAAAGGATATCAAATATGCCAGAGAATAGCTGGAATTTTAAACTTATTTATTCATAACAGGACTTATGGATGAAAGAAAAAACATAGTAATGGGATTGGGGGTAGGATATTATGGATAGTGAGAACTAGACAAATAGAAGAGTGACTTTAGTGGATGTTGCGATGAAATTCAGAACTTTAGAGTCAATAAGTCTTTTAGAGCAGATGGTGCACTTGCTGTAATGTTAAAAGAATTGAGAAAAGTAGTAGCAGAATCATTCTTAAGCTTTTTACTTTGTCAGTAGATTCTGAAACAGTGAAAGAGGAGTACTAAAAGAAGGCAGCTATGGGATCTATGCATAAGTAGGTATCTACGAATCATTCTAGAAAGTATAGATGAGTGAAACAGCCTTAGTCACTGGGAGAGTTTTATAAAGGTTCTACATGAAGAAAAACCTGTAGAATCTCTATTTTATGTAGAACGTTATTCCAGCGTGTTTTACAGATATAATGCTAAAAGTGGTAGTGAAGTGGCTGAGTATGTGCCAGGAAAGAGTATATACACCTCCTCACCTAAACATGGCTTGGAAATTCCAAAGAGTATATTTATAGAAAGGGGATTATTGGACAAGGCACTGAGGGAAGTCCTATTCTTTCTGTGAAAAATGCATTGACTTATTTCCATTGGACACTTAGCAGGAAAGCAGAACTCTCAAAGCTGTACAAATCAAATAAGTTCAACTTCTCATTAGTTCTGCACCACCCACATGCTACATTTTCAAGTACTCGTGTTTTACATACAACTTAAATCCACATTTTGAACCAGAATCCACACTTTGGAATTTGAACTGGAATCCACAAACTTTAGATTCACTACATCATATTTCCACAGTTTTCCTTTACCCTGGACTGTTGATAGATTGCTGTCTTACTGGGTGTTGATGTTGTTGGCTGTGAAATGATGAGGAAGTGGTCAAGGGTGGGGATTGGAAAGGCTCCTGTCCCTCTCTGGAGAAACATACATACCAGTGATGTAAAATGATGCCATTCTGAGTAACACAGATGACAATGGAGGAGAGGTGAAGTGAAGCATTAGGGTAAACAATTGACTGTGTGGCTGGGCCTTCACTCATTTGGATGTGATCACCCTTAGAAATTGCAGAAACTGGAGAAGAGCAGACATGAAACTACTGCTTTGCCCATTAGTTGTTCTCAGGTTAAGTTAGGAAGTAAGGGAATGGTTTCAGTGCTGCCTGCTATAGATAACTTTTCATACAGTACTCTGTAGACTTACCCTTGTGGCTGTTGATGCAAGTGACCCTTAAGGCTTTGTACAGAGTCACTCCTGCTTTCCTTCTTAGTCAGTGGGCTGGTCCCTGACCTTCTCTCAGTAAAAGGTGTAATGTGCCTGATGATATCAAGAATGACAAAAGTAAGTCCAGTCCATGTCACCTTAAAGAGAAACTCACCTATGATTTGTCAGTGATTTGGAGACTATAGACTACTAGCTTAATAAAAGGAAGATTGTATCATGCAACTTGGAACAGGGTTCAAAATGAAAAATATATTACATAATTGGATGGCTAGACTTCATGATGGATGGCCTTCACTAGACAAAGTCCAGTGCTTTGGATATTTGTGTGTCTCATTGCACCCTATGTTCTGTTTTCATGAGCATGTGTTCTGTCTGATTGACAAACTGAATGTTTTCTGACCATACACTGTACAAGGCAGAGCGTTCTCACTTTTGTATTCATTTTTTTATTTACTTATGCATTTGTTAACCAGATAAGTAGGCTAGTCAGATTGTCATTTTCAACAATTACTCAGGTGCATAACATTGGAATATGTATGTTGATGTCTTTAAGAAGTTAACAGAAAAAGTCATTGCTGAAGAGGTCTGAAATACAAAGTAACAATTATAAGCAGTTATGTACAAAGCACATATTTAAAGTACTGGTGCAAACCTTTAAATACAGGTAATGTGAGTTGTATTCAAAATAGAAGTTATAGTCAAAAATCAGTTCCATGACTAAATTGGGAATGTTTTGTAATCGATATTCGTTGTTGCAGCCATGAACCATTGCAACAGTAAAAGATGAAGCCAACTTGACTCTTAAAAACAATTAAAAATGTTTTTTTTTTTTCCAGGGAGGGCATGTTCCCTTACACCACCTGGTGCAGGAGGCTGTACCCTTCCACACCCCACCACTTATACATACCGGCTCTGAGAGTGCCCTGTTGAGGAAAAGAGAAAGTCCAGGAGCACCACAGTCTCGATCTTACAATTCAGACACTGGCGTTTGCATACTAGTGATCACACATAAAAGTTTTGACCACTATTGTATTAAATAAATGCCTTTCACTCTCAAAAATCCTTAAGGCCTGGGAATAATATGGAAGAAAATTCTGTATGCATACGTCTGAAAGGTCCGTAGCCGTGCCCGTTACCTTTAGTTTTCTTGACAAGCTAGATGTTGTTCATATTGATCACTGCTGCAGTAGTGTTATCTATATTGGTTATATCCTGCCAAGGATATAACAGCTGACCAGCTTCCAAAGCTTCAGCGAGCTTTTCCATGCACCCAAACTGTCAAGCAGCTCGAACTGAGATGACTAAAAGACAGGTTTGGGCATGAAGCCCTCTAGAGCTTTCCTGCCACCGAAGAGTACCCTCCACTGAGGCTTTTGAGGATCGATGATCTGTTTCTGCTTTTCTGTGCTGGGCTGCTAAGTTCCCTTTGGGGAAAAAAATTTCAGTTTTCTTATTTACTAATGTTTTATTACTTACTTCTTCAAGAAAGTTATTTTAAAGCTAGGACTGTTGTGTCTTGAGATGTAACGTACCTTTAAATGGAGCACTCGCTTTTTTCTGTCAGTTTTAAAGTAGGGGAAACTAACTCCTGATATATTTTTTGTAGATAAATTGTGTTTAAGTTTCCATTATGGGGCTGCCTTAGTGTTTGAAAGTGCATTTTACTGTGTTTTTACTGTCAAAAATTAATTTTGTGGACTGGTAGTTTTACTGGCATTTGCTGCTGTTCTTTACCTGGAAGGAGGCACCATTTTTGGCTTAACCAAAATTGTCGGTCCCTCGGTCTGTCCTTTTTCCATCCACAAGAAGAAAAAGTTAAACAAACAGCCTTTGCCACCATAGCATGGTAGCAATTTGCCTCAGCTGCAGGTGGGTTACTCTGTTTTTGGCCAGTTGTTGTATTTCAGAACACTCATCTTTTACCTCAAATCCCTCTGGTGTAGTAACTACAGCTGCTGTGGATGGGAGGTTAGCCACATCCTCTGTGGCTGTTGGAGTCCCTTCAGTGGGCAAGGGAGAGCCACTCTTGTTGATCCTGGGAGATGGAACAGGCAAGGTTTCTGTCTTGTGTCAGAATGTTGTGTCCATCCTGTGGAAAGCAGTGGCTGCTGTTAGTAATATGGTTGGCCCCATTTTTCCAGTCAAAAAGAAACAGCAAACCAAACCTGTATCTATACTCCTTGCCAAATTTCTTTGGCTAGGAGCAAGTTTACTGGGACTGGCTCAGGGTTTAATGCAGAATATTGATCCTTCCTGTAGAGTAGGTTTTGGTAAAGGAAAGAGGGATGTCTCTTTTTATAGGTTCATAGGTAGGTACTAGGCTATCTGCCTGAGGGCATTTATAAGCCTAGCCAGAGTGTGTCAGCTTTCGCCACCCCATTGATTAATTAACTGAGCCTCAGTCAAGAAGAGCCAGTGAAGTGATCCCAGGGTTGTATTTTCTGTTACCCATCCCCTCATCAAGGTTTCTCTTGAAGAGTGTTAGTGAGAGGCTCTGCCTAATGTAGTTAGGAATTTTGTTCCAAAGCATGGGGAGTCTCTGTGACAGGAATCTATCCCTCCAGCATGTTCTATTTATTGTTGTGGTGAGGTTTAGCTCACTAGAGCGAGTGGCTTGCAGTGACTTGGATTTCTTTAAGTGGAGCATGTCCATCAATTCTGAGTTGGACATGGCTTTGTAAGTCAGGCAGGGATCACCTCTGAGTAAGCGATATGCCACTGAGTACAGCTGGAGTTTTTCCAGTCGGGCTGCATAGGACATATGTTTGAGACCAGTAATCCTCTTGGTGAGGTACTTTTGTGGTCTTTCCAGCTGTTGGAAGTGTCTTGTGAGGTACATCCCAAATGGGGCATTGTACTCTGTGATGGGTCTGATGAGTGACGAGTAGAGGGGCATTATAACCTCTTTATTTCTAGATGCGAACCCTTTAGTAATTAGATGGGCTACATAGAAGGATTTCCTAACTACTCTGGCAATATGATTGTCAAAGGAGAGAGTACTATCTACCTGGGTCTCCAGATCTCTTATTACCTCTTCTGTATTAAGGGGGCTGCCACCTATGTGGTAATTCAATGGTGTTTTGTTTTTTTCAAACGGGATGACTATGCATTTTTTGGCATTTAGCTTGAGACCATGACTTTGACACCAGGTGTCCGTCTCAGTAAGGTGCTTTTGGAGAATGTCTGTGTCAGCCGGTGAGTCAATTATGGCTCCCAGTTTGCAGTCATTGGCGAACTTGGTTAGCCATAGTCCTCCTGTGTTTTCCTGTACTTCTGAGAAGTATATGCCGAACAGTAAGGGTCCAAGGACTGAGCCTTGTGGGACACCACTTATGACTGGTTTAGAGTCGGACCTGGAGCCCGCTATTCTTACTGTGTGAGTTCTGTCTGTAAGGCAGTTGGCAATCCATCTCGTGACGTAGGGGTTTATGTTCAGGCTGGTGAGCTTTTCTATAATTCCCAAGTGGGGAATGGTGTCAAAAGCTTTGGCGAGGTCAAGGTAGGCTGTGTGAACTACCTTCCCCTCATCTATGGCCTTGATGACTGTCTTGAAGAAGTCAACCAGGTTTAGTAGGCATGATCTTCCCTTAACAAAGCCGAACTGGGTCGGGTCAAGTGTTTGGAGGTTCCCAATGTCTTTGTTAATGAGTTCCATGATGATGCGCTCCATAGCCTTGCAGACCAGGCTAGTCAGGCTTATGGGTCAGTTTTGGCCCCTCCTTTGTGGAGCAGAATAACCGTTGCTGTGCACCATTCTATGGGCACATAGCCTGTGGAGAGGCTGAGGTTGAACAGTATGTTTAGGTAGGGGGTTAGTTCATTCTGTAATTCGTGCAAGACTCAGCCTGGGACACCATCTGGCCCCATTCACGCTGTGCTTTTGGCTTTCAAAGGGGCTGTTTTCACCTGTGTGTCTGTGATTTCCGGGATACTACACTTTTCCGGTATTGTTGTGAGCCCTTTTGGGGGTGAGAAGGGGTGAAGTTTGCACTGAATCTGTCTGCCAGGATGTTGGCAACATCAGTAGGTTCAGTATATTTTGTGCTATTTTGCACTAGCTCAGAGCGCATCTGTGAGTTGCTACTTAGATTCTTGACATAGCTAAAGAAGGCTTTGTGGTTATCTTTCGAATCCTTGGCTATTTTTCTTTCGAAGTTAGCCTTGGAGGATTTTATGAGGAACCTTAGTTTCTTACTGATCCTGATCAGGGATGTCTTTCCTTCTTGGGATTTGCTTTTTTTCCTGAACTAGTTTCCTCCTTCTATTGTATAGCCTGTTTATGGCAAGGGTCCACCAGACTGGTTTCCTTCTCTTAGGGGAGTAAGTCTTGGTTTTGCTAGGGATGGCATGATCCATGCATCCTTGTAGGTGCTCATAGAGTGCATTTGTAAAGGTTTCTGCATCTTGGGCAGCATTATCCTTTAGCGTGGGGGCTGTGAAACTTACCACCTCTGTCTTAAGTAAGGTGAAGTTTGCTTTAGAAAATTTTTTGACTGTGTTTCCTTAGTTGGGGGTGGTGGTGGGGTGTGGACATCCAGAGTGATTAGTTTATGGTCTGATCTAACCAGTGATGGGTTGACCTCTGGTGTGGAACACCTGTCACCCATGTTGGTGATGACCAGGTCCAATATGTTTTCACCTCTGGTAGGGGAGTTTACCAGCTGATCCAGGGAATTTGAGTTGATAAATTCCAGGAAGCGTTGGACCTGGGAGTTTGTACTTGAGTAATTTTCCAAGTAAATGGTAGGGTAATTGAAATCGCCCAATATCAGGGTGTTCGGTAGGACCTTCATGTTTTCTATTGTCTCTAGAAAGGCCTAAAAACCACTCTGGTGGTCCTGGGTCATGGAGGGTGATCTGTAGCAGGCCACAATTTGCATTGCAGATTTGCCTGATGTTAGTTGCACACGGATGATCTCGGAGGTATGTTGCACCACTAACCTGGAGGTGTAGGTATCCTTGATGAATATGGTTACACTCCCCCCTTTTGTGTTTCTGTCCATGTACTGTGGCCAAAATGTGTAGCCCGGTAGTGCTGGGGTGCTCTGTGGAGCCTTAAACCAGGTTTCAGTTACTGTACAGATGTCGAAGTTCTCCATACTGAGGAGTGCTTTGAGTGCATGCATTTTGAGATTTAAACTCCTGGCGTTGAGTAGCATAACCCTCATTATTTTATTTGTGCTGTTTACGGAGGTGGGTTTGACTTTTGAGCCTTGCCTAAAAAAGGCACTATGGGGGCAGCAAGAGCCTTGGCCAGTATTTGAAAGCCTAGGGGCGACAGGTGCAAGCCGTCTCTTGCAAAGCAACGAGGCCTGTCGAGCATGTCATCCCAGGCTGACAGACACTGGATACCCTTTGAATGACACCAGAAGCTTAGCCAATTGTTGAAATTGATAATTTTTTCTTTATACTGCGGTATCATTCTTGGTGAGGGCAGGATGCTACTCAGGGTCAGGGTCATACCCGCCTGGGCTACATGATCAGAGAGCTCTTCCATGTCTCTTTTCATGTAGTCCAGGGAGGTACGTCTCAGGTCATTCACACCAACCTGACTAATGACAGAGTCATATTTGTACTTGTTCTGGAGTGGCCTGAGTGCTTGTGTTATGTGGCAGATTCTGGCTCCCGACAGGCAGCTAACAGTAACCTTCTCCTTGTCCAGCCTAGTGAGTGGGACGTCAGTGTGCCTGACTATAGAGTCGCCTATTAGTAGTGTTTTAGGTATGTTATTTCGCCTTAAGGGTTGTGATTGTGCGGCACACTGATTTTGTATTTTATGTGTTGTCTGGTTTGTGACAGGAAGTGCAGGTTTTTTGGGTGTCTGCTTTGGAGGTCTGTGATGCTTTTGCAAGTTTTTATTTAGAGCCTCTGAGTTTGATTTCTTGTATTTATGTGTATTTTTTGCAAGTGCTGGTTTAGTATGTCTGTGTGAGGCTGGATGTGTGTTGCAAGTGTTAACCTTCGCCTCATGACTGCTTGTTCCAGTCTTGGGTGGAGAGAGCTTAGCCTCCAATTTAGCTATATAATTGCATCTCTCGCATATGTTAATGTTTTGTGGTAGGAGGAGAGGGTTGTCTGTGTAAAACTTTTCATCCTAAAGAGATTCAAGATGCTGAATCTGAACAGGAAAATGCAAGGACATATTCAGGGTTTTGTCTTCAGATTTCTGATTCAGACTCAGAGGAGAGCTCCGTTTCTGATTCTTTCTGTGGGGGGTTTTCCTTCTGTGAGACCTCTGCTAGAATATCCCAGTGTTTTCAGTGAGAAAACACTGAAGTTTTTTAGTCCCTCAGAAAACACTATGATTTGTTAGAGAAGGATTTTCTAGAATTTACATCCATTCCTCGTATCGTATCTGCTTTAGGTGATCTGTGTCTTACTGCCTGTAGTTTTCCTGATATTCAGCTAGCTATGCCTTAAAAGGCAGCCAAGATGTATGAAGTTCCTCAGTCTTTTGATTTTTTATAGACTATTCCCAAACCTTAGCCAGCAGCTATGGCTTTAGTTGACTCCACTGCTGCTAAGCACTTAATTCCAATCCTATGCTGCTAAGCACTTGATTGTACTCTTTCTAATATATTAAGTATGGGAAAAAGTGTATACTTCTGCAACTTTGATTTTAAGAATTTTAAATTGTCAGGGTCATATGTTAAAGTTTATTCTGACATGTTGTGAACGTATGAAGAATGTTTTATCTACAGTTATGAGGAATGTTTTATCTATAGTACTTGTGAAGAAAAAACTACTTTAAATTGCTTAGTTTCTTCTGTTGCTCAGGTCATTAGTCATTGTTTGCAGTGTGTGTGTGTGTGTGTGTGTGTGTGTGTGTGTGTGTGTGTGTGTGTGTGTGTGTGTGTGTGTGTGTGTGTGTGTGCATGCGTGTGTGAGACTGTCTTAATAATACCGTCAGGCCTATGGCCACTGGTTTTGTTTTATGGAAGTTTGCTTGGCTGCATCCTCAGAACCTTCCAGATGATTTAAAAATGAGATTTTAAATTCTCCCTTAGGTGGAGATTTAGTGTTTGGCCTCTCTGCCACAGAGTTGATCAAAACATGTGATGAAAGGGGCAAGCTGATCCAGGGAATCTGTAATATAGTTCAGCACTCCTTTTCCAAGTTATCTGGGGGATTTTCTTTTTCATCATCCAAATTTGTCACAAAAAAAAAAAAAAAAAAAAAAACAGAATACACTGTCTCAACAGAATTCAGGTAAACAGGTGTTTAAGAAGTGGCAAGGGGGGGTTCCAAAAAGAATTCTCAAACCTCCCAAAACCAAGGACAGTCTGACAAGTTTCAGTGACTGTTTATGAGACCTTGTGACCCCCACCCACCCTAGCCCATTTCTCTTCTAGAAAGTCCGAATCTCCATTTTTCTCTTTGGCAGCAGCTTTTTTCAGACAAACGGATTCCGAAATCATTTGACATGTTCACAGATGGTAGTGGAAGGAAATTCCTCCTTTCATGGGGGTAATTCCTCATCTTGCATGTCAGAGCTTCCACATGTTCTTCAGCACATGCTGTTCCAAGGAGTGATATAACCAGTTCCTCCTTCCCAGGTGTGATAGGGTTTTATTCAAGGATGTTCCTAGTGCCAAAGAAAGAAAAAATGCTTGGAGGCCAGTACTGTTTGTGATAGTGCCCACATTCAAAATTATGTAATTTTACAACCTGTTACTTCTTCTTCGTCTGATTTCAAGTTTCCTTGTAGCACTAGATTTAAAAGATGTTTATCATCACATCCCTATTCATCCAGACTTCAGGTGTTTCTTAAGGTTTTGTGTCTGGCTCACATTGTCAGTTCTCTTCATTTCCGTTTGAACTATCCACTGCACTAAGAGTGTTCACAAAATCTATAGCTCCAATTATAGCTCATTGCAGGCTACAGGGTATCCACATTTTCAATATTTAGATGACTTGTTTATCTTTGCAGAGTTTTTTTTTTTTCAAATGTCAGGAGTCTGTCTGTTGGGTGAGTGATATCTTCCACAAGCTGGGATTCTGGGAGAACATTCAAAAAAGTCTTTCTTCATTCCCTCACACAGGATTGTGTTCCAGGGATGTCAACTAGACAACTCAGTTCACAGAGCTTTTCTTCTACAGGGAAAAAATAGATGATGTGAAGTTGTTCTATCTCACCGTTCATTCTTACAGATGTGTTCGGAGCCGATCATTGGCTCTGAGTTGGCCTACTACAAAGCTCGAGGTTTACAGACAGCTCGAGACCAAGTCCCTATCCCATGATGCACCTAGAGTTACCTCAGATCTAGTTTGCCGCTGCAATAGATTGGAGGTTCCTTGCACAGCTCAGGCCAGTATAATTCTTTTTCTAAAACTATTTAGGAAAATTGTTGTTTAAAAAAAATTTGTTCTAAAGATAATTTAACTAGTTTTGATAATCTTTCATAGTGATAGCCTTTATAGCTCAGTATGCTGAGAGTGTTTTGGAGGTGAAGAGAGTGTCAGAGTGATGTTTATGAAGCTGGAAATTGATGGTGTAATGATGAATGTTGTTAGTGCATATGCTCCACAAGTTGGGTGTGCAATGGATGAGAAAGAAAAATTTTGGAGTGAATTGGATGAAGTGTTGATGACTGTACCCAAGGGTGAGAGAGTGGTGATTGGAGCAGATTTCAATGGGCATGTTGGTGAAGGGAACAGAGGGGATGAGGAAGTGATGGGTAGGTATGGTGTTAAACAAAGGAATGCAGAAGGTCAGATGGTAGTGGATTTTGCGAAAAGGATGGACATGGCTGTGGTGAATACATATTTTAACAAGAGGGAGGAGCATAGGGTGACATACAAGAGTGGAGGAAGATGCACACAGGTGGATTATATCTTATGTAGGAGGGCCAGTTTGAAGGAGATTGGAGACTGTAAAGTGGTGACCGGAGAAAGTGTCGTTAGGCAGCATAGGATAGTGGTTTGTAGGATGACATTGGTTATCAAGAAGAGGAGGAGGAGTGTGAGGGCAGTACCAAGGATCATGTGGTGGAAATTGAAAAAGGGTAATTGTGAGGTGGAGTTCAGGGATGAGTTAAGGCAGGCAATGGGTGGCAGTGAAGAGTTACCAAATAGCTGGGTAATTACAGCAGAGCTAGTAAGGGAGACATCTGGACAGAGGAAGAACAACAAGGAGACATGGTGGTGGAATGAGGAAGTACAAGATAGTATACAGAGAAAGAGGTTGGCAAAGAAGAAGTGGGATTGTCAGAGAGATGAAGAAAGTAGACAGGATTATAAGGAGATGAGGTGCATGGCAAAGAGAGAAGTGGCGAAGGCTAAGGATAAGGCATATGAAGAGTTGTATGAAAGGTTGGAGACTAAGGAGGGAGAAAAGGACCTGTACCGACTGGCTAGACAGAGGGACCGAGCTAGGAAAGATGTGCAGCAGGTAAAGGTGATAAAGGATAATGAGGGAAACATACTCACAAGCGAGGAGAGTGTGTTGAGGAGATGGAAAGAGTACGTTGAGGGGTTGATAAATGAAGAGAATGAGAGGGAGAGAAGGTTGGATGATGTAGGGATAGTAAATCATAAAGTACAATGGATTAGCAAGGAGGAAGTAAGGATAGCTATGAAGAGAATGAAGAATGGAAAGGCTGTTGGCCCAGATGACATACCTGTGGAAGCATGGAGGTGTTTAGGTGAAATGGCAGTGGAGTTTTTAACCAGATTGTTTAATGAAATCTTGGAAAGTGAGAGGATGCCTGAGGAATGGAGAAAAGGTGTTTTGGTACCGATTTTTAAGAATAAGGGTGATGTGCAGAGCTGTAGTAACTACAGAGGGATAAAATTGATCAGTCACATCATGAAGTTATGGGAAAGAGTAGTGGAAGCAAGGTTAAGAAGGGACGTGATGATTAGTGATCAGCAGTATGGTTTCATGCCAGGAAAGAGCACTACAGATGCGATCTTTGCTCTGAGAGTGTTGATGGAGAAGTACAGAGAATGTCGGAAGGAGTTGCATTGTGTTTTTGTAGACTTAGAGAAAGCATATGACAGGGTGCCTAGAGAGGAGTTGTGGTATTGTATGAGGAAATCAGGAGTGTCAGAAAAGTATGTAAGAGTGGTACAGGATATGTATGACGGTAGTGTGACAGCGGTGAGGTCTGTGATGGGAGTGACAGATGCGTTTAAGGTGGAGGTGGGGTTACATCAAGGATCAGCTCTGAGCCCTTTCTTATTTGCAGTGGTGATGGACAGGTTGACGGACGAGATCAGACAGGAGTCCCCATGGATTATGATGTTTGCAGATGACATTGTGATCTGTAGTGAGAGTAGGGAACAGGCGGAGGAGACCATGGAGAGATGGAGATATGCTCTAGAGAGAAGAGGAATGAAGGTCAGCAGGACTAAGACAGAATATATGTGTGTGAATGAGAGGGAGGATAGAGGAATTGTGAGGATGCAAGGAGTAGAGGTGGTGAAGGTGGATGAGTTTAAATACTTGGGGTCAATAATTCAGAGTAACGGTGAGTGTTGAAGAGAGGTGAAGAAGAGAGTACAGGCAGGATGGAGTGGGTGGAGAAGAGTGTCAGGAGTGATTTGTGACAGACGAGTACCTGTAAGAGTGAAAGGGAAGGTTTACAAGAGTTTAGTGAGACCAGCTATGTTATATGGGTTGGAGACAGTGGCATTGACAAAAAGGCAGGAGTTTGAGCTAGATGTGGCAGTATTAAAGATGTTAAGATTTGCACTGGGTGTGACGAGGGTGGACAGGATTAGGAATAAGTATATTAGAGGGTCAGCCCAGGTTGGAAGGTTTGGAGACAAAGCCAGAGAGGCACGATTACATTGGTTTGGACATGTGCTGAGGAGGGATGCTGAGTATATTGGGAAAAAGATGCTAAGGATGAAGCTACCAGGTAACAGGAAAAGAGGAAGGCCTAAGATAAGGTTTATGGATGTGGTAAGAGAGGACATGCAGGTGGTTGGTGTGACAGAGCAAGATGCAGAGGACAGGAAGAAATGGAAAAAGGTGATCTGCTGTGGCGACCCCTAACGGGAACAGCAGAAAGAAGATGATGAGTAGAGATATCTCTTCTCTTTTTTGGCCTCTTTTTTATAGGCTTTTAAAATTCCCTTTCCCTTTGGTGTGCTTTAAAATCATTATATAGGTAGTTAAATAAGTAGTTATAGAGTGTGTGTTTTTTGAATAGTTTAATATTCAGCCCATTTATTATTTACGACTTACTTCTTTATCTTAGCTTTAGCTTAAACTTTGCTAATTGTTTGGGTGTGTCTCAGTACATAGTTGTTTGTATACTGTGGCTGATCAGGACAAGGATAAGCATCCTAAAGCAGTATTTAAAAAGTGTCCAAAATGTGGACAGAAAATGTCTGTCATGGATAGTCATGTGAATTGTGTGTTTTGCCTTGGAGCTCTACATTTGCTGGAAAGCTTCTCCATTTGCCATTCTTTTTCATCCAGAGTCCTTCAGGAGCGAAAAAGAAAACTTATTGACAGAGGACTTCTTAAACCATCATTTCAGGAAGCGTTGAGCGACCAGGGTTCATCTAGCAAGTCTTCAAAGTCTTCCGAGGCGTTTGCTTCTTTGGAAGTAAAAAAATCAAAAAAAGAGTCAACGTCGGCTCCACAGCCCTCGGAGCCGAGCATCTTGTCTTTTCGGAGCTGGTCCCCAGTCCTGGAATCAGTGTCTGAAGTCCTTAAATCTCTGGTTCTACAGTCAGTACCTACATCCATCCATTCATCTTGGTGATCGATTAGCCTGTCCGATTTGGATGTGGATCGTGTGGTGCAGAAGTTGCTACAAGCACCGGCGTTCACTAAATTTTTGTCTGCTCCGACCCAGGTAGTTTCGGACCCTAAATCTGTTTTGCCATCGACTTCTTTTCCTCCTCCGAGCCATACCGGTCCTTCAGAGCTGGAGGAGTCAGACCTGATGATCATTGAGCCTTCGGAACCGATGCCTTTTCCAGTGTCATCCATTCCGTTTACTCGGACTTCCTCGGCGCCGATCGAGGAGTCTAGGAGCCGACACTCTCTGGTCGGGTCCAGGGAGGATAGTCGGACTGACTTGTCGGTTCCGACTTTGCCTCTCGGGGCTTCGGCTCGGATGAGCTCGGGTCCTACCTCTGCTTCGGAGCCCACTGTCCCAGTGCCAGGCGGATCGATGGCTTCTTTGGATCCAGCAGTCCCTTTTCATCGGGGCAGAGGTGTCTTCGAAGCCATGAGGAGATTTATGTCTCCCAAGACATCTGCATCTTCAGGTCCGACTACCTCTTCCCCAAAAGCGCCTGTGTCCACTTGTGTTTCACAGATCCTTTCTAAGTGTAGAGACCCAGAGCCTCAGGAAGCCCCAGTGGGTGGCCCCTGCTCTTCCGAGACCTCACCAGAAGTTCCCACTGATGAGGTTCCCAGGAAGAGAATCAGTAAGAGGAAGCACTTAGATTGCCCACAGGAGTCTCTCACATCCGATACCAACTTGGATGAATCAGAAGGGTCGCCATGGTCTTCCTCTCAGCATATCTCATTTGCTGAGATACTAGAAATCCTTAGGCAGAGGGGTGACTGACAGTCCACCAACCCTACTGAAGACGAGTTGGTTCTCCTGAAGGCTTTCAGATCTCAACCCTCCACCTCTTGGGTGTCTCCGCCCTTCGATGAGCTCATGGAGCTAGTCTCACGAAGGATGTGGGAGTCTCCAGACACCATGGAGCCTGTCCCTAGGAGGCCTAATAAATTTATTTCTGCCTCCCAGGAAAAGTCCTTTCTTACCAAGGGAGTGCCAATTGATTCCATGGTGGTGGCGGTGGCCACCAGAAAGGAGATTTCAGATACTTCTTCCTCTGTCCATCCACCTAACAGAGATTCTAGGATCATGGTTAGATACGGGAAGCGCATGTACAGTTCTGTGACTTTTGCACTGCGTTCACTGAACTACCTCACCCATTTTACGAGACTGCAAAAAGATCTTCTAAAAGAGCTTGGAGATGCTCATCAGGGTACAGTAGCTGCAGGAGCTTCAGATAAAGTTGCCTCCCAACTTACTACCCTCAGTTCCATAGTCAACTCGTCCATGCGCCTCATTTCATATGCAGCTGATTCAATGAGTTGGACAGCGGGTACAGGAATTGCTCTTAGGAGATACTCCTGGATGCGCTTGTGTTCCTTTGCGGAACCCTTTAAGTCATCCTTTGTCAACACCTCTTTTGATGGCTCGGCCCTTTTCGAGCCCAAAGGTAAGGAAACCTTAACCAGATGTGAACAGGAAGGAAGGACTCTGTCTGCTGTCGAGTCTGTTTTTACACTCCTACCAGACCCTACCCCAAGGGTCAAAGGGAAGGAAAAATGTGGTTCCGAAAAGCCCAATGAGCCTTTCAGGACACATGTGGTGAACCCCCCTCCAGAGGCAGAGGAGGGGACAATAATGGAAGACGCCGCCCTTGCTGCAGAGGGGGTCTGCAAAATCAGGGTGACAGAGATCAGTTCTTTGGGAAGCCCTACCAGCGCTCCTGAAAGGAGGCCCGACTGTCCTACTCTGGAGGCAGTCAGGGGTCGCTTATTTTTGTATCCAGACGCCTGGCTCAAAATAACAAATGACAACTGTGTACAAAGTATTATTTCCAGAGGATATTTCATTTCGTTCGCTACACCCCCTCCATTGACAACAAAAATCTCAGACGTTCCACCCAGTTACAGGGAACAAGCAACAATAGAGGTCCAAACGTTGCTAAGAAAGATTCATCCAACTAGTCCCAGAAGACCACATAGGATCCGGAACTTACTCAAGATTCCTTTTAGTTCCAAAAAAGACAGGAGACTGGAGACCTATTTTGGACCTCAGCAGACTAAACAAATCTGTCAAGAAAGAGAAGTTCCGGATGGTCACTCATCAGTCAATACTTCCCTTTTTAGGGAAAGATAATTGAATGTGCTTGATAGATCTCCAGGATGCATATTACCACATAAAAATGCCAGATCATCCAGGGATCACCTGCACTTCTGGCTGGGAGCCAATCATTACCAGTCTCGAGACCTGCCCTTTGGTCTCACTACAGCCCCCAGAGTGTTCACCAAATGTATGGCAGTGGTTATGGTTCACCTGAGGCATTTGGGATTCCAGGTGTTTCCATACCTAGACGATTGGCTCCTCACCGCCATCACCAGGCATCAGCTAATACAAGCCAGGGACACCACTCTTACTCTCTGCAGTCAGCTGGGCATTACAGTAAACTCATAAAAATCTGCCTTTTCGCCATCGCAACATACCGTTTTTATCAGAGCAGAGTTGGACACCACCACCACTACTTTGAAACTTCCAGCATAAAGAGTCTTATTACTCCATCAGCAGGTCCACAATATCATATCCAAAGACAAGGCTCCAGCATCAGAAGTACTAAAATTGTTGGGCATGATGGCAGCTGCAATATTAGCTATACCGTTGGGTTGCATCCACATGCGGATTCTGCAATTGCTGTTATTCACTCAGTGGTCTTACCAAGAGCTCCCAGTGTCTCATCAAATAATAATCACAAACACTTGCAAAAAGAATCTTCAGTGGTGGTTGACCTCTCTTCATGTTACGATAGGTTGTCCTTTTGTTCTACCCCCACCAGTGGTCACAGTAACCACGAACACTTCCCTGATAGGGTGGGGGGGGCATTTTCAGGGAAGAACAGCCCAAGGCACATGGACCGAATAGGAGACACATCTGCATATCAGTGTTCTGGAGATGAGAGCAGTACTTTTAGCGTTGCAGTGCTTCCAGGATTCTCTTTCTCTAGGAACAATTGTGATTCAGATGGACAACATATCAGTGGTCTGGTACTTGAACAAACAAGGAGGAACCAGGTCCTACCCCCCTTTGTCGTGAGGCCCTAAGACTTTGGCAGTGGGCTATATCCACCCAGCGCTTTCTGTTAGCAAAGCACATCCCGGGGAAATCCAACGTGATAGCAGACAAACTGAGCAGAGCAATTCTATTGCCTTATGAGTGGTCCCTCAAGAAACAAATAGAGGAGAGAATTTTCCAAAGGTGGGGCTAGTCTTGCTGCAACCTTTTTGCCAGCCACATGAACACGAAATGCAGAAGCTACTTTGCCCTGATTCCCCCTCTGGGAGAAGCCCCAAAGGACGCATTCATACACGATTGGCCTCCGGGTCTTCTCTATGCATTTCCACCAATTCCCTTAATACCCAAAGTATTACAGAAAGCAGAAGCCATGGGAAGGACCATCATTCTAATAGCCCCTTATTGATCTCATCAAATTTGGTTCCCCTTCCTTCGACTTCATCAGTTGGAGGACCCTTGGATTTTGGACCCAGTTCCAGATCTTCTGACGGACTCGTGAGGAGAACTTCAGCCCTCTCTTCAGTCTCAGAAGTTGGCAGCTTGGCTGCTCCAATTCCCAACATAGCCAGGTTCCATAACCTTTCAAATGAAATGCAGCAGATTCTGATATCTTCTCATAAATCCTCTACTAAGGAAGCTATATCTTAACAAATGGAAAAGATTTTCTATATGGGCCTCTCAAAATAACATTGATCCCTACCAATCCTCTATTGCCTCCATATTAAGAGTTCTTGACTATGCTTTTCAGTAAAACAGCTGCAGCAGCAACAGTTAGGGTTCAACTTGTTGCTATCTCTAATTTTCACCTTGGATTTCATGGATTGAACATAATGTCACACGAACTACCCAAAGCCTTTCTCAAAGGGACTTTTCATCTCAGACTACCTGTCAGATTCCCTTATGCCCCATGGAATCTAAATTTTATGCTTTCACACATTATTCTGCTACCTTTCAAACCAGCTTTCTCATGCGATTTGAAATATTTGTCATGGAAGACTTTTTAGTAGCCATCACTTCTGCCTGCAGAGTGTCAGAGCTTCAGGCTTTGTCCATAAAGCCTCCTTATTTGATTTTCCATGCTGACAGAGTCTCCCTGTGAACTAATCCCTCATTTTTGCCCAAAGTTTGTTCTGAAACTAACCTTAACCAGATTATAGATTTGCCACTGTTCTATCCCAAACATACCAACAACTTAAGTGTATATGCTGCACAAGCTTGATGTTCATAGACAGCTCAGATTTTACTTGGATAAAACAAAAGAGTTCAGGAAATCAGAACAGCTTTTTGTTTCCTTTTCAGATTCCAGAAAAGGTATGCCAGTGACAAAAACAACTCTATCTAAATGGTTATCTGACTGTATTGCATGTTTATTCAGCTGCTAATATGCCCTTACAACACAAAATTAAGGCTCATTCTACCAGAGCAGTCTCTACATCCTCTGCCTTTTCTGCTAGACTTCCTATAGACAACATTTGTGCAGCAGCAACTTGGTCAAGACCTCATACCTTTATCACTCATTACAAAGTGGACAGGGCCCCCTTTTGTTCTACTGTCCTGAAAAACATACTCCCGTGAGCCACTCGAGAAAGATGGTGCTGGGGACGCTTACCCATCTGTAAGAATGAATGGCGAGATAGAACAACTTCACATGAAGAAGTTATGTACTCACCATAACTTTCCATGTGAGTTGTTCATCTCGCCTTATTCTTACTTCCCACCCTCCTACCCCCTCCAGGGTTTTTCGAGGACCGAGATGCTAGTTTTATCCTGGTTGCTCAGTCTTTCTATGGGTTTTCTCATAAAGAGTGATAAGAATGGCACGTGGTACTATTATACACAGCAAACAAGATCTGAGGTAACTCTAGGTGCATCATGGGATAGGGACTTGGCCTCGAGCTGTCTGTAAACCTCGAGCTTTGTCGTAGGCTGACAATCAGCTCCGAGCCCATCTGTAAGAATGAAGGCGAGATGAACAACTCACATGGAACGTTATTTTTATTTATTTATTTAACAATTTGTTAACCGGGAAAGTCCGACTTGGAACAAAACCAGTTTTCAGCAGAGGCCTGGGAAGAAATGCTCCAGTTATGGTGAGTACATAACTTCTTTTTTTATCTAGATCTATTTCTAAGAGTTTCCACTCAGTCAATGCAAAAGAATACCTCATGATTTTGGGTCTCGTAGCATCTATGACTTTCATAATAACCCTGGCAAGACTCCACATGATTAAGATACAGTGGCATCTGAAATCTCTTTAGTCACAGTATCAATACCCTTTATCTTTTCAGATTCCAGTACTGGGGTTTGTCAGAAGACAATTATTTTTGATGGAGACAGTGGATGGCCTTAAATCCAGGTCTCCACTTCTCCCTCCCCACTCCAAAGCAGTCAGTCACCACAGACTCTTTGGCTTTTGCTTGGGGAGCAGTTTCAGGAGGAATAAAAATGCAGGCCGTGTGGGGCACCAAGGACAGATGCAAGCACATACATATCAATGGGATGCTTGCCCTGATCAAGGCACTCAACTCTCTGAACCATCTTTAGTTACCAGGACCTGCTCAAGTGGTTACAGACAATACCATAGTCATGTGGTACATCAGCAAACAAGGAGGAACCAGGTCATACTCCATTTGCAGACTAGCCATGTTAGCTTAGGATATAGCTTCACAGCACAGTCTCACTCCACAAGCATCCTGCATTCTGTCAGAGCAAAATTGTTTGGCAGAAAAGCTGAACAGAACCAAGGCAGACGCTAATGAATGGAAACTGGATCAGAGGGTCTTCCAAGATTTGATCCATATGTGGGGGGCTCCTCAAGCAGACCTTTTTGCCTCCTCTCTGAACAATCAACTTACACAATTCTGTTTCAGGACTCCATGGAAAAAGGCCTAAAAGCATGGCCGGCCTTAGGCATAGGCAAACTAGGCGACCGCCTAGGGCACCGTAAAGGCCAGCCTCTTAAAGGGCGCAGTTTTTATTTATTTTGATTAACAAAGTTTGCGCTCTTCTCTGTGCCCTGCTGAAGTGTAACTGGAAGCCGGAACTATAGGGGGGGGGGGGGGTGAGCACCCTCCCACTTACAGCTGCAGGTTGGCTAGAACAGTTTTAAAAAAAAAAAAAAACGTTACTTCGCCGTTCGAGAGTCTGCTGTAAGGAGGAATGGTATGTTATGTTTTGGAGACGGACAGCTTTTTCCAAGCTTTTAGATGCAGATCCTATGTGTTATAAAAGTGCAATTACAAGTCACCACCGTCCTTGAAAGTGTGTTGAAGCAGGTATGAGAATGCTGCACTCCGATCTAGTTAGGCTAACCATAATTTACTGAAACATTAACAGTAAGCATCCCCACAGTTTTAGACAGTGCCCGTGAAACATAAATGATCTGGCGTACGGTGGGCTATTTGACTCCTCCACCTGCTTGAGTGGCAAAACCATCTGTTGCTCATTATGACCATAATCTTTACTATATTCTTTTCTTTATTTGAAGCACACAGGTTGACTGAACTGCAAGAGCCCATTGGCTTTGCATGGAAATAAGCATGCTTATATTTACCCACTAACAACAGACTTTTTTTGTATTGGAGTACATTGGCTGCAGCCAGGTGTTTATTAAGTAAAGTTATTACTAAATGGCCAGAACTCTTGAATAAGCAAACGTAGAAATTGTTTCTGAACATTTTTAATGACTTATTGTTAATTGTGTTTCTCCTCTTCATATTTGTTTGGGAAACATTGCATAATCTTACAAAATGTTTTTTCCCCTCTTAGTACATTCCCAGGGGTTATACTTTTTCAAAGCCTTCATGGAAGCTGATTGAGTAGCAGTATAGACTATCTGTACAGTCATAGGTAGGTCTTATGTACGTCATGTCTTGGCACATAGTCTTTGAAGCTATTTACATGTGTGCAAGTTTGTAGTGGCAGCTCAAAACTGCTATTTTACATGTGATAAGATGTTGCGGTGTCTATTTACAGCAGTTGTTTTCCATTTTGATATGACCATCATGTACTTCTTGAGCTGATTAGGAATGTACCTAGAGGTGTGCAAGATAGCTTTCATTATTTGCTGGTTTGAATGCGGGGCTGTTTGGTGGCTTGAAAAGATGACCAATGTTGTACACATTATAAAATAGTGTATATTTAGTTAACACAGATTTATACCTGGACATAACTGTGTATTTTATGTGCTTTTTTTATGGTTCTCCTAAGTAAAGCTGAAGTTCTATTTGCTTAAGCCACATATTACTCACTTCCAATGTGTGTGTTTGTTAGGAACCAGTTTCAAGCATGGTATTGCTTACAGGGGTTGCTTAGAAGCCACCCAGATACATAACTGCAGTGATACAGAGATAGAGAAGGGGAAATAGTAAAGTGTAACTATTTAGCACTTAGGAAGTAGTAAACAGCACAGGAGACAGAATAATTTGAGTAATGAATAAGGTGTAATTTGCTACTATCTCGTGGGACTGGGTGCTATGTGTTATAAGAGGAAGAAATAAAATAAAATAAAGAACTCTGCTTACAATAATGTCCTGTTGCATAAAGTAAAGTAAGGTAATAAATATCAATGTAGCTGCTTTAACATCTGCATCGGTGACAAGAGATTAATTATGGTAAGCTTGTGTTCATCATATAAAATGTTTTAGAATATTAAGGAATTATTTAGAATGTTATAGTTACTTAATATTTTGGATGTTTGGGGACTATTTTAAGCAGAACAGCAACTGTTAATTTTTCCTCAGTAATGACTGGACTTAAATATGGCCTGCAACTTTAATAGGACATGCTGGAGGGACAGATTTATCTCCCATCAACTGCCACATCTTTGGAACAGGCTATGAATATATGTGAAACAGAGCACCTTTATGACACTGTTCAAGAGGAACTTAGACAAGTGGATGGGGCACCATAAATTCTTATTGGGGATATGGCCCACGACCCTCCTGGACATAGACAGTCATCACTAAATGCAATATTAGGTACTGACTAGTACTGCTATGATATTATATTGGGTTGAAATGGCTAGGCTTAAAATTACCTCCGGGTCGATAGCCTAGTAATCTCCTATGGAGGACAGTGCTAAAAGGTAGCCTTATCTGTGTATCTTAATATGATATTTTTAGAGATGTGTGTCTTCTGGAAGATTTTTAAAAATCTAGCAATATCCTTAATAATTGTGAATAGTCAAATATTTTAATCGCAGTACTAATCCCCTAGCCTTTAGACATTAAATTGATATAGGAATCTTAGTCACTAAATAAAGAATGATCGATTCAGACTAGTAATAATTGCACTATTTTGACAGTAATTAACTTCATTCCATCCAATGGCAGATAGCTGAAAAATAAACCGTATACTTTATAGCAGTGAAAATTTAATTTAGTTTATTTCTTATTTATGAATAGACTAAATATATCAGCTGATCTAAATAGATACAAATGAAAAGAAGGACAAGAAATAACAAATTTAGGCTAACCAATCTAAGAATAGCTATGTAAAGAAAATACTATCCACATTGCTTCCAAGGTACGGGGGGACAACTCTGCAGGGAGCACTGTGAATTGTATTAGATTCCTGTGTGCTTACACAAACAGGAGGAGTATGAAAGCATGAAACTGAAAGCTGCAAGCCGCATGGGGTCATGTTCTATCAAGCCGCATGGGGTCATGTTCTATTGTAGGCAATACAGAGACATATGTGATATTGTATAATATTAATACAAGTCCATAAATGTAAGTTATTAAAACAGAAGTAAAATGAATGTTGCAGACCATGTTCTTAGAATGGAAGGTAGTAAAAGTAAAAAGAACTCAGGTGTCATCCACATGGAATTATTGAACATTATACAATGACCCCCTCATCAATATTCCAAAACGTGCACGCTGATTGATCAGCATGCCTGTTGTAAATCAAACTTATACTAACGGAAAAAGGTCCGGTCACCCGGACTTTAGTGTAAGTCTTTTTTTTTTTTTTTTAGACAGCAACAGAGAACAGAAGAGCTCCGTTGCTGTAATCTCGCTATGTTAAACGCGTTTATCATAGCAAGATAGCTTTAAAAAAAAAAGCAACAGAGATCTTCCTTTCTCTGTTGCTTTTTTTAAAGCTGTCTCGCTATGTTAAACAGGTTTAACATAGCGAGCCAACTTTAAAAAAAGCAACAGAGAAAGGAAGATCTCCATTGCTTTTTTAAAGCTGTCTTGCTATGTTAAACTCGTTTAACATAGCGAGACACTTTTAAAAAGCAATGGAGATCTTCCTTTCTCCGTTGCTTCCTCTACACACACATGCGCACTACATCAGAACTGCTCCAGAATACCGGACAGCTGCGGTAGGGCAGCACAGAGGCATTATACAATGCCATTATTTAAGAAAAGTAAGTATTTTTTTTTCTTAAATAATGTCATTGTATAATAGCAATAACCCACTTCTGGGTGTGGGTAATGCTGGATTTACCCACGGTTGTCTTTGTTTGCCCACTTGGGCTTCGCCCCCGTGACCAAACCACACCAACCGTGGGTAAATCCAACATTACCCAAACTCCAGCGTGGGTTATTGCTTAAGTAGTAGTGAGAGAAGTATGTTTTTTTTTTTTTTGTAAAATATCTAGAATCTGAGAGATAATTTATTTTCCTACTGGGTCTCAATACATCTCACCAAGTAATTTTACTGTAATTGTATCAGGAGCCAGGATATCACAGTTTTATTATTATTATAATAATGTAGTCTACATCAGATTAGTATGAAGTAATTACCAGTTATACTCATGTATTATGCAAGAAATTTAGGCCAAATATTTGTCTTAAATTGGGTTCCACTTAAGCACAGATCTTATTATAATTAAAGTAAGGAATGCAAATACTGGTATTTTAATTTGCTGCTGTTATTCACAGCCACATAATCCCACTTCAATCACTGTAAATATAAAAAGAACAAATAAAACAATAAGTGCATCATTGCTGTTGGTAGTGTGTATTTTATAGTGCTTTTCCTGTCCCCATTTCTGTGGAGATAGCATTCAACAACCCAGTGTCCAAATATACTAATGAATTATTTTTGGTATCCATCTTCTCACCATTGATATGTTCCCCTTATTCCCAGTCATCCCTGGCTGAATCCTGATGAGGGTGGGCCTCACTGTCCAGGGAGAGAATGATCTTGGAGGTCTGTGACCTGTAAGACTGCCAGTCTTCCCTTAAGGTGGATGAAAGCTGGGAGCAGTCTTCATGTAATCATGAATGCATCTAGGGTTGGGGGATTTTTAGGTATGCACAGAAAGGGGAAACCCTAACTTGACAGAGTGAATATATTCATTGAAAACATCACTACCCACAGCATCAACCTGTTCTCACTCTCATCTACTGAATGAATGAATAAATGAATTAAAATCTGCCTTCAGCCAAAGACACATGCTACAGGATTTACTAGGGTGCACTTTGGCTGTAAGCATAACACCAGTCCCTTCATCTGGCATTGGTGAGCTCACATAAACCACTCACGCCCTATCCCTAACCTGGCTCCTCCAGTAAGGAAAACCCCTTCCCTGCACGTACGGCAAGTCAAACTGCACCTTCTTTTGCAGGCTTTATGGGGCAGGCAGGCGGCCCAAGGGAGGTGCTGGGAATTTAGCCACTGCTGTCATTGAGGAAATCAAACACTAGACTACAAACTACCAGACACACCTTGCTAACAAAATTAATGCTTGTCTTCACCAGGCATAATATAGTTTGGCAAAGGAGGAATCTTTGAGTAGCATGAACAGTCAAGGCATTTTGGAAGCTAGACGGTATAGTAAGATTGGAGGCTTTGAAAGAGTTTTGTTTTAAATCTTGTCATTTAAATTGACTTTCAGTCATTTTCTAGATTGCATAGTATGGTTCTGTAAACAGTCGTGAAATAATATTACTATTGGAGCTAGGTTTGTAACTAAGGAATATCAAGAATGTGGAATCATTTACTACAAATATTTGGTCTTTTAGTAATCTCCAGATCTTTATATACAATTTTGGATGCATCTCATGGTTTGGGTGAACTTGCTGTAGTTGATCATCTGATGGGCCATCTGTGGTGTTTGTTTGTGGGTCTGCAAGTGAGACTTGTTTCTGCCAATGGTGTGAATCTGGTTATTTCTGACAGGTCACACTTTATAAAAAAAAATGACTGGACAGTTATTTCTGACAAGTATTATTAATTTGATTACTTTTTGAAGTTGTAAATTGTGCTGTTCCCTATTTATTGATTTATTTTAGCCAAAGAATTTGTGTATAATGTAACATATAATGATATTTAAAAATATGTGCAAGGAGTCTGTTTTGAAAACAGCCCAAATGTAAACTTAATCCTCCACTGACCAGATGCATTTTCTATAAACATGGGTTTTCATGCAGTTTCAGTGGCAAAGAATTTTACTGTTCATGCTAAGCCTGTTTTCATTGCAAGATTACATTGTTTACCAAATGGCTGTCTGTGTTTGTGCTATTGTGCTTAAGCTTTTGTACACAGGGAGGAGAGAGGTTGCTATCCTACTTTCCTGAGCTATAAGGTATGCTCGCCTACCCAGAGTAAATTAAACTGTTTAGATTAACCTAAGCAACCCTTTGAACCAAGGCACATAGGCTTCTATTATCTGAAGACATGACTTTTATAGTAAAGTATGTGTGAAGGAGCAACAGATAAAGCAGGTTTATTAAAGGAAATTTCCATCTTCACTTGCAGTTTAAACTACATTACAAGGTATCCTTTCTTCTATGCATTTAAATAATTAAAGGAAATAACTGGACTGGTTTTCTTGGGAAGTGAATGACTGAAGTGGCTTTTTTTGGGAGTGACTTTCCTGTGGGTGTGGCTCGTAGGGGTGTTTCATGAGTATGACGTGGGTGGGGCTTAAGGGGCGCCAGAGCACTACTTCACCTAGGGTGCCATATCAGCTAAGGCTGGCCCTGCCTAAAAGATAGATGCTATTTTTTGTTGTTGTTTGCACAGGAATGTGCCTGTATGCCTTTCCACTAATATCCAGGATACCTCTGAAGATTCAGAAGGATTCCCACAAGTTCCTTGGGGTGACTCCCTTCTGCCCCAATCAACCATGGTTGTCCCTTCTTTTGGAAATGGCCAGGGTTAATTACCACTAGCTTCCTCACGGAATGGATCTACACAAGAACAGGGTTGTTTAATTCACCCTGACATCAACCATCTTCAGTTAACTGCCTGGATGATAGAGTCTTAATTCCTTTTTAGGAACCTTTTTTCTGAGGATGTGCAGCAGGTACTAATGGAGGCAAGGAAGCCTGCTACTAGAAAATCATATATTAGCAAATGGAAGAGATTTTAGAGTTGTGCCAACCACATAACGGGAACCCATTCAGGGATAGTAGTTCTCTGGTTCTACAATATTTATGTGAGTTACTATCCTGTAGTCTTTCTAATTCTTCTCTCAAGGTTCATTTGTCAGCCCTTTCAGCATGTCTGCCCATGGATCCTCTTCTTTCAATGCCATGTCATGTCAAAATGTACTTTAAGGGGGTTGTACATAAGAAGCCTCCAGGTAAACCAGTGACTCCTTCTTGGGACTTTCATTTTTTGTTAGAGATGCTAAAAAAAACTCCATTCAAACTAGATAACCTGGCTGACATGAGGCTCTTAACATGGAAAACAATTTTACTGATTGCTTTGACCTCTGCAAGAAGGGTGTCTGAGTTGCAAGCTCTTATGGTGAGTCAGTCCCACCTCATTTTTCACTGTGACAGGTTTTCTTTTAGAACTAATGCTTCTTTTATGACTAAAGTGGTATCCAAGTTTACTTTAAGCCAAACTATCTATCTCTTCCATTTATGTCCTGAGCCTAAAAATGAGGGGGAAGGGATACTCCATACCTTGGATGTCCAGACAATTCAGGTACTGTCTTGGTACAACTAAATCTTTCAGCTCTTTGGATCAGTTCATTTCTTGTGAAGGTAAGAAGAAAGGACAACCTGTGTCAAAAAGGACCATTTCCAAATGGTTATCTAAGGCTATTACCTTTTGTTATACTCACCATGACAAGTCTATTCCATTCAGGTTCAAGGCCCACTCTAACAGGGCCTTGTCTTCATATATACCTTTTTGGAAAGGGTTAGATTCTAGTAGTATTCTAGAAGCTGCTGCTTGGTCCCTTGTGCATATTTTTACAAAGCACTATAAGCTTGATTCCTTCTCTAGGTCTAGATCAAGTTTTGCTAGACCTGTTCTCCAGAGGCTCCTGGAACCTTCTCCTTCCTCCTCTGAAATATAGTTAGCTGTGGTTATACACCCATATAGCTAAGGCTACTGCAGCAGTGATCAATATGAGCAGCATAGTACAGTTGTAAGTTGAAGTTACCATAACAGTAGAAGTTTGAATGATCACTGGTGCAGTAGCTGCTTTCTCCCTCCATTCCCCTTGTTTTTTTGTTGTGATTTTATGCCAGCGTGTGGACATTTATGTTTTATTGTTCCTAGCCTTATTCTTTCAAGGCCCATCCTCCCTTTCTGTGCTGGCAGGAAAGCTCTGAAGGGCTTTGCACCCAAACCAGTCTTTTAGTCAGCTCTTCTTGAGCTGCTGGACAGTTCGGATGCATGGAAGGTGCCCTGAAGCTTTGGAAGATGACAGCTGTTACCCTTGGCAAGTTGTAATCAATATAGCCAAGGCTATCGCAGTAGTAATTATTCAAACATATTCTGTTATGGTAAATTCAGCTTTCATGACTGTACTTTATAGGCTAACTTGATGGTGTCTATTTGGAAGAATAGTTTCTGTCATTAACATGCATAATGGTGGAGCATCCACTGACCCAGGCAGTTATAGGCCCATCAGCCTAACTAGCCTGATCTGTGAGGCCATGGAACATATTATCAGGGACCTTATAAACAAGGACATTGGCAACCTCCAAACGCTTGACCCCACACAGTTTGGTTTTATGAAAGGGAGATCATGCCTAATAAACTTGGTCGACTTCTTTGAAACAGTCACCAAAGCCATGGGCGAGGAGAAGATGGTGTACATTGCCTACCTTGACCAAGCCAAAAGCCTTCGACACTATTCCCCCACTCGGGCATAATAAACTCTCCCAGCTAGGCATCAACCTCTATGTTAACAGATGGGTAGCTAACTGGCTCACTGATAGAACCCACTCAGTTAAAATAGGGGAAACCACCTCTAGTAGTAGACCTGTAACAAGCGGTGTACCTCAAGGATCGGTCTCAGGGCCTTTACTGTTTGGGATATATTTTTCTGAGGTGCAAGCAAAAAACAGTGGTCTGTGGCTGACCAAGTTTGCAGACAACTGCAAGCTGGGCGTGGTCTTAAATTCCCCTAGTGATGTGAACATCCTCCAAGAGGGCATTACCCAAACTAATGACTGGTGCCAGAAGCATGGCCTCAAACTGAATGCCAAGAAATGCATAATTTTTTCCTTTACGGAAAATGGCATCCCCAATAATTATCACATTAATAACAACGTACTAAGCACGCAATCAGTCATGAGGGACTTTGGCAGGTTGATAGCAACCCAGCTTTTGACCACTACATTGCCTCCGTTGTACAGAAGGCTTTCTTCATGGCCCACCTCATAAGTAAGGGTATTTCATCCAGGAACAGGGAGGTCATAATATCCCTTTACTCCTCCCTTATCAGACCCATTATCGATTACAATGACCCCTTCGGCATGCACCTTGCCAAGCACATGCAGCAGCTGGAAAGACCACAGATGTTCCTGACCAGAAGAAGCCAGGGTCTCAAACACCTATCCTATAGAGATAGGCTAAAAGTCATATCCCTGTACTCAGTCTTGTACAAACTGCTCAGAAGTGACCTATGTATGTCATACAAGTTCATCTCAGACCCATCCTTGATGGAGTTGCTGCATATCCGTAAGTCAAATTCCACTCGCACAACCTGCATGCAAGGCCTTAATCTGGTCTGTGACATTAATAGAACTTGTTGGCGGGATAGATTTGTGTCCCAAAGACTCCTCCATCTGTGGAATAGACTCCCTCCCCATGTCAAGCAGAGTACTTCACTAGCCCTCTTTAAGAGGAACCTGGATAAATGGATGGGAAACAGAAAAATATGCCCCTGAGATCCCACCTGTGGCCCTGCTGGGCAAGAGAAACAGATGCTGACTTTGTGGGAACATGGGTAAAATTCTTGGCTAGGCTTATAAAGCCCTCCGGGCCAGTAGCCTAGTGTCATCCTGTGAACCTATAAATCTTGTATGGATGTATTTGTCAATGACTAGAATGTAAAATAGACTTGGTAAAAAAAATCTAATGTTAACTGCAAGCATTTTCTTCTGAAGTAGCCAGTTAGAAGAAAAACAGAATAATTTCATTTTGTTTCACCATATTCAAAAATCACTTCCCACTGTCTCTGACCAGTCTTTTTAAGGTTCATGTTGTCAGGACTAAACTAGAGCCACCTTATAATAACAGCATCCTCTTTCCTGGTAGTTAAACTGCCATAGTTACTGATAAAACTCACTTAATGTATATATGAACATCAATTACCATGGATGCAAATTGTATATTATCCTATATTAGAATTGTAGAAAACATCACACTCAGCTAATACAACAGACTAAAAATACTTCAGAAAAAAGTGCTACAATATATTTTCATATCAGCAGCAATTTTTCAAGTGGTGTTTCTTAAAAACTGGAACTGGCCTCACTTATGGGTAGGATTCAGGCCAAATACGTCGGTGCAAACACATTATTAAGTTCATTGGTAATAGAAGCAACTAAAATCCACCAAACAGACTAGTAAAACGAAAAACAACTCAGGAAGCCTTCCGCAGATGGTGATCACAGTGAATCCAGTAAAGTGACAAGTAACCACGGTATAAAATAAATGACGTTAGCACTTTTATTAATACAAAAGAACTTTCGGATAGCCTTGTAGCCCTCCTTCTTCAGACAAACAGAAGTATGCACACCAACGTTGTTTAAGTACCAACTAAATTAATCAATTAGTGACCTCATAACTGCCAACTTTTCATTATAAATGGCCACATTCACTTAAATACATAATAAAAACCATAAAAAATGCATTGCACTTTATAATCGTGTACATATGCTCAAATATACAGAATCATATTTAACCATTGTGTAACCTTTACAATATATGGTATATAATTATAAGTATAACTTACAATATGAAATAAATAAGCTTTATTGCTCACCAAAATTTTAAATAAATAGTATTTGTGTAAAAATAATAATATGTTACCAATTAAAAAAGCATTGGGCTTTAGCATAAATAATTTAAACAAATAGGAGCGTATTTCCATGTATGGAATTATACTACGTGATACTTTGATGGAACTAATTAAAAATAAAATATATATATATATAATATATAAATATATATATATAAGAATATATACAATTCACCCTCTTCCCCCCCCCCTTTTTTTTTTTTTTACCTTTTTCCCCCTTTTTTTATTTTTATTTACTACCAATGAACCATGATAATGAGACTAATAATAGAAGTCTAACTAGCTCTAAGTATTAACTGACCATGCTACTTTATTGTATTACATTACATTCCAGTCCCAAGGATTATCTCCTTAAAGCTAGATGTTTAAGGATGCAACTAAGTGAGACGGACTCATTTAGACCGGGAAAAATATATGCTCCTGTTCTGATTTGCCAAAAGAGCTCCTCTTTCTCTAATTTGATTTGCCAGGGTCCCGAGTGTTCCTCTATGGATACCTGTGTTAATACTGAAAAATGGTAATAGAATAAATGACAATTGACATTGGTAATAGAATAAATGACAAAGGCTGTAAGAACATATAAATTACTTTTGTAAATCATTTTTCTTTCATTATTTACTTAATAATATTTTCATTCAAGTCATACTCGGAATAGACAGGCTTTAGTTGATAATAAATGTATACTCGTGGAATGGCTTTTTTATAGTGATGCAGCTGAAGACACTAGAAATGCCAAAGCTTATGTTTAAAGTTATTATTGTTGACATGTTTTTATTTTTTTACATCTCTTTAAATATAGCCAACACTCATGAAAGGAAAAGAACAGATGCATAAAAATCATATTGCATTGTATTTATGGATGTCTCATTCATAAGAATGAAGTGTAAATGGCATTAGGGTAACAATGGAAATAAAATCACGAAACTTATAACCTTGCAGAAATACGGACTATAAAGATAAAAGCAAATGCAGAGTGTTACCTTAACATACTAAATAAAAATAAACTTTTTTTTGCATGGGACAAATCCCCTGCGACCCAACAAACACACTGTGTATGTACTGTAATGCCAAGGCTATACAACACTGGGGAAAAGGAATTATTTGGCTTCAGTGTAAAAATATTTTTGTTTCCATTTAGTATGTTTTATTTCACTTACTTTTTTAAGCAGGTTGGTGAGCTGATGCGCAACCTTTTCAGCCACATGTTGCCATTTGCAAAATAAAAGGCAGGGATTGCGTTTTGTGAATGTTTTATTATTATTATTTCAGGATTTTGAGTTGCAGTCTTCTATACGTTTTAAGATTTTATTTTCATTCATTCATTTGTTCATTCATTCATTCTTCTGATTACCTCATTTATCCAGTTCAGAGTCACCAGGAACAAGATCTTATCTTGCCTCTCAATGGGCACAAAGCAGAAAGAAACTAATTCCACAGAGAATGCCATTCTGACATAGGACGCACTCATACATGTGTGTGTGCACACACACATACAGCATGCACACCTATGGGCATTTTGGAAATTGACCTTCATGTCTTTAAGCTGTGGGAAATTTTTGGAGCACCCAATGAAAACCTTATAAGGACAATGAGGACGTGTAGACCATACAGAAGGCACTCCATCTGGGGACCACACTGAAGAGGAAAACACTGTGAGACCTGAACATTAGCTACTATACTACTGTGTCACCCTGTTTTGTTTTTAATCTTATAATTTTCAGTCAAGTTTTAGTCTTCTGAAAGGACGTATTTTTAGACACTTTGTACGTATCCTAGCTGTTGTTTGTCTTTCGGCTTTTCCCGGTTAGAGGTTGCCAGAGCGGAAATCCAGTCCGCCAATGATTGGCAGTTGGTTTTTATAGTGTTGAGTTGCCAGCCCGACGCCCATCCTTCAACGAAGGCATGCCCATTCAACGCATGTCTTTCGAACGCCCACTAGACCACGGGGAGGACATGCAGACTCCACACAGAAGGCACTCCCAACCCAAGCCGATAATCCTCCCTTTAGAGACCGCTTGAATATTTCATTCAGCAGGCAAGGAGAGAGCTCTGAAGAATGTGTGTTGTTGAATAAGGTGCTTATTTAGATGTGCTGTTCTGGAAGTTGTAATGTGATTAACATTTCCATTTCTAGTACCCATGCTGCTTCCTCATTAACCTTCCAGCTGTCATGGCAGCAGTTCTTAACTTCTTACATATTAAAATAGATTATATTTCTGTTTAGAGAATGGGTAACCTGTACAGCACCACTCTGACTGCAGAACAAATATTATCCAGCAGGATTTTAATGTATAGATAATGTCCACTGAAAAACGAGTCCAACTCTTCACGGCAGCATAGTAAGCTGACATAGTGCTCAGAATGTAATGGAGCTAATCGCCGCCATTATTTTACATTTACCAAGCAACATTTTTGCTATTTACCGAGTGTAATTGTGAGTTTTTAAAAGTACTTCAGTGTGTGTGTGTGTGTGTGTGTGTGTGTGTGTGTGTGTGTGTGTGTGTGTGTGTGTGTGTGTGTGTGTGTGTGTGTGTGTGTGTGTGTGTGTGTTGCCGCACGCATATGCATGCATTAAATACTTACCAAACTTATATTCTGGATGTAGAATACTTCCTCCCACAACAGTTAAACATATACCACTTCAAGTTTGAAACATTAGGTGGAGGAACTATTTTACACCCAAAAAAAAAAAAAAATATATATATATATATATATATATATATATATATATATATATATATATAGTAATTTAAAAAAAAAACAAATACAAAACAATTTAACATATAGCCCATTCTCTAAGTGCAGTAATGCCCTCCAGGGTGTGTAAATAATGCCCTTCCAGGAGTGTAGAGGCCTTCTGTCTGTGGTGTTGAGCCTCAGAACACCCCAGGGCAGGCACATTTACACAATACCACACACCCTGTCTGGCATTATTACTTGCATAGAGTTAGTTTGAGGCTTTATTTCCCATATTTATTTTAGAATTCCACAGCATCTTTGTACCCCAAAATTGGAATAATTCTGTATGCATGGTTGTATATTCATTGGAAAGTGGATATAGTTTTATTTTTATGGTGCTGTAGGCTTTCTATAACACCAAGAGGGATGGGGACTTGGAAAAGACTGGTTAGTGATAGAATCAATGTGGTAGCCGTCAATAACAACAAAGTTGTTTAAAAATTAATATTTGATGTTTCTGTACCTTGACGTCTTCTATATTTTACATGTAATTGGCTTCCTCCCTGTAGCACGATATATCTAAAGAACCAAGTGCAAAGGTGTGTAGTTGCTCTTGTTTTTAATGAAAAGTTTTATCTTACAAGTACTGTGCTTGTCACATTTGTTCATTTCTCATGTGGCTAAATATAACATCTGCATAATAAATCACTTGCCAACTACTGCAGTGTTATCTTGTATGGAAACTGCATGCATTCTTATCATTTATAATGTTCTTGTTCTTTAGTACTAACACTCTTAGATGCTTTTCCTTCTGAAACACTCACCTTACTGTCCGATAGATAAGCAGATATCACAGGTTGCATACCCTGCTTACCCCAGCTCAGCCCTGCACTACAATCATTGCTTTATTCATGAGACTCTGACTGCTCTGAAAACCTAGATATATGGGTGTAGTTAAAAGGATTTTCCATTTCAGGAGGAGGAGTGTGTGTGTGTGTGTGTGTGTGTGTGTGTGTGTGTGTGTGTGTGCGTGTGTGTGTGTGTGTGTGTGTGTGTGTGTGTGTGTGTGTGTGTGTATGTATGTCTGTCTCTGTGTGTGTGTATGTGTGTCTGCATGCGTGCATGCGTGTGTGTGTGTGTGTGTGTGTGTGTGTGTGTGTGTGTGTGTGTGTCTACACTCCACATAATATCGGCGCTATGGTAGAACCCACTGCTGAATATAGTGTAAACTTTACAAGAGTTCTGTGTTCAGTTACATGTGTCACCCAGCGCAGTGGCTGAACACTTGTTAAGTATGCCTTGTGAAGAGCAGAACACATCACAATTTGTTTTCAGTAAAGCTATTGGCAGTTATACGTCATGTACTTAGCTAAATATAATAAACTCAGGAAATGTCAAGGACAGTTTTATCCTCAGGCTAGGAAAACAAAGTTAACATTTACTGCACCTGAAGAAGCTTTCATTTCCTTCAGTAGTTCAGTGGGAATTTGTAAACAACAGACTTGGCAGAACAAGATAGTTGTTAGTTTAATACTCTGAGCTTTTACTATGCATACATAGGTTCAGTTCTCACAGACATCTACTCTATTAACGCTACACTATAACTGGTTTAAGCATTTCATTCGTCCTGCAGTAACATGACTGACAATGTCAGCATACCCCCTTCTTCCAGCAAAACTGGCAGAAATCAAAGGAGCCTGTCAAACTGAAGAAGTCAGTCCAACAGGACTAGGGAATCTTAGAGATTGACCCCTTCTTGGTTGCCATTTATCCCATATGATTAAATAAACTATTTGCAGTTCACTTTTTTGTGCAAGCAGTTATGTTTACATTTTAAAAAGTAGAAAACTGCATAAAAGTGCTACATACATTTTTTGAAAAAGTAAAATACAGCATTGTGTTACCAGCCATTTAAGGATATAGCCTGCAAAAAAGTAACTATGTTTGCTAGTTTGCTGAGACATTAAACCAGTTATACTATAAACAGCTCACTTGAGAATTATACTTCTAATTAGTGACTTATATCCAGTTCGGTCAGATGAATGATATTTGCCATTGTCAGATGTTAGATTATCATCTTTAGGGTTAAGTGACATCTCTCATTTTTTCATATGCTGGCCAACATTGTTTGAAGTTGAAAACTGTGATTTCATTTTCACAGCACAGTGCGTTTGCTGCAGAGACACATTGTAGCTAGCTAACAAGCCAAGAACTTCTCTACTAGGTGTAAAGCCTTTTTAGCCCTAGCTTTCAGAATCTCAGTCATACATTCCACATTGTAGTTTTGTATGTGAGGTTATGCAGACATTATATGATTCTCCTAAGTTGGTTTGTCCTTAGCCCAGGTTGTGACATGATATTGGATGAGGAAGGTTGCAGAGTATGTGAAATTGTCTATTTGGGGGGTGAAAATGAAAAAGACTGAATTCTGAAACGTGTTTATGTAGTTACTGAGACTTGGTTTCATTGCAGTGCTACCATTTCCTCCATACCTTGCGTTTTGTGCCGACCATGCATTCAGGCCTGATGAAAACTATTGTGACATTCCTTATTTCGCAAGGACCACATCACTTCAGATTCCCAAAGACCCACAATCTGAACTCACTGAACCCCAACTTACCATAAAGGAGACAACTATGAACCTGTAGCCTGGTACATGATTCCTTCACATCTCCTGATTACCTTGTAGGATTTCTAAATGCACTTTAAGAACTACCTTTTCTGGAAAAAAAAGCTTTTATGACAGTAGATTTCAACTACTTCTCGATAAAGTGGAGCATCTATACCTCCAAGGCTGAGTATACACAAAGATTCTTAGACTTAATAAATAAAAATTCCCTGGAAAAGATAGCTAACAAACCAACTGGAGGACATAATATTCTTGGGCTGGCCTTATCTAAAATAAAGAGCCGTACATGTACCACCCCTCTAAACTAAAAAATAGCACCCAGTAGTTTTCTTAGCTTATCCAAAATGGCACCATCCACCTGGACCCAGCAGATATATCAAATGTAGTAGCAGACACATTTAGTGCAAACTATACCCCTGAAACAACTATCTTAAGTCCACAAATTCCTTATGCCATTTGCTATCACAAGGAACACACACTGAAGGTGCTCTCTAAGACCAAAAATACTATTTCCCTGTGTCATGATAATGTATCTAGATGCCTATTAAATAGGGCCAAATGTGAGCCCCTCCTTAAACTGTTTGACCTGAGCTTAGCTACAGGATTTTTCCAAAGACATGGTAAACTGCAGTGGTGATGCTCCCACACAAAGGTGGCCCTACCACAAACCCAGGAAACTATAGACTCATTAGCCTGACTAGTGTGATTTGTAAAGCCTTGGAATGCATTATATCTGACATCATAAACTATTATCTAGAGCCATGTCAGTTTGGCTGTGTCAAACAGTGATCCTGCCTACTCAGTTTAGTTAACTTCTTTAATAATTTCAAACAGGCTGTAGGCAACAATCATTCTATTCATACATTTATTTGGACTTGACTAAAACATTTAAAGTTAAGTGACTTAAAAGTAACTCCATAAATGGTAAAGTGGATAGCCAACTGGCTGACAAAAAATGATGATAATGTAGTCAGCGATCTTGAAACATGGGTTGATAAATCCCTCTCCTTTGACCACCATATAATAGCAATAGTTAGAAAATCCAGTTTTGCATAACCAGCATATCATCTAAGTCAAAAGAAAGAAGTTATCATCAGTCCTATTTATGCAGCCCTAATTAGATGAATTATTGAGTACAATGTCCCCTTTAGGATGTACTTTTCTAGACGTATTAAGCAACTGAAAAGGCCTCAGTGATTCCTGACTAAGAAAATTGTTGTTCTTAAATCTCTCAGCTGCCAGGAAAGACTTAAAGTGATGTCTCTTTGCTCACTTTCTTATATCCTCTTTTGTGGTTACCTGTTACTTGTGCTGTGTGCCATTATGGGACCCCATCCTTTTTGACCTCACATGTATCTCCACAAGTTAGATAGCGCAACTAATACCACAACTGACCATTTAAATCTCCATCACACATCAATAAAATGCACTGGAGAAACAAAGGCATTGTCCAACACATATGCCAACTATGAAACAAACTTCCCCTGCCATTGAAACAAAACGGCACTTTAGCATTCTCCATATTAATAGAAGGTGACTGGATAGATACCAATACATTTACTCTGAGACTAACCTGCTTTACCCTTCTCTGGAGTGTGTAGAATATCAGGGTGGGTACTTGAAATTAGTAAATGATCTTGTGACTCATTTGCCTTGTATTGCCTATGATCCTGTGACAGATATTATTATATGTACGAGATACTCAAAAGAACCTGATATATAATATGTTTGGGGTCGGTTTACTGCCAGTCATTTATCATAAATTTCAATCTCTTTACCTTGCAGGTTTAACATTTTAATAACAGAAATTTAACATATAGTCAGGGGTAGTGTCAGAAAGTACTTTTTTCAAGTTTTAAGTGAGTGGAACAGGTTTCCAGAGAGTTGAGATTTGGAAAGGCAAACTGTTAAATTCAGGAGTACATTTCATATATGTGAATCACTTTTAAGTGTGATTATAAGTAACAATTGCAGCTTCTGTATTACATAACAAAGTACATTGGACAGACCAACAGGTTTTTGTGATTGTAATTATTAGTAACAAGTTTCGTGTTTCACAGAAAGTCTAACAATGGCTGCAGACTGTGAAGGCAGCAAAAATTAAGGCAGGCACATTTCAGCGTTTGTTTTTAGTTTTCATCTGAGGTGCTGGTTTCCTCTCACATCTTAGAGGTTTACCAGTAAGTGAATTGGTATCCCTCTAAGTTAGACATTGGTGTATGTGTAGTACGTATGTGTGTGTGTGTGTGTGTGTGTGTGTGTGTGTGTGTGTGTATGTGTGGGTGTCTTGTGGGGTCCCCTTCAGATGATCGAACATTTAAAAGCTCGATTTTCATATGGCCGAGACCATAAAAGTTTGAACGGTCTAAATGGAGATCTCCATACAGCATGGAACGGGAAGATTTCCCTTTTCCGCAATGTAGTGCGATCTCGGAGTTGGTATATTTAAATAGAGATGAGTGTGGGGGACGCAGTGGGGCTTGCCCCCCTGCTAGAAACGTTTATTTTATTTATTTATTTTTTACATGTTCAAACTTTTAAATGTTCGATCATATGGTCTTGGCCATATGAAAGTCGAACATTTGAAAGTTCGATCATGTAAAGTAGACCCGCCTTGTGATGTGCTTGCATCCTTTTCATCACTCTGCCTTATACCTGTTCCTGGCCGTGATGGGGTCTGAACCCTGTTGGACCTTGAATAGGATAAAATGGGTATCAGAAAGTTAATGAATAGGAGAAAGTTGAGCAAGATGGTAACATTTACCTGTTAACTACATGTAATGAATATTCTTGCAGCTTATTTACTTTTATAGCTGAATTTCTGTTTTGTTTTCATAGTTTTGTTTGCACTTTAAATGGTCTCTCTAAGTGTCTTTACTGTGATTGGACTCTACTTTGAATTGCTTTTGTAACCTACAGTAAACATCAGACCAGTTAGAAGGGACTGCGTTAAACTCTCTGCACTTTGGATGTAATTCATTGCTTCTTCATTTACCTGTTAATTTTACACTGATGAGCAACTGGACTATTTATTTTTTTTTTTTTGTACTTTGCATGCTGATCATGTATTGCATTTATCTGGCTGGCCATTTTAGTATTTATGGTGTATTTTTAAATACAGCATGTGGAAGTGAATTATTTTTTCGTTTTGTCTTATCGGATTTCACGGTTGGTGAGAACTCTTGATGCTGATGAATTTGGTGTGTCTGGATGTATCCTTCACTCTCTGATTTACCTGCTTGCTGTGCTCTTTTTCATTTGAGTTTTTATTTGGGTTCTAACTGACAGTATTCCCTGAACTTGCTGAATTAATTTTCTATGATGGTTATTATTGGATCTTTGCTCATTGCCAATATTGTTTTATGAACTGAGATTTCCATCCTTTTTTTTTTTGACTGAATGATGACACTCAAGGTCGGTTTAGATTGTGGCTGGAATTTACTGTGTCTCTCCCACACTTCAAACATTGCTGTTTACTTGTGGACCCCAGGGATCAAGCAGTGGTCTAGAACTGCACCTTATATGAACTAAAAGCTGAGTATGGTGGTGGCTTAGCGGCAAAAGTTTCACCTCACAGCTCTAGTATCTATGGTTCAATTCTCATCTCCAGTCACTGACTGCCTGTGTGGAGTTTTTGCATGAGTTTTTTTTGGATAATCCAATTTCCTACAACCTTCCCAAGATATCCCAGTTGAGTGGCTGTACCAAATTGCCTATATACTATATATGTTGTAGTTGCCCTTTCCCAGTGGCTCAGGTCATGAGTGAAAAGGATTAGAGAAGGACTAGTTCATTTACCCATTTAACAAAAACACAAACAAAGTAAACAGAAGTCCTCCTGCCTATTTCTTAAAGTTATTTAGTTCCACTGCAGTCTTGGGGATATTACTTCAACTATGCTTTTTTAAAATTTAAATATTGTGTCTTTATTTATCTGTTTTTTTTTTTTATTTATTGCTATCTGTCTGGTTTTATCTAATTTTTTTTTATTTATTGCTTTCTGACCGCTTGCTGTTTGTAGTGGATTTTTTCTGATTTGTACATGCTGGCAGATTTGGTATAACTCATTAGCATGTTGTTTGCTTATTTGGTACTGTTTCAAGTTCTTTCTGGCCATTAATTTGGATTAATATGCAGCTAACTTTAATACTACTAAATATGTTTTACTTTTTATAATGGAGGACCTGAATGACCATATAAGGACTGCCAGAACACATGTGGGGCAGCAGGAATAGTGAAGGAGAGGCCGTTCTAGACTTTTGTCTGGCAAATGTCTTGATGGTGGCTAACAGATGGTTCAGCAAGACACGAGAGTCACAAGATCACATACAAGAGTGGTCAACATACAACCCCAGTAGACTTCCTACAAGTAAGGAAAGGGTATCGATGTAGAGCCACACAATCCAACTCTCAAGAATTCCACAAAGAAGTGAAATAAATAAAGAACTTCATTAAGAACGCATATGACAAGGTGCCAAGAAAGCTGATTTGAGCAGTCCACCGATGATTCAAAGTCGTAGAAACATTGATAGAGGTGGTGCAGACTGTGTACAAGGGACTCACTGACACAGTTACAGACAGTGTTTGGACTCACAGAGGGGTACATCTTGATTCAGCTTTGAGTCCACTGCTGTTAATAATTTTGATGAATTGAATCAGCAAACAGGTTGGAGAGGACAGATCGATAAATCTGTTGTATGCAGATGATGTGGCATTACAGGCAGAATTTGAGCAAGAACTTCAGCAAGTGATAGGGGAATGGGATGGAAAACTGAAGGCACATGGGATGAAACTAAGTACAGATAAGATAGCTGTAATGGCAGCAAATGGAGGAAATCTGAAGAAATTGAGATAGAAGTGAAAACAGTGGAACAGATTAACAACTGCAGTTATCTGGGAGGGGTGGTTGAGAAGACGTGAAGTCTGCATTTGGAATCAGAGGGACTCAGCCAACTGTCACATAGTGTCAGGGTAGTCTGTGACAGCAGAATGTCAAAGAAGCTTAAAAGTAATAGTAGGATGCATACTGTGGGACAGAAGAAGAAGAAGAGGAAATAAGTAGTGGTATGACCAGTACTACTGCATGGTACAGAAACCTGGGCATTAAAAATGAGCAGTTGAGGAAGTTAGAGATGATGGAGATGAATTGAACTGCCAGAGATGGAATGGTAAACAAGCAGAGCAAAAGACGGTCAAACACCAGACTGTATAGCAATGAAACACATTTAATAAAATAATAAAAAAACAATAAAAAGATGTAGCAGCCAAACCCAAGATAAGCGCTTTTGGGTGTGTACCCTTCTTCAGAAGCGCTTATCTTGGATTTGGCTGCTATGTCTTTTTATTGTTTTTTATTATTTTATTAAAGGTGTTTCATCGCTATACAGCCTGGTGTTTGACTGTCTTTTGCTCTGCTTGTTTACACGTTTGTTGGATGATCAACCTTTAGTGTGGGACTTCAGTTTTTGTTTTCTTAGAGATGGAATAGTAGGATGCATACTGTGGGACAGAAGAAGAAGAAGAGGAAATAAGTATGTCCGATCAGAAGCCCAAGTAACTCTGATTGCAGAGAAGTTCAAAGGGAACAGATTATGGTAGTTTAGGTACATGTGCAGGAAAGCAGAAGACAATCTGGTGAAGAATATTTTGGGGCAGACAAGAAGAAGACAAGAAGAAATGAATGGGTCCAGTTAAGAGGTGGATGGATTGTGTGAGAGAAAACCTGTGACAATTAGGTATGACTGTCGAAGAAGGTAGGAGAGTGGCACTGAATTGAGAGAGATGGTACCAGACTGACCCCTTGATGACGATGATGATGATAGGTTTTTCTTTTGAAGTGAAATTTATCGTGAAGGTCCGTGATTGTTCTCTTCTTGTTTTAAGTCCTTTTTTATCAGTGTATTTTTCTCTAGTGATCAAGTACTATACTTAGTTTTTCTTCATGTACACGTTTTTCTGCCTTGCTGTGCCATGCGACTCTGCTACTCTGTTTCTGTCAGTTTTCTGGCTTCCTTCAATTTTTTTGGCCTCTGTAAACTTTTGATTGGTGCACTTAATATTTTAGACTCAGGACTGTCTGGTGTCATATGGTAGGGGAGTAAGCTGCTGCTTTCCTCATTTTCTGATTTGGAAGGCTATTTCTTGGTTAAAGAGAACAGGCACCATTAACAAGTGAAAAGTAAGCATGATAAAGAATCTCAAGTAAAAACACGAAACAAACTTCAGGAACCACACAAAGGAAACCAACGGCCTGTAAACTCCCAAAGGAAATCCAACAGCAAACTCAGCTGGAGTACACCCAAAGTAAGCAGCTATACAAGCAGATAAATCCAATAAGCGAAAAACTGAAAGCTGAAAACTGGAAAAACTCTGGCAAAACTGCTTTATTTAAGCCTTAAAAATATAGCTTTTCGTCAGTCCACAGACTAACTTCTTCAGAAACAATGTATCCAAAAAAAGTTTCAGCAGTACTCTTGGCTTTAAAAACTCTGAGTAATGACATCACTTCCTCAAATTGACTTAAAGGGATAGCACACCCTCTTTCCATCACTATGATCATCACACTCAAGTATTCATACAATAATATAATTCCACCTAAAAATTAGATGAATGGAATTAAAAATACAATATAAAAGAATATATATATAAAAAATAATATTATAATGAAGTCAAATATGAACATTATAATTATAAATGTACATATTCTCTTCTATTTACCAAGTGTGATGGGGTTCAACATCTAAAAAATTTTTTATTTTTTTAAACTTAAATTTAAAAAAAAATTTAAACTTAAATTTTTAAGGAAGAAAATGCCCTAGCTAAACACATTCAAGAGCATCCTGAGCATGGATTTGGCTTTATGGCTATTGATCATATAAATACCAGACATGGAAAAGGGAAGGATTCATTATTATTAGAAAGGAAGGAATTGCTTTGGCAATTGAGACTCAGAGCATTTGCTTCTCCAGGTCTCAATGGCATGTTGTCCATTTCATGCATTTTAAAGTTAAAAAGCCTGGAGAGGTAGTTAAATTCAGTATGGGGTATTTTAATGAGTTTATACTTATGCATGTTTACATGAATAAAATTTTATATAAATTTTACATAAATGTTATATAATTTTTATAAAAAATTTTTTAGATGTTGAACCCCATCACACTTGGTAAATAGGAGAGTCACATATAGAAACAGAGCAGTGAATTTTATGCAGTTTGGGAATTTGTATTTGCTGCATCAGGTTTTTAGTTAGAATATGTACATTTATAATTATAATGTTCATATTTGACTTCATTATAATATTATTTTTTATATATATATTCTTTTATTATTGTATTTTTAATTCCATTCATCTAATTTTTAAGTGGAATTATATTATTGTATGAATACTTGAGTGTGATGATCATAGTGATGGAAAGAGAGTGTGCTATCCCTTTAAGACAATTTGAGGAAGTGATGTCATTACTCAGACGCCAGCCATCACCTTGAGTTCCTCGGATCCGATCTTGGATCCAGGAGACTCTCAGAGCCGTAGTCGGGGAGTCGGACCTGAGGATCGAGATCTTGCTCTTTTGGATCCCATCCTTGGTGCCCAGACTACCCTGCCGTCAGCTCCAATCCCTGCTTTGGATCCGGGGAGAGCCTTATCCTTACGAGCTATGGAGGTGTGCTCTCCATCGGCATTCGGGGCAGTGGAAAGGGTTCTCTCCCAGGGGTTGAGGCCACAGCTCGCCTACTCGGATCCTACCCAGACCCCTCTGATTTTGGATTCTGCTCCCATTACCTTGTCTCAGGGACAGCCCGTGCCAAAGCAACCCCAGGTTGTTCCCCTCAGGGAACCCCTGGAGGCTTACGAATCCTTTTCAGAGAGTCCCACTGGAGAGGAACCTCATAAGCGCAAGTGTAAGAGGAGGCACTTGGACTCCCCTGAGTCCATTACCACCGATACGGACTTGGATGAAGGAGAGGGTTCCCCCAGATCACCTACCGAGGACGTCTCATTCTGAGACCTCCACCAAAGAGGAGGTTGGTCAGCCCCCAAACCCTCTGCGGATGAATCCATATTCCTGGAGGCCTTTGGCATGGGCCCATCTACTTACTGGGTCTCCCCTCCAGCTGACTCTTTGGTGGACCTCATCACCACTAGGGCATGGAAGGATCCTGACACCATAGAGCCTATACCCAAGCCAAGAGTACTGTTAAAACTTTTTTTGGATACATTGTTTCTGAAGAAGTTAGTCTGTGGACTGACGAAAAGCTATATTTTTAAGGCTTAAATAAAGCAGTTTTGCCAGAGTTTTTCCAGTTTTCCAGTTTTCAGCTTTCAGTTTTTCGCTTATTGGATTTATCTGCTTGTATAGCTGCTTACTTTGGGTGTACTCCAGCTGAGTTTGCTGTTGGATTTCCTTTGGGAGTTTACAGGCCGTTGGTTTCCTTTGTGTGGTTCATGATAAAGAATCTGAAGTAGTTAACTTCATTCTTTCTCCACATATGGGTATACGGATCCGATTTGGATCCAAGCCGGCAAAACTTTTCAACCATCAGCTCCGAGATCCAAGCTCCTCCCTTACCTATATTACATCACTTCCTCCCATCTAGCCCCAGATCTCGTTTGCCGCTCTATGAGTCAGCATCATGGTCTCTGAGCTCTAAGCAAGTTGGTAAGGTTTTTTGGTCTTATTAGTGTAGTTGGGTGTGAATACCTTTCCCTTTTTTTTTCCTCCCTGCTTCGCGTTTGGTCATCGTGTTAGTTAAAAAAAAAAAAAAAAAAAAAATAGTGTTTGTGTAGTACTGTTTTGTAGTCTGGTTTCCCGCCTAGCCCCATTCCCTTGTTAAGTGTGTGTGTGTGTTTGTGTGTGTGGGCCGTTAGGGCTTTTACTGTTCTCCACTATGGCTGAATAGTCTAAGGTTCTTTTTAAGAAATGCACAGAGTGTGGTCATAAGCTCTCACCAGCCGATGGCCACACTCTGTGTGTTCTATGTTTAGGGGTCGCCCATCTGTCTGCATCCTGTGACATTTGTTCAGGCTTTAACCCTATGGCACTGAAGGATCGTCGGGCTAAGCTTGTGGCTAAAGGTCTGCTACCAGCTTCTGCCTTGGATTCTGCCTCAGTTTCCTCCCCAGCCAGTGACACAGTGCAGGCAGAGACTCAACCTCCCGCCAGGCCTTCTACATTGGATTCATCCCAGAGAGGTAGGGACAGAAGAGAGAAGGAGAAGTGCCACAAAGAGAGGGACAGGCCCAGAAAAAGATCACCGGACAGGGAGTCTTTCTCCAGCCCCTCTTCAAAGGCACCCAGGTCTCATTCTCCTTGGCTCTGCTCTCCCCATTTCTCACCAGAGCCAGTGGAGCCATTGGAGCCGAGGCACTCCCCTCAGATCTGGCCCAGACCCGAGTCAGTCGTTTCCTTCAGGTCGACTCAGAGTGTCTCCGAAATTGATATGGACAGGCTGATGAGGAGGTTCATCCAGAACCAGATTCAGATGGGGGTCTTACCAGGGCCCTCTCCCATGCGAGAGGGTCCTACTACAACTATGTTCCACCCTATTTCTCCTTCCCCGATCTGACCCGACGCTTTGCGGTTCTCGGGTCCGAGACCTTTCGGAGTTGTTGGGTCGGCGCCGATGGCTCTCATTTCCTCGACGCCAGCCATCACCTTGAGTTCCTCGGATCCGATCTTGGATCCAGGAGACTCTCAGAGCCGTAGTCGGGGAGTCGGACCTGAGGATCGAGATCTTGCTCTTTTGGATCCCATCCTTGGTGCCCAGACTACCCTGCCGTCAGCTCCAATCCCTGCTTTGGATCCGGGGAGAGCCTTATCCTTACGAGCTATGGAGGTGTGCTCTCCATCGGCATTCGGGGCAGTGGAAAGGGTTCTCTCCCAGGGGTTGAGGCCACAGCTCGCCTACTCGGATCCTACCCAGACCCCTCTGATTTTGGATTCTGCTCCCATTACCTTGTCTCAGGGACAGCCCGTGCCAAAGCAACCCCAGGTTGTTCCCCTCAGGGAACCCCTGGAGGCTTACGAATCCTTTTCAGAGAGTCCCACTGGAGAGGAACCTCATAAGCGCAAGTGTAAGAGGAGGCACTTGGACTCCCCTGAGTCCATTACCACCGATACGGACTTGGATGAAGGAGAGGGTTCCCCCAGATCACCTACCGAGGACGTCTCATTCTGAGACCTCCACCAAAGAGGAGGTTGGTCAGCCCCCAAACCCTCTGCGGATGAATCCATATTCCTGGAGGCCTTTGGCATGGGCCCATCTACTTCTGGGTCTCCCCTCCAGCTGACTCTTTGGTGGACCTCATCACCACTAGGGCATGGAAGGATCCTGACACCATAGAGCCTATACCCAAAAGGCCAGTCAAAATTCTTTCCCCGCCATCAGACAGGCAGGCATGGTCGAAGGGAGCCCCGGTAGATGCTTTGGTGGTTGCAGCAGCCACAAAGAAGGAACTGGCACAGGAAAGTTCCTCGGTTCATCCACCAGACAAGGAGTCCAGGTCAATGGATCATTTCAGGAAGCGCATGTACTTGTCAGCGACATTTTCTATCCGTGCGCTAAATTACTTGGCACATGTCATCTGACTGCAGCGAGACCTTATCTCGGAACTAACTGAGTCGCCCCCGGAGTCTCTGTCGCAGCAGGACAAGCAGTCCTTTACTGCGAAGATGACTACACTAAAATCAGTGACTAATACCTCTATGTGTCTCCTCTGTCATGCTACGGAGGGAGCCGCTAGAGCTGCTGGTACAGGCGTTGCCTTGAGTCGTCATGCCTGGATCAGGCTGTGTCAATTTGCGGACCCCTTTAAGGCGTCTTTCATCAACGCCCCTTTCGATGGATCATCCCTCTTTGTGAAGACTGTATGTGACACACTAACCCAGAGTGAGAAGGATGAAAAGACTTTGTCAGCCATCGGAATCCGCTTCTCTAACCTCCAGAAGTCCTATTCCAGGAACCAAAAGGGGCAAAAGAAGATGTGGTTCCGAAAATCACAGTCTTTTCGTGACACTCAGGAATATTCGTCCCCCAGAGGCAGAGGGGGACAAGACCGATGCCATCCCAGAGGCAGAGGGGGTTCCAGAAACTTCGGGTCTAGGGAACCTTTTTCCAGCAGACCCACACAGCAACCCTGAGGGGTTGCCCGGCTGCTCTACTCTGGAGGCAGTCGGGGGAAGATTTTCCTTACATCCAGAGTCCATTACTTCAGACCGCTGGGTGTTAAACATCATATCCAGAGGATATTCTATCCCCTTCATTTCATGTCCCATAACTCCAGCACGCCTTCCAGATGTTCAACCCGCTCACAGGAGGCTGCAGCATTAGAGATTTCGAAGCTGCTATAAAAATGAGCCATCGAGCCGGTACCCCCAGATCAATCCGGATCAGGCATCTACTCCAGGTCCTTTTTAGTGCCAAAGTAGACGGGGGACCTCAGGCCCATTCTGGACCTGTCTATCCTCAACTTGTCGGTAGAGAAACAAAAATTCCAGATGGTCACTCTACAGTCCATTCTGCCGTTTCTGAGAGAATGCGACTGGATGTGCTCATTAGACTTCCAGGACGCTTACTATCACATCAAGGTCCACAGGAGCTCCAGGAGGTTTCTACGCTTCTGGCTAGGGGCCAGTCACTTTCAGTTCAGAGCCCTACCCTTCTGTCTCACCTGTTCACCAAGGTTATGGTTGTCGTAGCGGCTCACCTGAGACTTCAGGGCATTCAGGTATTCCCCTACCTAGACGACTGGCTCTTCGCTGCATCCATCAAACGTCTCTTGTGTCAGGCCCTACACTACTTCCTCAGTCTGGCTCACAAGTTAGGCATCACGATCAGTCTCAGCAAGTTACATCTGACTCAGGTTCAGATCATAGACTTCATTGGGGCACAGTTGGATTCAATTCAGTCAAAGATTTTTCTCACCCCAGAAAGGATAGAAAATCTCAGACTCCATGTATCAGCGATCTTGGATCACTCTGTAGTCACAGCAGCCAATGTTCTCAGGGCCCTGGGTTCGATGGCAGCTTCAATCTCTATCCTCCCTCTTGCACGTCTTCACATGAGAGTCCTTCAGTGGAATCTAGCAGTTCAGTGGCCCTGGCTAGACCTACCGATGAGTTTCCACATCCGAATCAACCGGACATGCAGAACATCACTCCAGTGGTAGCTTCAATCAGCGGACAATTTTGCAGGGCGCAGCTTTCTAGCTCCTCCGGTTCAGGCCACGGTGACCACGGACACTTCCCAGCTCGGGTGGGGGGTCACTTCCTGGGAAGAACAGTCCAAGGCACGTGGTCCCTTCCAGAGACCAAGCTACACATAAATGTCCTGGAGATGAGGGCAGTGCTTTTAGCATTGAGAGCCTTCCACCCTGTCCTACCTCCGTGGACGGTAGCCACTCAGTCAGACAACATGTCTGTAGTCTGGTATATAAACAAATGGAGGGACCCGATCCTACCCCCTTTGTCGCGAGGCCATGAGGGTTTGGGAGTGGGCCATATCCACCAGCCGGTTTCTCATAGCAACGCATATCCCGGGACGCACCAACATTCTAGCAGACAGTCTCAGCAGGCAATCCTTCTGCCTTATGAGTGGTCTTTGAAACAATCAGTGGCGGAGTAAATCTTCCTTGTTTGGGGTCAACCTTGCTGCGATCTCTTCGCATCTCCTTCCAACACGAAGTGCAGCAACTTCTTTGCTCTGATCCCCCCTCCGGGGGATGTCCTGAGGGATGCTGTAGTCCATGCTTGGAATCCCGGGCTACTGTATGCTTATCCCCCGTTACCTCTTATTCCAAAGTTCCTTCAGAGAGCTTGACGGCTGTAGTGCAAAGTCATTCTCATAGCTCCCTTCTGGCCTCGCCAAGTGTGGTTTCCCTTCCTATGGTCCCACCTGTTGGCTCCTCCATGGACTCTAGAGCCCTGTCAAATCTAATTTCTCACCCATCGGGCATGCCCCTGCCCAACCTGGACAGTCTCAAGCTGACGGTGTGGCTGCTCCAGTTCCCATGATCATCAGGACTTTTGTCCCCTGTTAAGAACATTCTGGTAGTTTCTCTTAAAGCCTCTCCTAGGAAACTCTACAATAGCAAGTGGAGATGTTTTTGCATTTGGGCCTCTCAACGCAATCAGAACCCGTTTACAGCCCCCGTTCTGGTCATACTGGATTTTTTAGCCGATCTTTTTCTATCAGGCGCAAGTGCTTCCACCGTCAAGGTTCAACTGGCTGCCATCTCTAATTTTCATGTAGATGAAAATAAGGTTGCTCTGGATTCTGCCAAATTGTGTAAAGCTTTCCTGAATGGCACTTTTTTATTGCAACCACCAGTTAAAGAAACAGTGCCCCCCCTGGTATCTGACTTTAGTCCTTCAAGCTTTGACCTCTCCCCCTTTCAAGCCAGCTGGCTCAGTTCAGATGAAGTTTTTGTCATGGAAGACAGCATTCTTGGTTGCCATCATTTCAGCTAAAAGAGTTTCAGAACTGCAGGCCTTATCCTCCTTGCACCCTATTTGGTTTTCCACAAGGATAGGGTTTCGCTGCGTACGAACCCTTCTTTTCTTCCCAAGGTGTCCTCCGCAGCCAATATTAATCAATCTGTAAATTTGCCAGTCTTCTTCCCAAATTTCCAAAATGGAAGCGAACGTAAGCTTCATTTATTGGATATCCATAGACAGCTTCTTTTTACTTCCATAGGACTAAACCCTTCTGAAAGTCGAATCAATTGTTTGTCTCTTTTTCAAAACCATTTTTGGGCAAAGCAGTTTCAAAAGTGTCCTTAACAAGGTGGATCACTCTTTGTATTGCACAAGTTTATAAGGACAAAGGTTTATCTCCTCCTGGTGTATTGAAGGCTCATTCCACTAGGGCAATGGCCACTTCTGCAGCTTTCTGGTCAAGAGGTCCATTAGACGATATCTGTGCGGCATCGACTTAGGCCAATTCGCACACATTCATCTCTCATTATAAATTGGATCTTATTTCTAGAGGGAGAGCATCCTTTGGCTCTGCGGTGCTCAGAAATATCCTTCCATAAGGGCCTCCCAGGAATACTAGTTGCTGCAGACTCTGTTCCATATGTGCAGAAAGAATGAAGTTAACTACTTCAGATAAAGAAGTTATGTACTTAACCATAACATTCCATCTGAGTAGTTAGACTTCATATTTTTGCACCTTTCCTCCCTCCATCCCCCTCACTCTTCAGGTTTTTCCTTTTTAGGATTGTGGTTATGTTGCCATTTAGTGTCAGTAAACTCGATCTGGGGCTAGATAGGAGGACGTTATGTAATATAGGTAAGGGAGGAGCTTGGAGCTCGGAGCTGATGCTTGAAAAGTTTTGCCAGATCAGATCCTTATACCCATATGTGCAGAAGAATGAAGTCTAACTACTCAGATGGAACGCTATGGGAAGTACATAACTTCTTTTTCTGCCTATGTGGTTGTAGTACCTCTGGTGTTAGAATTCCTTCTCCAGCCTTAGATGGGGTCTGCACCCCTATGGTTGTGTTTTAGGCTGTGCTTTTTAATGTCAGATCTGTTTGAAACAAGCCAAGGATTGTTTCCAACTTGCTTCTCTCAGTCAACCTGTCTCTTGTGGAGACTGTCAGCAGATAGCTTTGGACTTAATTTGGCTTTATCCATTCCTGCAACCTCAGAAAAAGTGTATCAGTACCATTTATTGTTTATTTTCATGTAATGTGGGAATTTCAGTGCCTATGGATGTCTTGGGTACAGGTGCAAAGTGCAGATTCCTCTTGATTAACATTTGTGTCAGTTACTATTGTGCTTTCTGCAGACATTCTAAGATTTCATTGAGTTGTGCATGACTGTCCATAGTTAATCTTGGGTGAGTTTAATGCATGGATTGATGAAGAATTTATTGAGTTCATTGTAAAACAACTGCATATTTTTGAGAGTTTTATTATCACCCATGTAGTTACTTCTGTGGCCAACAATTGGGGAAATGCATTGGATGTAATCTTCTAAATTGTTCTTTCTGTTGTCATGTTCTTACTGATGGATCCAGTTTATTATCTGACCACTACTCCATTTTAAGCTTGGCCAATGACTAGTCCAACCCCTTGTTAGTGAGCTGGTCATTGGCATGGGCTTATATATCTTCCCTGTGTCATTATTACTCCTTCAGTGGACAAGGTTTTTCAGCAAATCAATACTGATGACCAGGTCTTTGAGGAGATCAGTGCTGGTGACCGAGATTAGCTGGTTGCCCCCTGTAATATATTGGTAACTGATACTTTGGATCAAGTTGTATCTGTTGTCATATGCCTAAGGCCTTTGGTACCTTGTGAGTCTTGGCATGATTATGAGCTTTTGAGATGTGTAGGCTTGGATGGCAGTTAGAAGGCATAAGGGTGAGGACCAGTCTGCTGGAGAATCAACTTGGTATGAATGCCTACCATGCAGCATATCAAGAAGAGATCTTACATAAAACACATTATTTCTATTTGTAACATAAGGACAATGACTCCAGGCCTTACAGAAGATATACAGAACATTGGTGATACTCAGAAGACAGCAGTCATTAACAATGAGTTGAGCAGATTGCAGATGTTCATTGTGGCTCTCCAGGAAACAAGGCAACTGTCTATTGGATGTCTCGGGGATAAATAATTTACTTTTTTCTGGCATGAAAAGCTTCCAAAGAAGACCAGGGAACATGGTGTTGGGTTTGAAATTAGAAACAATCTGATTGGCTCATTTATACCACCAAATATGGGAAACGAGAGACTGCTAAAAATTCAGCTGCAAACAGCAGTGGCCATGGTCAACATATTCAGCATCTATGCTCCTACTTTAACTTCTACCCAGGAAGTCAAGGACAATTCTTTAATAAACTAAGTGCTGCTATCATTGAGGTCCCTTCCCATGAACCATTATACATTTTTGTGATTTTAATGCCAGAATTGGCAATGACCATCACAACTGGCCATCTTGTCTGAGACATTTTGGAACAGGAAAGATGAATGAAAACGACCAGCATATCCTTTAACTTTGTTCCCATTATGATCTCTGCATAAACCAACACCTTCTTCATTGTCAAACGCCAGCACAAAGTTTCATGGTGGCATCAACTTGACCTTGTCCTCACCAAATGCAGAAGTTTAGGTAGTGTCAGGGTAACACGCAGTTACAATAGTGCAGATTGATACTGTGCACTTCCTCGTGTGTAATAAGGTGAACATCCAGATACGAAGGTTCTTTTGCTCTAAAAAGGAAGGGAGGCCCCTCATTGACATAGGCAGGACTTGTAACCCTTCAAAGGTACGCAAGTTTGTTCAAGCACTTGAAGAGGCTTTGCCCTGCCTGTATGACACTGACACCAGCAACAGATGGGAAAAAATATGGGATTTTATCTATAACACTGCAATATCTACCTTTGGGAAGAGGGCAGTCAAGTGTGCTGATTGGTTTGAAGCCCACACTGAAGTGCTGACACCCTGACTGAGAAGAAGAAACAGGCATTGGCTGCATACAGGTCCTCGCTAAATAAGAAGCACTTGCAGACACTCTGGTGTGCTCGGAGTCAAGTGTAGCAGGAAGCACAGCAATGGGCAAGTTATTATTGGCTCTAGCTTTGCTTCAAGATTCAGCAGGCTGCAGATGTTGGTAACATTCGAGGAATGCACATTGGGATTAAGCAAGATATCTGCCCAGGGGATTCCAAGATAGCTGTACACTGAGTAACAGCTTAATTCTCTCCCAGTCTGAAAACAGAAAATTAAAGGCCAGTGGACCCAAAATTTTGGGTACATTTCAGTAACTGGCTAGTAAGTGCACTGCCTGGATGCCAGGAATAAAGAAATGTAAAGGTTCTGGAGGAAAATCAGCTACAAAAGGTGAGAAAGAAGCACAGACTGAGAGAAGTACTGCAGTGGTTCAGCAAGAAGCACTACAAGTTCCAGACATGACTTCCAGCAACCTAGAGGAGAGTATAAAGCAGCTGCACACAGACTTGGTTAAAATAAATGAAGCACTGAAGGAGTATATCAACACAAACAATAAAAAGCTGGAAAAAAATGGAAGAAGCTTTAAACAGATTTTCAGATAAGGTGACAGAACTGCAAAACTCAGAGGTTGAAATGAAGAAAAAGCTGGCTGAATTTGAGACTCCACAAGAAGAGATGTTTCAAAAAATAGTAGAATTAGTGGACAGAGCACATAGGGAAAACCTGAGATGTTATGCTGAACCAAAGAAGTTGGAAGGGAAAACCTGAGATTTTATGCTGAACCAAAGAAGTTGGAAGGAACAGACTGCATTAATTTTATGAAAGCACAAATAAGCAACTGAACTGGTATTCCACAACAGGAACTGTTAATAGAAGGGGCACATCATGTGTATGCTCCAAATCTGGTTACTAAAAAACAACCTAGACCTTTGATAGTAAAAATGCTGTCTTATTGACAGAAGGAGCTGATTTTGACAAAACTGTGGCAGAAAGATAAAGGCTAAAAGTAGAAGATAGTAGAGTGTTTGTAGAGAATGATTACTCAGTGTACAACAGGCAGAAGAGGAGTAGCTATATTCCATTATTTAGGGAATGTCGAAAAGCAGGCACGAGATTCAGACTGCTGTACCCAGCTATCTTCAAAGTGTTTTTCCCTGGAGGGGCAAAATTGTTTTTTGATGAAGTACATGCTAAGGAGGAAATACAAAAGTTTGTCCTACAAAGAGTAAGCTGTGAATCAGATGGAGATTTTGCTTTGTGTTCTCCTGGTGCTAAAGACTACAGAGAGACTGAACCCATGAAATCTTTTCCACTGTTTCACTTGCCTGAGAGAAGTAAGAAAAACATAAGAATCGACTAGAAGAATCTGAAATATGTTGGAAATGAAACAGAGACAAGATTTGGGAGATGGAGATGAACAGAATTAAAGCTAGTAACTTAGAAATCGACAGCTCTAGGATGATAAAGCAGTAGTTATTCTTGTGAAACATGACAGAACAGGAATATCTGAAAATACCGAACTTCCTTGGACGTTGTTAACTTGTGGGAAACTTTAAAGCTTATACCGTGCTTCATGTTATTAATGTTACAGTTATCTGTAAACAAACAAATGTGGGATTACAAAGCAATAATTATATTTGTGAAATAGCAGAACAAGAGGATTTGGAGATATTGGATTTTTGTGGACTTTGCTAAATTTGTATTGGACTCTAAAGCATATGTCCTACATTATGTCATTAAGCTTCGGAGAACTACTTTGGAGAAGGAAAGAGAGGGGAGAAAGTTAACTGTAAGTAAAAGAAAATTTTTTTCTCTAATGGTAATGTTAAGTGTTGCATGATTTTCTTAGCAAGCTATGAAGTAAAGATTTTTCAGTTTTTTTTTTAATGTAATGGCGATATTAATATAAACAGGTGCTTTTGTCTTTTCTTTTTCTCCAGTCTTCTCTCCTTTTATCTGTTCAGTTTAAAGAAATGTAGGCACTGCAGTGTGAGAAAAAAAAGGAGAAAGGAAGGGTCTGGTTGAGAGAGCGTGACAAAAGAAAAATTAGTGTGCTTTTTCTCGTGCTTGCGTCAGATGATTGTTAACCTAGGACTTATCCAGGAACAAGTATATTATAAAACATGTAAACGTTAAAGAATATTGAATATTATAAGGCTTTTTCTGGTAAACAAGGCATCTGTAGCAGTTTGTGTGTGGTTTGCATGTCACCAGAAGGCAATCTGATAAAGAGAAATGGCTTGGAGAAAATGTTTACTGAAAACATTCAAGTGTTTCTTGGCTAGGAGGGCTATAAAGATAATACAAAAATCAGATAGTGTTTACTAAAAGTACAGGCTGTATTACGCGTCTTAGCATAAATGACCTTTCTCTTTGTGTGTCTCTAGGCTGTGGGTGTGGCTATCATTTTAGAACATTTGGTCTTATTATGTGCATAGTTGTGTGTGTTATTAAGTTATTAGGTTTTATGGGGGTATTGGGGGCTGTGTGTATTTTTGTTTGAGTTTGGGTTTTCAGTAAAACCAAAAAATTCTGCAAAATGTGACATAGGCTCAAATGGAGAGGACAAGAAACAATTATATAAAAGATTAACCTGCCAAATGGTGCATGCATTGAATACAAAAGCTGGAACCATACGTTTAACAAAAAACTGTTATACATAAATGGTGGGAAGAATAAACCCTCAAGAACATGATTTTTTCTGTAATGTATTTAAACTTTAATGGTCTCACAGACAAATACAAAAAAGAAAGAGTAGTGAATTATATTAAAAAATATAGAGTGCAAATAGTTATGCTCCAGGAGACACACTTGGAAAGAACTGAACATGTGAATTTGATAAGGAAAGGTTTTCAAGATGGTTATTCAGCAGAATATTTGGGGCAAAGGAAGAGAGGAGTGGTTATATTAATTGCAAGAGGAGCTCCCTCCCATAGTAATAGAAGAAAACATAAAAGACAAAAATGGAAGATATATAATTCTAAGGGGCTACTGGCAAGGGAGAAGGATTACACTGGCATGTATATATATTCAACCGAAAACTGCTGTAATGGAGCGTAAGAAAATTCTGGGAGAAATATTCAGCTTTCAGCAAGGAATATTACTTATAGGTAGGGAATGGAATTTGATTTGCAACAGTGAAGCTGTGTCTGGGGCCGACAATGGAAAATATAACAAAAGAGGGTAGATTTTTAAAGAAATTTATGAAATCATTTGGCATAGAAGATGTGAATTCAGTTCTAGGAGTTCGGAGTGAATTTACATACTGTTCTCCAAGATATAAAAACTGGGCTAGGTTAGACAGAATATACATTTCACAGGAGCATGTGCATTTAATTAAAGGTCTTGATATACACCCAATAACTATTTCAGATTATGTGGTAATAATAATTAAAATAAAACACAGGGTAATGAAATAAAAATGAGACACTGGCGCTTTCTCACCTATCTGTTGAAAAGAGAGGAATTTAAGGAAAGGGCAGTGGAAATTAATTATTCGGGAGCTATCAGAGAAGATAGAAACTACTTCAGAAAATACAGCTAGGATGCGGGATAAAATTAAAGTGGAATTTAAAAATAGGGTAGAAATAAAAGAAAGGGAGATATGGTTAATAAGTAACAAGAATTACTTAGAGGGACTGACAAGTGTTAAAGTAATGCAAAATAGGGGGAATTTCACAGAACAAGAACAGGAGAATGCTAAACAGAAAATAAGGGATTACTTTGATAATGTGCATGAGTTTAAAAAGATTGCAGTTAAGCAGTTGTTTTTTGGTAGTAACCCTAGAGCACAAAAACTTTTTAGCAGAGCGACTCAGGCAACAGAAAATAGAAAGGGCTACCGCCACCCTTATAACAAGGGATCCTGTAGAAGTATTGGAAATACTTTGAAAATTCTATGAAAGTCTGTATAAAGCAGAGAAATATGGAAATCAAGAAAAGGTAGAAATGGAAATGTTTATGGAAGAATTAAATATGCCCATACTAGAAGTAGAGGATGGTCAATTACTAACAGGATAGTAGGAGATGAGATAAAAATGGTGATTTATAACCAGTCCACAGGAATGCCCCCAGGAAAAGATGGTATTCCTGTGTGGAGGCTTGGAAACTAGGAGGGAAAAATTGATAACGATCTGGAAGGTTTTGTGTAACAGTATTTTAAGAGAAGGAGAAGCACCAACATGCTGGAAGAAAGCTGTAATACCTAAAGAGGGTAAAGATCCATCAGATCTAGCTTCATACAGTTCCATTTTAGTACTAAATCATGGTTATAAAGTGTTATGTCTGTAATGGCAAAATAAATGGCAAAAGTCATGCCAAAATCGATAGATATGGATCGTCGTTGTTTTCTGGAGGAGAGGCAAACATTTGACAACATTAACAGAACAGTGATGATCCAGAGGGAAGCAGAATGTAAGAAAATACCACTGTTGCTGGTGGGTCTTGATGTAGAGAAAGTATTTCACAGAGTAAGCTGGTACTTTATGAGCAAGACAACGGAAACATTTGCATTCCCTGAAAAAAAATGATAAGGTTGATTAGGAGGATATTTGAGAGATTGGAGGTGAAAATTAAAGTGGGTGGGGTCATCTGGGCAGGGGTGTTTTCTCTCCCCTTTGTTATTTGCATTATATTTGCGGTAGTGTTGTCGCCTCACAGTAAGATGCTGTCCAGTTCGATTCTCAGCTAGAGCATCTTCTGCGTGGAGACATGCGTGAATGGGCGTACCTTTGTTGAAGGTTGTGTGTCAGTGCTGGTAACTCGGCACGTAAAAATCAACTACCAATCATTAGCGGACCGGAGTTCTGCTGTGGCGACCCCTAACCGGGAAAAGCCGAAAGACACAACATTTAGAACCATTGGCAAAGAAAATAAGGGACTCAGAAATTCAAGGATATAATTGGTATGGTAGTCAAAAAAAGCTTGCTCTGTTTGCAGATGACATTATTTTATACCTGACAAAACCAGAAAGGGATATTACAATGCTGTGTAACATAATGAGACAATTTCAAACCTTTTCGAGGTACAAAATTAATGAAGCCAAAGCAAAAGCAATAGCGATAAATTATGTACCCACATAAGAACTGGTTCAGCAATACCCATACTTATGGGAACATGATAAAATAAAGTATTTAGGAGTATGGATTAAAAATGACACCAGTGTGGCAGCTAAGGATATCTGGGAAGAGACCAAACAAAAGATAATACAAAAATTGAGAAAATGGAAGCTATGTTACATGGACATTGATAGTACAATACAAGCAGTTAAAATGTTTTTATTCCCTTTAGTCTTATGTACAGGTCAGGCATATTTTTATCAAGCAGAGGAGAAGCTGTGGATAGTAATTAATAAAGAGTTGAAGGATTTTATCTGGGAGGGGAAGACGGCAGGAGTCAAGTGGGATAAGCTTATTCTTCCAACAGAACAGGGCAGATTGGGATTACCCAATTTGAAGGGGTATGTCAGAGCAACACAGTTAAGTCTCCTTTACATAGCACAAGCAGAAAACTATAACTCAAAATGGAAAGAAATGATGAAGAAACAGGGGGGAAGTTCAAGTAACAGGGAGAGACTGGGATGTTGGATACAAACCTTTAAGGAGAACCACAATAATCATACAGAATATTATATTCATAAAGTAGCAGAATGTATTCTAAGAACTAAGCCAATATGGGAGTGGAGAATGGAGATTCGGCCAATAGGGATGACTGCAATTTTTTTATACAGACAATAGGCAAGATGGAGCAGGAGTATGTTGGAGAAACTGGCAAGGGAACCAAGGTATTGGGAGCAAATAACTAGACAGGGAAAGGTAATAGAATGAGAAGATGCTAAGAACGTATTTAGACTGCACATGAGAGATTGCCTTCCATATCAAGGATTGATGTCAGAGTACAGGCAAAGAGAAAGAAACAGAGGGGTCCTAAATGAATGACCAGCACTGGTAGAGTTCTTAGTATAATCTAGAACAGAAGTGACCATTAAGAAAGGAATAATGAGTAGAGCATATAAAATACTGCATGATAACAATAAAAATCAATCAGAAGAGGTTAGGAAGAATTGGGGAGAGCAATTGGATAAGCAATTCACAGTGAAACAATGAGGGGCATATATGTATATCTCCCAAATATGCAACAAAATATAGAAGATTTAGAATCTTTCCTGGAAGTGTTTACATAGCTATTTTTATACCCCAAGCAGGCTCCAAAGAATCTTTCCTCAGGTAGACAGCACAAGTTGGAGATGTGATGGAGAAGAAGGAGGTAACTGGGAACATTTTTTTCTGGGAGTGTAATGAGTTGGCTGAATTTAAAGATTTCCTGCAGATTGCTTTGTAGGAGATGCTTGGTGAGGAAATTGGAGTGACTAGGGAAATTATTTTTTGAGCTATGATACAAAGTTGGAATTGCCTACACATAGTAAGGCCTTGCTGAGTCTAATTATGCTGGCTGCCAAAAAAGCAATAATTAGAAAATAGAAATCAAAGCTTAAACCAACTTAACTAGAAGTAACAAAGATAGTAGCAGAGCTAAAACAACTAGAACTGGGATCTTTAGAAAAGGTTAGGAGTGACAGAAAAAAAGTGGGAAATGCAGGACCACTACATGCAGAGAAGGAATGATGTTTAAAAGAAGGCAGGATCTGAATGAGCTGTGTAATGGCTGACTGACAGTGACTGGATATATTAAAAGTGATGTATAATGTTTGCAGCTGCAGTTGTGTTGGCATGGTTTATAAGGTATAATGTTTGCAACTGAGAGTGTGCTGCTATGATTTATTTTCATCTATATAAATGTAAGATTGTCTGTGACATACATGAGGATTGAATAAAGGTGTTTCTTAAAAAAAAAAAAAAAGCAAGCTATCTACCCATCACAAAGGAAGATCACCCCAGTTTGGTATCTTCTTTTCAGTTCTGTTGAAATTTGTTTTGGGAACTGCTGCAGAGGGTATCTTTTTCCATACCAGAATGGTGGTAACCTCTTCAAACTCTCGAGACTTAGATGGAAGACCAGGGTGCTTAGGAACCATCTAAGGGAGTTCCTGTTTGCTGATGATGCAGGTATTGTGGCTCACAGTCAGCAAAAACTTCAGTTACTCATGACTGACTTTGCTGATGTATGCATGGAATTTGACGTCATAATTAGTTTAAAGAAGACCCAGATGATGAGCCAAAATGTGGGAAATGAGCCATCAATCATGGTGAGTGACTATGAGTTGGAGGTGTCCATGAGTTCATATAACTAGGCTCTACAACCTCTGACAACTTGTCACTTGATAGCGAGATCAACAAGCGTATTGGAAAAGCCACCACAAAGTTTTCCAGGCTGACAGACAGTATGGGCTAATAATAAGCTCACTGTGCACACCAAGGTGCAGGTTTACACAGCCTGCATTCAGAACACATTACTGTATTCAAGTGAAACATGGACTCTGAGCTTAAAACAGGAGCAGCAGCTCAATGTGTTCCATGTGTGCTGCCTTAGGTGTATACTTGGAAACTCATGGCCGGACAAGATCCACAACAGCACAATACTTGAAAGGATGGGCACCACCAACATTGTCACCCTCCTGAAACAGACACATGTGTTGGTTGGGCCATGTCTCACTCATGATCAATGGCTGAGTACTGAAAGACCTCCTTTTTGGAGAATTGGAGTCTGGAAAGAGGCCGAAAGGGCAACCCAAATTGCACTACAAGGAAATATGCAAGCGTGACCTCAGTGCTCTCTCCATCAGAGGGAATGCCTGGTATTCTCTTGCTTCAGACAACATTGCCTGGAAATGGGAAATGAAGGAAGCTCTCACTATGTATGAAACCACCTTGGCAAGGAGAGCAGATGATAAGAGAGCCCTCAGGAAGATCTGTGCCCATGATACCAGACCGACATCTGCCTACTGCTGCTCAGAGTAGAAAGGACTGCCATTCCTGGATTGGATTGCACAGCCAGGAGATACAACTCAAATCAGTTCAGTACAGGTGCAAACCTATGATCCTTTGGGATTGAAGGCTGCCTACAAAAAAAAAATCCTGTTTGCAAACACTGTCACATGTAACTATTCAACAGTGCTACTCTAGGTAGTGAACAGCTGTGTAACTTGGTGTTTTACATTACTCTTAATGCCATTTCTACCTCTCAGTGTGAGTGTACTTCACTCCCTTTCCAGACACAGTTACCACGTTCAGAAAGATCTTCCCAAAGATGCATATATGGTGAATTTTAGGTGTGTTTATGCTGACCGCCCTAACATTTGTTGGGTGTATTTTAATTATACAGACAGGAGATTGTTTATTTGGTTTCATCTGTATGCCATATGCACCGCAGGCTGGATCTCTGGGCTTGCAAGGCTGGCTAAATTGTGTCTTGAATTCCTCAGTCTTATTATTTTAATGCTGTTCAATCCTCTATGATTATAAATGAAGCCATCTATATGGCGTCAGAAGATACAACAAATCTGCTGGATGACAAATTCAGCTCCAGTTTTAAACCCCCTCCAACCTCACTAGGGTGCAGGTCTTAGATGGGTTCTCTAGGGCCAAAAATAATGCATCAGTGGGTCTTGATGACATCCCAGGATGCTTCCTAAATAGCCTGAGACATGACTTGCAGGGACAGGTGGAGTCAGTGTTTAACCATAGCAACCAGTCAGGCTTTGTGCCACATGAATACAGAACTGCAGCAGTCATCCCTCTACATAAGAGTGGGCCATCAGTGGACCTGGCAACTACAGACCCATAAATCTGACTAGTCTCATATTGTAAAGTCATGGAAAAAAATATCATGGAAATGATTAATAAGGACATAGAAAACCTTGAAACACTAGATCCAGACCTGTTTGTTTTTGTCAAGGACAGATCCTGTCTACTTAGCCTGGTGGACTTTGGAGAAGGTCACTAAGACAATAGATGGGGATAAAAGAGTGCATACTGCCTACCCTTGACCTGGTAAAGTATTTGATAGAATGCCTAGCTCAGGCATTGTAAACAAACTGACGGCTATAGGCATAACACCATGTTATTCAGAGGATAACCAGCTGCTTCTTGTATAGAAACTAGTAAGTTTAGGATAGGGGAGACCACCTCTACAAAGAGGCTGGTCACTAGTGGAGTCCTTCATGGCTGTATGCCGAGTCTGCTCCTTTTTGGCATCTGTCACCCAGAATTCAACACCATAGTTGACTGATTTGATTCTGCCCTTCAGTGGATGACTGAAAACAAACTTAAGGTCAATGTGGCAATGTCTTCATCTGCCTTGATTTTTCCATTCCCTTTTCCTCTTATTTTAAACAGGGAGTTGACTGGAGTTTGGTTCATCTGTGTGTGATTATTGATGGTAGCCTATCATTTAAAAAAAGAGATCTGATCTATTGTCAGGCTGTGTTGTTATCAACTGAAAAATATTCCTTGGATCAAACACTTTATTTAATTTTCAGATTTCATGATTTCTGCTGTGACTTCTGCAATGTCCTTTACCTCATTTCAGGAGGTGGCTTGGCATGACTGCTGCAGGTATGATATTGCACAACTAGTGTTCTTTAAGGAATTTCTTACTTGTGACGTACAACTCATGTGCTGTGAGACCGTCACTGCTTGCTAGGTGATGTTAGGACAGTGTTTAAAATCTGGTTGTTTACCTTCCATTTTATATGTTGTCTGTATCCCGTCTAATTGCAAGAGCTTCTTGAACCCTGCATACCAGTGAGCCCTCTAAGATCATCAGATGAAGAGCTGCTAGTTATTCTCAGGAGCCATCTTGAAGACTTTCAGTTTGCCTTTTTTTATTTTTGCCTTCCTGGCAGTGGTAGTATGGGATCAACTACCTTCCCTCAACAAGGTGTGCAGTTTTGAGACCTCCTTCCAAAGGTCCATATAATACTATCTTTTTAGGACAGTCTATTTCACACCTCACAGATGTTCTGTTTTTAATTGTCATGACTTTACTTTATTTATTCCTGCCATTGTTTCAGTTTACGGCTTAATTTATTGATGTTATGTCCTTAGTTGCATTTGAAAAGAGCGAAATGGTAGATAGACATTTATGTATTAAACAGAATGATGAGCTTTTTCACTGCCAGTGTACAACAGTGTACACAGTATGATGTCAAGGTCTTTTATGGTATTTGCAATTTTATTAGACCTTGTAAAACCTGCTTATATAGACTCATCCAGGTTCATGAATTAGTTTTACATTGCACTAGAGATCTTTTGCATTGCATATTCACAAAAATGGTTCATTGAGATTTAGTGGTAGAGTTGCTGTGAACTGCAGTACCAAAGGGTCTATACACTGCCCATCATTATCAGTAAATCATATCAACACAGGGGTTATGCCAGTTGCTTTTCTCATTAGGATCAGTATGGTTTAAGGGTGGGTCAGCCACAGCAACACAGGAGTTAGATGCATGACCAGAAAACTTGCCATGCACTGTTATGCATCTGGACTCAGCACAAGAGATTAGTGCAGATCAGGGCTGCATTGGGGTTATAAAGCATGGACAGGGTTGGGAGGTGAGGTTGCAGAGACTGTCACACCACAGAATGTTTGACATGATGCCTGTCACCCATACTCAATGTATTCCATGTAAAAATCTCAGCAAGATCGTATTTCTCTTTTGTGTCTCAGCCCTCTACTACTCTAACATTGTTTTAATTGCACTCTGGCATTATATTTAAATACTTACAAATATTTACATTTCATGAACTGTGCCTTTGCACCATGTTACTCCTTTTGTGAAAAAATGGTTTGTCCTAAATCTGTGCTTTGAGAGCTGACTACACAAAGAAGAGGTAGGAAGGGTTATTTCCTTAGCCTGAGTGTTGGGGATGTGAGAGTAAAGAGAGATAAGTAAGAGGATATTTCTTGAACTAGAATACTGAGGATATGGCAGCTAGGTTGAAGGAGGTGGTAGGTGATTTACAAATCATTACAGTTTTGTTTGTTTGTTTTGTGGATTGAACTACAAATGAGGGGAGGTGGGGGTTGTGTTTGAGAAATGAACTGCAAGTTGAGGACCGTGAGACTTAGGATATCTGTGCTTCTTTTGCAACAGTGAACCTGCTTGTGTTGCTAAATGTCCTGGTTATAGCCATTCTGTTGGATATATATTAGAATACTCCCTTATGCTCCCAGGAGAAAACTTAAGTTTATAAACTGTATTTGGTTCTGTCTTCAGAGGAGCTGAACTGCATACCACTAACCTGCTCTATATGATATATGAATCTTCTTGGATTTCTGGCATTTAGCTCTGTTGCCTTATCCAAATCAAGAAATGCTTGATGGTTCTTGATTGCAAACTGTGACAGATTCCTGCTTGCTGCGTTCACTGCTGCTACCAGCATTGCTACATAATGAAATGAGGAAGACCAAGAAGGGGAGCCTACCAGTGGTTAGTTACAGCCACGTAATCTGTAATCTTACAATTGGTCTCCATATTTCTAGTGTTAATCACCTTTTTTCATAGTGAACATTGTAGCACTTCAAATACACTCCTACAACTGATATCTTAGTGCTTTGAAATAGTAATTACTAATAAAAATGTTCCGTTTTATAGCATATTTCAGCATAGCCTTTTCATCAGAAATTTGAAGACACGCTGTTGCACATAAACGGCAGAAGATCAGTAACTGACATCTCTTTAGTCATCTTGGATAGGTGCTTTGTCACAGTTTGTTATCTTTTATAACTTCCTCATTGTTGACTTTCAAATGCAGAACTGTGAAACTGAATAAATTAATCAGTATTTATGCAAACTCAAGTATGATGTTCTGACACTGAGAATTACAGAACACAGAGATATGTGTATATATGGTTCTCTATCAGTTCATTGAATACTTACGCTGTCAGAGTCCAGTTAATTGAGACGGATGTTCAAAGCACTGAACATTGATCTTGGCACAGCAGGAATCAGGGTATTGGTCTTTCATTACTATGTTGTGGTCTCAGAGCTGGAGTTTTAAGAGTTCTTGGCTAGGGTCGGTTAAAAAAATGTTTACAAAGAATTCCTTTTCAAACTGTGAATAGCATCAGTTAATTAGTGGGCGGAGCTGAGAAACAGCATTGCTCTTTTGTTTAGAAATATCTATATTTTGCTGAAGTGTTTGTGTGGCCTGCTTACTCTGAATATCACTCATCTCTGGCTGGATTTAATTTTGGTACTTTTCCGTTAACGGGGCAACATTCAAAAATGTGCTTTATGTTACTAATTTCAATGTCACCATTAGGTCCATTATCTAGGTCTGCAGCACTCACATTAACTGCAGCGTAATATTTACCATTTTGTTCAAAAAGCTTCACTTTATAAATGGATTGATTGCAAATCGGAGTATTATCATTGGTGTCGCGAACAATTACTTGAACTACTGCTGCTCCAGTTCTTTGAGGTTCGCCGCCATCTAGAGCTGTCAGTTGTAATGACATTTTACATGCCTTCTCATAGTCTAGCTGCTTTACCAGTAAGATTTCAACATGTTTGCTCTGATCATTTTGTCATTCACATCTAAAATTTCCACTTCTGCGCAGAACAGTTGTAAAGGATTTTCAGTTAGAAGCTGGAAGTATAGCTTGCATTTAGGTGTCTGTCCACAGATTTGCTCTCTGTCTAATCCCGTTCATTACCCTCCTGTCCGTTCATAACTGTTTCGGTAATAGGCAATTTTTAATCAATCCGTTTATAAAGTGACACGTTTTTGAACAGAATGGTAAAAATTCTGTTGCAGTTAAGGTGACTGCTACAGACCTGGAGAATGGACCTAATGGTGGTATCACTTATGCAGCATCTCATATTTCATGCCATTCGACGTTTTTCCAAATTAAATAACAAAACCGGCAAAATAACTGTAGCTGAGGCACTCAATGTTGAGGATACAAACCATAATCAGATGGAAGTGCAAGCCAGAGACAGTGGAGGCTTGACATCATTTTGTAAAGTCGTTCTTGAAATTTTCAATGTAAAGCGAGTGTTTGCACCATTAACGGTCATTTACATTTGCTCGTTAATCTTAACAAGTGTGTGTAAAATGTATAGTTTACAGCTTTTTTCTTTTAAATGTTATTCAGTTAATTATTTCACACACATCTGTCAATATTAATATGAAAAATACATGGTTTCACAGTGCATTCGCAACTCACCAACCGCATTTCAACTGTTGCGAACGAGGCAAAAAAAAATGCTGTTGTCCTCTTAACAGAAAAGTACCTTAATTTTGATTTGAAGCTCTTCATTTAAGGTTTGATCACTTCTTTTTGTATCATATTCTAGTATTACATTTGTTTTGTTTTAGGTTTTCTGTTCTGTTGGAGTTTTAACACTTCTTGCTTAGTGTCAGTTAAAGAAAGTTATCAAAGGATTCCTTTGCAAACTGTAAATAGCATCACTTAATTAGTGGGGGAGCTGAGAAACAGCATTGCTTTTTTATTTATAAATATCTGTACTTAGTGAAGGTGTTCATGTAGCCTACTTGCTCTGAATATCACTCATCTCTGGCTGCATTTAATTTTGATTTGAAGCTCTTCATTTAAGCTTTAATCACTTCTATTTTATATCTCATTCTAGTATTATAGGTTCATAGGTAGGTACTAGGCTATTGGCCCTAGGGCCTATAGAAGCCTAGCCGTAAAGGTACCCTGGTTTTCGCCACCCAAGAAAATTATTTTCCTGTGCCCCTGTTGAGCAGAGCCACAGAGGTGATCCCCAGGGTGAATTTCCTATTTCCCATCCAATCATCAAGATTTTTCTTGAAGAGTGCTAATGAGGAGCATTGTTTGATATAGATAGGTAGTTTGTTCCAGAGTATGGGAAGTCTCTGAGACAGGAATCTATCCCTCCAACATGTTCTGTTTATTGTGGTGACAAGGTTTAGGTCCCTAGAACGTGTAGCTCGGAGGGATTGGGATTTCTTTAAGTGGAGCATGTCCAACAGCTCTGGGTTTGACATAGCTTTGTAAGTTAGGCAGAGATAGCCTCTGAGTAGGCGATAGGCGATGGAGTAAAGCTGGAGTTTTTTGAGACGGTCTGCATAGGACATCTGTTCGAGGGCGGTAATCCTCTTTGTGAGGTATTTCTGCAGCCTTTCCAGTTGTTGTAGATGTCTTGTGAGGTACATACCAAAAGGGGCGTTGTACTCTATAATGGGTCTAATGAGTGACGAGTAGAGGGAAACAATGACCTCTTTTTTCCTGGATGAGAAACGTTTTGTGATGAGGTGTGCCACGTCGAAGGATTTCCTGACTACTGTGGCGATGTGATTATCAAAGCAGAGACTTCTGTCCACCTGTATCCCAAGGTCTCTTATCACACTTTCGGTGTTAAGTAGACACCTATGTGGTAGCTCATGGGTACAGAGTTTTTACCAAAGGAGATGACAATGCACTTTTTGGCATTGAGCTTGAGGCCATGGCTTTCACACCAGACATCTGTCTCAGTGAGGCCCTTTTGTAGGATGTCCACATCGTTAAAAGTTTCAAGACCTTCTGTGTTAGCCTGTACTTCAGAAAAGTAGATACCAAACAGGAAAGGACCCAGGACTGAACCCTGTGCTACTCCACTTGTCACTGGTCTGAAGTCGGATTTAGAGTCTACTACTTTCAAAGTGTGGTTTCTGTCAGTGAGCCAGTTGGAATCCCATCTTGTGACATAGGTATTTATACGTAGTTTAGTGAGTTCATCTATAATTCCAGAGTGGGGGATGGTGTCAAAAGCCTTGGCAAGATCTCGATAGGCTATGTGAACCACTTTTCCCTCATCTACGGCTTTGGTGACTGCTTTAAGAAGTCAGTCAGGTTTAGGAGACATGATCTGCCTTTTACAAACCCAAACTGGGTGGGGTCCAGAGTTTGGAGATTACCAATGTTTTTGTTTATAAGTTATAAGTTCCATGATGATACATTCCATGGCCTTGCAGACCAGGCTCGTTAGGCTAATGGGGCGGTAGTTCCCAGGGTCCGTGGGGGCTCCCCCTTTATGGAGTGGGATAACCGTCGCTGTGCACTGTTCAACGGGCACAAAATCTGAGGTGAGGCTATGATTGAACATGGTACTTAGGTGGGGTGCCAGTTCATTCTGTAGCTCATGTAGAGCGCAGTCTGGGATGTTGTCAGGTCCCATGGATGCTGTGTTCTTGGCTTTGGAGAGTGTGATTTTTACCTGTGCAGCCGTGATTACAGGAACTTTGCATTCTTCTGGTATAGAGATGGGCCCTTTAGGTGGTGAGGGGGGATAAAGTTAGCATTGAACCTATCTGCCAGGATGTTGGCAATATCAGTTGGTTCTGTATATTTAGTGCCATTGTGCTACAACTCAGAGCAGATCTGAGTGTTCCCATTGAGATTTTTGACATAGTTATAGAATGCTTTGTGGTTGTCTTTAGAATCAGTGGCGATTTTCTTTTCATAACTAGCTTTGGAGGATTTTATGGGGGATCTCAGCTTCTTACTGAAACTTTTTTATTAAAGCCGTGTCTTCAGTTGTGGTTTTCCCATTGGTGTATCTTTTTTCTAAAGTTTGGGTTCTGTCTGTGAGCCAGTTGGCAACCCATCTTGTGACATAGGTATTTATACGTAGTTTAGTGAGGTCATCTATAATTCCAGAGTGGGGGATGGTGTCAAAAGCCTTGGCGAGATCTAGATAGGCTGTGTGAACCACCTTACCCTCGTCTACGGCTTTGGTTAGCATTGAACCTACCTGCCAGGATGTTGACAATATCAGTTGGTTCTGTATATTTAGTGCCATTGTGCTATAACGCAGAGCAGATCTGAGTGTTGCCATTGAGATTCTTGACATAGCTATAGAATGCTTTGTGGTTGTCTTTAGAATCAGTGGCGATTTTGTTTTCATAACTAGCTTTGGAGGATTTTATGAGGGATCTCAGCTTCTTACTGAGGCTGACCAGGGAGTTCTTCCAGTCATGGGATTTTACTCTTTTTTGCAACAGTTTCTTTCTTCTGTTGTACAGTTTGTTTATGGCAGGGGATCACCAGATTGATTTCCTTTTTTTTTTTTTGGAGGATAGCATCTTGGTTCTGTTAGGGATAGCAGGATCCATGCACTCGTGTAAGTGCTTATAAAGTGCATCTGTGTAGGATTCAGCAGTTATATCTCTATTGTCAGTCTGCATGGGTGTCGTGAAGTTTGCCACTTCTATCTTAAGAAGCGTGAAGTTGACTTTGGAGAAATTTTTTATGGTGGTTTCCCTAATGGGGGTGGGGGCGGGATGTGGATGTCTAGGCTGATTAGCTTGTGGTAGGATCTGACCAACGAGGAATTGACCTCTGGTGTGGAACTCCGGTCAACCATGTTGGTAATGACCAGGTCTAGGATATTGCTGCCCCTGGTGGGAGTGTGGATCAGTTGATCCAAGGCATTGGAATTTATGAATTCCAGAAAACGTTGAGCAAAAGAGTTGGTACATGAGTAGTTTTCCCAGTTAATGGTGGGGTAGTTGAAATCACTCATTATTAGGGTGCTCATTATTAGGGTGTTGATTTTCTAGTGTATCAAGAAATGAGGAGTGGGGATCCTGTGGCATGGTGGGGGATCTGTAGCAGGTTACAATTTGGATTGCGGTCTTGCCCAAAGTTAGTTGCACTTGGATAATCTCGGATGCATTATGCTGAGCAACTAGCCTGAAGGTGTGGATATTCTTAATGAATATGGACACACCTCCACCTTTAGTCTTTTGGCCCATGTTAGGTGGCCGAAAGGTGTGGTATGAATTATAGCCTGGTAATGCAGGGGTGCTCTCTGGAGCCGTCAACCAGGTCTCTGTCACTGCACAGATGTCGATGTTCTCCATTTTAAGGAGTGCCTCGAGTGAATGCATTTTGAGGTTTAGACTTCTAGCATTGAGTAGCATTACCCTCAGATTTTGATTGCTTGTACCTGTTACGGTGGTGAATTTGTCATTTGAACCTTGCCTAAAAAAGGCACTATAGGGGTGGCAAGAGCCTTAACCAGTACCCAGAATCCCAAGGGCGAGAGGTGCAGGCCATCTCTGGCAAAACATTGTGGTCTGTCGATCATGTCATCCGAGGCAGACAGATACTGGATCCCCTTACAATGACACCAGAAGCTTAGACAATTGTTGAAGTCAATAATTTTGTCCTTGTACTGTGGTATTATTCTGGGTGATGGCAGGATGCTGCTCAGGGCTAGGTTCATACCTGCCTGGGCTACAAGATTGGAGAGCTCCTCCTTGTCTCTTTTCATGTAGTCCAGGGTGGTACGTCTCAGGTCATTCACACCAACATGGACAGTGATAGAGTCATATTAGTACTTGTGGAGTGACCTGAGTGCGTGCATTATGTGGTGGATCCTGGCACCCGACAGGCAGCTGACAGTAACCTTCTCCTTGTTTAGCCTGGTAAGTGGAACATCAGTGTGCCTGACTATAGAGTCACCTATGACTAGAGTGTTGTGTACGTTTTTATGCCTTATGGGCTGTGGTTGAGTGGCACACTGAGTTTGTGGGCTATGTGTCATTTGGGTTGTGTTGGGGGTGGAGGATTCTTGCGTTTTTGCTTTGGAGGTCTCTGTTGCTTGAGAAGATTTTTATTGAGAGCCTCCGTGAATGTAGGTGTGTGTTTTGTTTTGCTATGGTTGTGTTTTGGTGGTGTAGGTTTTGAGGGACTATGTGATTTGTGTGGTGTGGTGCAAGTGTTTACCTTTTCCTCTTGACTGTCTAGTCCAGTCTTGGGTGAAGAGAGCTTTGCTTCCAGTTTGGCTATATAAGTGCATCTCACACAGGTTGTAGTGTTGGGTGGTAGGGAGGAGAGAGTTGTCTGTGTACATGAAGCAATTGCTGCATTGCCCCAAGATGCCCAGATTCATCAGGTAGACAGGAGAAAACACCGGGAGCTGACCCTTAGACATGTCTGGATAGGCGCTTATTTATTAAGTACTAAAAACTGTTTTCCTCTAGACAAGTGAGGAAAGTTGAGTGCTGTAGTAATTTGTAGCTTATTTAGTGCTTACAACAAGTTCTGAACAAGTGCTGAGCTCAAAGAAACATATTTGAGTGCTAAAACTAAAAAACTGGCTAGTTCTAAGGGAAAATTTGAAGAGCAGACTTTATGGCACCAGAAATAGTTTAACCCTAACTAAGTGGCGATGCATAGCGTCTATTTTTTTAATATAACAGTAGCAAATGAGCAAACTGATTTAAACAAATTAACCAATAAAAAGCTACAACCTGAGCCCCATTCCAGCAGTCTTCGATCAGACAAGTTCTAACTGCACACTCCTGCCACTAGGGTGCAGGGAACCTTCCCCAAAAAAGATGGTCTGGATTAGTGCTGACGTTATACAAACAAAGCTAGACTCAGCAGGTCTGAATTTAGTTTATGCTACAGCAAACAAGGCATACCAATTTCAGAAAGAAACAGTTCAAATAAGCAGGCACAATAAGCCTTTAACCAAAAACTCCCAGCACAGAAGGGCAGAATCTACCCTTCCCCCCCACACCCTCTCCTCCCACAATATTGCGGACCACACCTTCTTAATGTAAAATAACTGGCCCGAAGCCCAAGTGGTTAAACCAGAACTAATACACTCTTAGAATAACAGACACTAAGCCTTCAATCAGCAACGCCCAACTTAGAAGGACCACAAACCTTCTTAATGTAAAACAACTGGTCTGAAGCCCAAGTGCTTCAACCAAAGGCTTAGAATAACAGTTGCAATTTAATCAGACTACCAACAAGCAGTAACAAATGCAGCAGAATAAATGCAATAAAGTAGGAAGAAACACAAATACAGTAAAAGCAGATGAATAAAGTGCAATTTTTTTATATAACAATAGAAAACGAGCAAACTGATTTAAACAAATTACCCAATTAACCAGTAAAAAAGCTCAAAACTGAGCCCTGTTCCAGCAGTCAATCAGACACGTTTTAACTGCACACTCCTGCCACTAGGGTGCAGGGGAACCTTCTCCAAAAAAGATGGCCTGGATTAGTGCTCAAGTTATACAAACAAAGCTAGATTCAGCATGCCTGAATCTAGTCTATGCTACAGCAAACAACATGTGTTGTTTTAGGTTTTCTGTTCTGTTAGAGTTTTAAGAGTTCTTGTCTAGGGTCAGTTAAAGAAAGTTACCAAAGAATTCCTTTGCAAACTGTGAATAGCATCAGTTAATTAGTGGGGGGAGCTGAAAAACAGCATTGCTCTTTTATTTAGAAATATGTGTATTTAGCTGAAGTGTTTTTGTGGCCTGCTTGCTCTGAATATTGCTCATCTCTGGCTGCATTTTTTCCCCTCCCACTCACCCAATTCTCATTGTGTTCTTCATTTTGGACACTCCACCCAGTCCCATCTCATCAGCTCATTCTATTGAATAGAGAGAGATCATTTGCGAAGGCCCATTCCCATAGTTTCTCAACCTTGAACTATCTTATTTCCTCCCTTCCTACTTAACCTAAAACATGAATAAATAAATTGCACTTTATTTGTCTGCTTTACTGTATTTGTGTTTCTTCCTACTTTCTTTTGCTTTTGCTGCTTGTTCTTAAAAGTAATCAATTGCATTTATTCTGCTGCATTTATTGCTGCTTGTTGCTACTCTGATTAAATTGTAACTGTTATTCTTAGCCTTTTGATTTAAGCACTCGGGCTTCAGGCCAGTTGATTTACATTAGGAAGGTTTGTGGTCTACACTCTTGTGGCAGGAGAGGTAGCTTACATCCTTCTATGATGGGAATTGCTGTTTGAAAGTTTAGTGTATCTGTTATTCTAAAAGTGCCTTACTCCTGGTTTAAACACTTGGGCTTCAGGCCAGTTATTTTACATTAAGAAGGTTTGTGGTCTGCACTCTTGTGGGAGAAGCATAGATTCTGCCCCTCTGAGCTGAGAATTGCTGGTTGAAGGCTTATTGTGCCTGCATATTTGAACTGTTTCTTTCTGAAATTGGCGTGCCTTGTTTGCTGTAGCATAGACTAGATTGAGACCTGCTAAATCTAGCTCTGTTTGTATAACTTGAGCACTAATCCAGGCCATCTTTTTTTGGAGAGGTTTCCCTGCACCCTACTGGCAGGAGTGTGCAGTTTGAACTTGTCTGACTGAAGGTTGCTGGAACATGGCTCAATTTTGAGCTTTTTTATTGATTAATTGGTTAATTTATTTAAATCAGTTTGCTCTTGTTAGCTACTGTTATATTTAAGTATGTATCTGTTCTCCTGTGTTAAATCAACCTAAATAGAGTTTAAATATCTTTAGCATGGCTTGGTTAAAGGTCTTGCTGTATCCAGATCTGTTTGTGTGATTCCTGTGTTTCCTGCTATGCCATCTTATGTTGGCCGGGGCCTGCCTGCACTTAGTGGGAGTAAGTGAACTGGTAGGAACTGGACTGGCATAGGGTGTTGAGCTAAGAGTTCAGGGACAAGGGTTGATTGGTCAATTCCAGTGTTTCTGTTTTACTTTCATTTTTGAGAAATTTAAACCCCGCATTTGCATGGGTTTGTGCTTGTTTGCATGTTGCACACTGCCACTGTGTTGTTTTAACCCTTTGTGAGGTATCTCAGCTGCATTTTCCCCTTACCAGCACTCCTGTGTAAGTGAGGCCCTCTCTTGCAGCTACTGTATTGATTTTATCCAGCCCTAAACACACCTATAGGTACTTTCCTCAGATAGTACCCACTCTGCTATTCTGACCTCTCTTCCACAGATTCTGACAACCATGGATGGACAATTTGCTATGGTTTCTTCTGCTAGTCTGGTTGATATGGGCATCCTGAGACAGTGTAGCAACTGACTTGTGTACATGGACAACCCTCTACTACTACCACCCAGGAACACCATATGTGAGAGATGCAATTACATTAAGAACCTAGAATACTTGCTGTCTCAGTCATAAGCCAGTACATCTGGCACTGAGAAGGTTGCCTGCATAAACACTATGAACACCACACCTCTAAGACCACCCACACCTGTACACCACACTCCTACATATGTGGAGGTTCTCAACAAAAACATACCTAAACAAAAGAGACCTCCGAAGCAAACACACACACACTTCACAACTCACAGCACAAAGCATCACACACAGTACACATGCCTGCATCTCACAGCCTACTCCCAACATACTAGTCATAGGAGACTCTATCATGAGACACACAGATGTGCCCCTCACCAGGTTAGACAAGGAAAAGGTCACAGTAAGTTGCTTGTCAGGTGCTAGAATGGTTTACTATTAAAATGTCGAATGGCACTACGTCGACTGTACTATAGTCGAACACGGAAGTTCGAAAATAGCAATGTCGACGTCAAAAAAACAATCTAGGAATGGTTTTAACATGGGTCGAGGTAGGTGTTCAGTATTATTCAGAACTACAAACATCTCCCCTACCTCGACCCATGTTAAAACACAGTCCTAGATTGTTTTTTTGTCGTTGACATTACTATTTACGAACTTCCGTGTTCGACTATAGTAAAGTCGATGTAGTGCCGTTCGACATTTCAATAGTAAACCACTAGAATCTGCCATATCACACACACACTCAAGTCTATTAACAACAGGTACTGTTATGACTCTGAAAAATATTAAAACTCCACCTCCTTTGGCTTTGTAGCCCTCCATTTGGGTTTGAAAGTATGGTAAGATGAGTAACCTAGTAAGGCTGGAGTGCTGTCTGCAGCTTTGAACCAGGTTTCAGTGACTGCACAAATGTTAGCATCCTCCAGACAAGGATGCTTGCGATGAGTACAGTTTCATGCTGAGACTTCTAGCGTTTAGCAGCACGACCTTTATATTTCGTTTAGAAGAATTTTTCATGTTGGTAATTTTGAGCTCATGACTTTGCCTTAAAAGGCACTATGGGGGGGGGGGCAAGAGCCTTTGCCAGAAGCCTGAAGCCCAAGGGTGACAGATGAAGGCCATCTCTGGCAAAGTATCGTGGTCTGTCAGTCATACCCTCCCAGGTTGTCAGGCACTGGATCCCCTTGGAATGACCCCAGAAATTATGCCGGTTGTTAAAATCAATTATTTTCTGTTTGTATTGCGGCATCATTTTGGGTGATGGTATGATGCTTCTTAAGGCTAGGGACATACCTGTCTGGGACACATATTCAGCGAGCTCAATCATGTCTCTCTTCATACAGTCCAGAGAGGTACATCTTAAGTCATTCACACCAACATGGGCTATGACAAAGACATGCACACCTCCAGGCTGGTCAGAAGGTATGACACACAGGAGACACTCCAGTTCCAGTTAACTGTTGACAAAACACCTATGCAAATCATAGCGAGCTACAGACCCCCAAACATGACTTAGGACACCCACTCCACCTATCTGGACTTACTTGAATCCATCAAGATTCAACCCTCTGCCCTGATCCTTGGTGACTTTAACTACCCAACCATAGAGTGGAAGACCTATTGTAGCCCAAACATGAATATTCAGAGATTTCCTTGACTTCATCAGGGCCAATGTATTGCATCAGTTGGTCGACACCCCTACAAGAGGAGAAAATATCCCAGACCTTGTCCTAACCAACATTAGTAGCCACTGTAGCACCCCTACATTGTCATCCAACTTGGTGAGATCCGACCATAAAGCGATCACTTTTGAAGTTATCATCTCCCCTGACCCCCCCCCCCCCCCGGTCAGGGTAAAAAACAAAAAACTTTTCTAAAGCTAACTACAATCTCCTGAGAGCAAGTATAAGCAGCTTTACAGCCACTGTGCTTCAGCTGGAACCAGCACTAATGTCCAAGCCTACAACAGTAAATGATATGAGCACCTACATAGCTGAATGGACTCAGCAATACCTGACAGGACTAAATCATCTTCCTCAAGGAAGAGTAAACCTGTCTGGTGGAAGGCAGCAATAAACAAACTCTATCATAAAAGGAAAAAATTGCTGTCCAGGACCAAGAAAGAGCAGGTGCCAGGTTGGAAGAAATCTCTCCTTTGTCTGAACAAGCACTAGTGAAATCCTCTAAGGCTAGCTTCGAGTACAGATTGGTCACATCCACTGAGGACAATCACAAAGCCTTCTTTACATGTGTCTGCAATCTCAAAGGTAACACCCAAATCTGCTCTGAACTGGTTGTCAGTAACACCACATACACAAACACCGTAGATATAGCCAACCCGCTGGCAGACAGGTTCAGTGAAAACTTCACACCCTGTCCCGTCCATCAGTAAACCAGGACATCGCCAGCACCTGTCCCCCTCCCCCCAACACCAGGGAGCAGGTCTTAAATGCCCTCTTAAAGGCAAAAAATACACTCTCTATGGGACCTGATAACATCGTTGGTTGTATCCTACATGAACTCAGGCATGAGCTCTCTGTTCCATTAGACACCCTATTCAATCCATTAGACACCCTATTCAATCAAAGCCTGAGCACTGGCTTCATCCCATCTGAATGGAGGACAGCCACTGCCATCCCTCTACACAAAGATGGAGCGTCCACTGACCCAGTCAATTATAAGCCCATCAGCCTAACTAGCCTGATCTGCAAGGCCATGGAATTCATTATCATGGACCATATAAACAATGGCATTAGCAACCTCCAAATGCTTGACCCCACACAGTTTGGTTTTGTCAAAGGGAGATCATGCCTATTAAAATTGGTCGACTTCTTTGAAATGGTCACCAAAGCCATTGATGAGGGGAAGACTGTGCACACGGCCTACCTTGACCTAGCCAAAGCCTTGGACATTGTTTCCCACTTGGGCATAGTAGATAAACTCTCCCAGCTAGGCATCAACCTGCATGTTACTAGATGGGTAGCTAATTGGCTCACTGATAGGACCCGCTCAGTCAAAATAGGGGAAGCCACCTCTAGTAGTAAACCCATAATGAGCAGTGTACCCCAAGGATCGGTCTTGGGGTCTCTACTGTTTGGAATACACTTTTCTTAGGTGCAAGCCAAAACCAGTGGTCTCTGGCTGACCAAGTTTGCAGGTGACTGTAGGCTGGGTGCTGTCTTAAATTCTAGTGATGTGAACATCCTCCAAGAGGGCCTTACCCAAACTAATGACTGGTGGCAGAAGTATGGCCTCAAACTGAATGCCAAGAAATGCATCATTATCCCCTTTGGGGAAAATGGAATCCCCACTAATTATCACATTAATAGCAACATACTAAGCACACAATCAGTCGTGAGGGACTTGGGCATCCAGGTTGATAGCAGCCTGACTTTTGACCACCATGTTGCTTCCGTTGTACAGAAGGCTTTCTACATGGCCCACCTCATAAGTAAGGATATTTTATCCAGGAACAAGGAGGTCATAACATCCCTGTACTCCTCCCTTATCAGACCCATTGTCGAGTACAGTGCCCCCTTTGACATGCACATTGCCAAGCACATGCAGCAGCTGGACAGACCACAGAGGTTGCTGACCAGGAAAATCCAGGGTCTCAATCACCTATCCTATACAGATAGGTTAAAAGCCTTGTCCCTTTACTCAGTGTCATACAGACTGCTCAGAGGTGACCTGTGTCTGGCATACAAGGCCATCTCAGACCCAGCTTGATATAGTTGCTGCATTTCCATAAGTCAAACTGCACTTGTGCAACCTACGCGCTAGACGTCAGCCTGGTCTGTGACATTACTAGAACTTGTTGGCGGGATAGATTTGTGTCCCAAAGACTCCCCATTTGTGGAATACACTCCTTCTCCATGTCAAGTAGAGTACCTCTCTAGCCCTCTTTAAGAGGAACATGGACGACTGGATGGGAAACAGAAAATGCACCCCAGGGATCCCACCTATGTCCCTGCTGGACAGGGGAAACAGGTTCTGACTTTGTGGGAACATGGACAAAATTCTTGACTAGGCTTATAAGGGCCTCTGGGCCAATAGCCTAGTATCATCTTATTTACCTGTGAACCTATATATAATTAGCAAGGAGTCGGGGAATGTAAGGGGCTTGCCTCTGCAAAAAATAGATGTTTTGTTTTGAAGCTTTTTGGTTCGATTAACTGCTCTTCGACAATATGAGCATTTGGTGAACTGATATGTATATGGTTGCAATCTGTAGCAGCGAATGTTCTTACAGTCTTGTTTTTCAGCCTTTCAGCTGTATTTTGTGTGAGATCGCAGATCAGCTTTGATCTGGGAATTTGCCCTTACCCTGCTGTTGTATGACTTCATTAAAAGTGTGTAAACATGAAACCAATTAAAATAAAAAGAAATGATATGTATGGGGGGAGGGTCTTTGCCTCCTCCTCCTCCTCCTCGCTCATGCTACCTAAATGTCCTAACTCAGAAGTCATAGTACTTTGTGGTAAAGTGAATAGTTGGTTTCCCACCAATTCAAGTATTCTTTTTACTCTGAGATTAGCAACTGTGACTGGGACTGCATTGCGGAGTTGCAGGGGTGATCTAAAAACACTCATTTGGTATGATAAACTTAAGATTTAGTGCCATTTACATCTGACTATCAAGAGTTTGACTGTTCTGAACTTCCTTATTCTTGCTAAATAACCCAATGCCTGATATTCAGAAAAACTTAGTGTGATATTTAAGACTTTGTGTCGACAGTTTCCTCATCATGCAAAGCCTTTCGGGTTCTGAGAGCATTCTATTTCTTAGGATTTCCCTTCATGGGAGCTTCAGTGTGGATTGCAGTCTTGTGAGTGAAGTCGCTTTCTAGTGTGGCAGCCTGGGGGAATAGGTAATTCTAATTTGCCATGTGTTCTCCTCCAGAAATATCTGAGGTTCCCGATTTGCTTAGGCAAGTAAAAAAGTTTCTCTAGGAGGAAAAAGTGACCACTATAAAATCACAGTGGTCACCCATTCACTCCTATGGGAGTACTCATGGTGCAGGTAAGTTCAGTGAATATGTGAGGATATGGGTGTGTTAGTGTGTATGTTTGTATGTGGACTGCAAGGGCACGTATGAGGCTGCATTAATCTGGAACTTGTAATAACAAATAGCTAGGAATAGAATATTTTATATTATCAGCTATATATTTGGTCTGTATAATATTGTCAAAGACTGAGATGGAAAACATGTTGGCTCAGCATGTATTTTCCTTTTTCTACACCTATTGATCTAGGTTCAAATTAAGTTAAGAGTTAAAAAAGCTGGCATGTACCAGGTTTAGATCGTATACAAATAGAATGTATAGAATGTATAGCACTAGTAAAAAATTAAGTTATTGTACTTTAATGAGCAGACAATACTTTAAGTGCTGTCCAACATTAATAAAACAGAAAAAAAATCTATCAAAAGTTTAGGAAGGTCACATAGTATTTATAAGTCCCAGCAAAGTCTTTCTTTTATATCCAGAAGTTTCTAGGTAGGAAGCAGCCTTTGGGTTAAGATTTAGTCCCTGTTCTGGCTCCTACAGTCCTTCTGATTTGGAATGTTCCTTGATGAGCACTGGAAAAGTAGTTTTGGGTTCACTGTCCACTCTCACAGGAATTCAGAAACCTGAAATGATTTCTTCCAAATCCTCACTGGTTTCTCATTAGGCACAAGTCCATTCAATTACAGGCTGAGCCTGGCTGATTCTCCGTTATATAAACTTCCTCTTCACTGCATATGGATGTCTGCCTCTGTGGATGACCAGAGCATTAAAAGCCACAAGATGAAATATCATACTTCTCAGTTCCTTTAAAAGAGTGAAGACTATATAGCAGCATGTAGTTTTGTAACCAAGACAGGCTTCTTCTCAGAACTCAAATGCAGCTGTATAGGTCTGTATTGTTAGCTGAGCAGATCAAATAAACTGATGAACTGGTGCAGAACTGCTGAAAATGAACCCGTTTCCCACAAGTTTATCTGCAGTGTGTGTGTGTGTGTGTGTGTGTGTGTGTGTGTGTGTGTGTGTGTGTGTGTGTGTGTGTGTGTGTGTGCGTGCGAGCGTGCACACACCTACCTGGGTGGTTGCATTGGGGTGGATTAGGTGTGTCTGTCTGGATTGTGAGTGCCAGTGAATGGCTAAGTGTTTCTGAGAGTATGATTGGCTTATTTGGGGATGAGGGCATGTGTCTGGGAGTGTGTGTATTTATGTGTATATGCATGCATTTAGGGTGTGCCTTTGCCTATGTGATGTGTGGACTTCTAGTGAGAACACTATAATGATCAGATCTGACAGAGCTAGTGATGGATTCAGAGACATGGTAACAAGCCAGTAATGAGGTCTTTCTCCTTGTGGCCACACCTGTATCTGAATCACATTTTCTTACTCTCAAGCTAATTAGCAACCTACTTTGGGCAATTAGCGTGAGTGGAGAGTATTTTAGTGAATCACAGGGAATGTTTGTTTTATATTTAAAACAAAGTAATAAATTTAAGTTTAACTGTGAAAGGTTCTAAAATTCTTCTGCTTCTGTTATTTTTATATGAAATTACATTTGAAATAAAATTAAATTTTATGAATGCTGCAGTTTGATTAAGACGGTGTTCATGTAGTGAAGGTGAATGTTCCACGTCTGCTGCATGGATTAGTGTTATGTTTGTGTGGGGACAGCAAGGGTATGAATGAGGCTGCGTGAATCTGAAATTGATCAGAAAAAAGCTATCTATTTGGTCTGTATAGTATTGTCAAAAACTGAGGTGGAAAATGTATATTTATATCTGAAGCTGTTAAGTCACTTAGTAGAATGTTTTTAATACAGGATTTCAGTTGTGCAGGATTGGCGTTTCAAGTTTCCTTAATCTGTAACTTGTCCTTTTGATAGATGCTCATGTATTCAATTTACACATGAAATTAGATTAGAGCTGCTAGTGAGACATATTTTTGTCCAACATGCCTTAATTTGAAAGAATTATTCAACAACAAGTCAATACGGTCTCTGAGAGGGATGCTGTAATCAGCTGTACTTCTGTGATGGTGTGACAGGTTGAAAGAAGATGAAGATTTAGTCTTTGATTGAGGAAGCCATACTTTTGTTATCAAATTCATCAGCATCTTCCTTTTTTCGTTTTTTTTTTTCAATACCCACAGCCAACTTCCACTTTACAAACATCTGCTTTGGAGTCTGCACACCCTGCCTTTGTCCTTGTGGATTTTCTCCACATGCATTGTTTTCTACATCTCAAAGACATGGCATAAGTGTGTGTAAATGTTCTAGAATGGGTGAGTTTCTCATCTAGGATATTTTTTTTCTGTCTTGCATGCATTAAATACCAGGATGCACTCCATCTCCCTTGAAACCCTGAATTAGATTAATTGAATAATCAAAAAATGATGTAAGCTTGCAGCCTTTGTAATAATGAGGTGATTAATAGGTGTTTATTTTGCCTCTTCCCAATTAGCCAACATTCAATAATCAGTCATGAGACTCAGCAATGTGATTGTTACTAGTATTTTGTTGTCTTTCCTAACTTACTTAATATAGTTTTGCTTCCTAAAACTGGACTCTTCCATTTGTCATTGTTGTCTTTGCTTACCCTCTCTGTCCTTGCTAAGCTCAGTTCCCCATACATATCTTCTGAACGTTTTGTACACCCAGATCATATCAACTCATCCCTCCTATCCTGTTATCATAGCTAATTCAAGACTTTCTAGCCACCTTTCATGGTTCAGCTAATTCATTCTTGTCAGTGGCGGATTATAATATTGACAAAATGGGCTGCTTCCCAGGGCCCCATGCCACAAAACTATTTAAAAACTCCTTTGCACCTATAGTCTCCCCTCATAGTTCAGCCATTTAACCCTTGTGAGTGTTAAAACATGCATGTGTGTGTGTTCTTCTAGTCAGAAGATCAGAAGTGTGTGTTTTTGTGTGTGTTAAAACAGATTAATGATAGTATCAGGTTAAGTGTCTTGCTCAGAGTCACACACAATCAAACCCATCCCACAGGAGCTCATTAAGAGCTTAGAAACGTAATCAGCTGGACCAGCTGCCAGGCATTCGAACACTTCTTAATTTTCTGATAAATCACTGAAGGTTAAAATTCAGTAAGGTTTACAGTCCGTAAATAATGCTTTTCATTATAGAGTAGTCTGCTCTTAACTGTCTCCAAATTTGCAGAACATCTCTAATGTTGCCCATATGTATGCCCTGTTACTCATTAACTTCTTTTTTCTGGTAAATTACTGGGGATTAAAGTTCGTTAAATGATAATTAAAGTAATTCAGTAATGTCAGTCATTACAGTTTTGTTATGTTAATGCTTTAAGTGATTTGATGTCTTGCATTTAAGGATGTGCGATATTAATGCACTGCTTCTTGGTTGTCAAACGTATAGGGACTGAACCCTTTCACCTCCATTTGCCTTCTCTTTAATTTTGAGCAAGCCGTAATGTATGTATTTATTTGTATGTGTCTGTTTAAATACTTGGTTCCTGCATTCCACTATTCCACTCATAACTTATGAATTAGCATAGTGAGTTAATGCTGCTGTTGTTTATGTCCAGAGTGTGGGGTTTGAATCTCTCCCTTCCCTTTTTACTTTAATCTGGCAGTTGAGCTGTAGTTCCTTAGTATAGGGTTTGATTCTCTCAGCACTGGTTTGCCTACTGTGGGACCTTGAACAAGCTGACACTGCTTTGGGGCAACTGGAAATTTGAGTTGAATCCTCAATCTTCCACTGTACTGCAAGTGTAGTAACTACCCATGAGCCAAAGTAGTTATAGTGTAAAGGAAGAAGGAAATGTTCTTGTAGTTAACCAGAGCATCATTGTATTAGCTGTGAGCCTTGGGTTTCTTGTTTTGTTGAATGTTGACAGTGTGTTTATTATTTAGCCATGAATAAACTGGATACCATGGAATCAATGAGTTTAATGTTAATATTTTTGCTATGAATGCATTTTAATTTAGCTTGTTTTTGCAGACATGCAGGTCAGAAATGTACTGTGTTTGGGCTACAACAGTTTGTCTAGCATTTGTGCAGATTAGTAAGGCTATGAGTCGTTAAAAACTGTTTTTTCTGGTACAGGGTTTGATTCTCTCAGCCTTCATTTGTTTTTTGTGTGACTCTGACCAAGTTACTTCAGCAGATAGTACTCCTGGACTACTCCTGAAAAGGGATACTTTTGTCCAGTAGGTTGTCCCAGGCTGTTAGCAAATGTGTTACACATTTGCCTATTGAATTCTTGTACCATTCACATTACTGCCATTTAGTACTTCCCAGGAACAACAAGCAAGAATCACCACGATGTGCAGATCTTGAATAATTTATTGAGAAACAAGCGCTTTCGCATACAGACTGTATGCTTCTTCAGGTTACAATAATCAATGAAAAACTTGGTGTTTAAATAGCAAAAAGACAATTGCTTAATTTCCCACCTTTTCTTCCATTTAACCAGATAATTGATAATTAAACAATTAGATGAAAAATACATACTGGTTCTTAACCCTTTGCACTCAAAGCTATTTTATGCATACTTTGAAAATGCAAGTTTAGTACTTCACTATATGCTTTTTGAGTATGAATCCCAAATTGGTTCCCAAACCCATTTACACTAAATGTGAGTTTCAAGTGAAGTTTACTGTTTCTCTTACTAAGTCTGTTTTCAACATAAGTGTTTTGTTTTGAAAGTGTCTGTCAGTGCTTTTACTGTAAAACATAAAAAGTTTTAAATGAAGTCCAATTCTCTGTGATAATTGTAAAAGTAAAGAAGAAAACAGTAAGTACTCTGACAGGTTTGTGACAATGTTTTATGGTAATTTGAGAGAGACGGTCAAGTAAAGAGATATTGGTATGGCTGGCAGGGGCCCTGGTTCATTACCCTGCATAAAGCCCCATTTGACCATGATCTGGCTCTGTTGACTTTGCAGATGTGTGCTGCAACAATTCAACATTATCACCTATTCAAGTAGGCCAGATCTGTACTGATTGATGTCAGAATGGATAGCTATTATTGACGACAGGGAAGACATAAGGAGGTCAGATACAAAGTGTAGTAGCTGTACCCCCCCAAGAAAAATATGGTATTTTATATGTAGTAATATTTCTGATTTTTGTAAGACTTGTGGTTTCATAGGTAAGTACTAGGCTAGCTGCCCTTACAGGCCATTGTAAGCCTATACATTTTCCCTTTTTGTACTCAAAATAACCTACCCCATTTGGTTATAGATTGGTTTTACCCATTCCATGGTAGATAACTATATATTACCCCCTAATAATAATAACAAGAGAAGTCATACCATAGATAAATTGAGCATAAAATGGTAGAAAATAATTACTATGTAGAAATTTATATAGATAAAGCATTTACAAACTGCCTCTGTCCAGTAATAATACAGGGGGCAGTCCTGAAGTAAATCTTCTGTTTCCCTTCAGTAGATCTAAGTTTCCCTTGAAAACAGACAGGGAGGAACTTTGTTTTATGTGGATGGGGATTCTGTTCCTTTTAGTAAGGTATCTCTGTGGGCATTCCAGTTGATGCATGTGTCTGAGTAGGTACATGCCAAAGGGGACATTATATTCAATGATTGGCCTAATAAGGGTTGAGTAAAGGGGGACAATGACATCCCTAGATCTAGACAAAATCCCTTTGTTTGTAAGTTGTGCAGTGTAGAAGGACTTTCTTAAACAATAGACACTTGTTCAAAAGTTAGGTCACTGTCCACATAAGTTCCCAAATCCTGAACAGCTGGGTCAGCTCTTAAGGGCATATTGTCAATGTGGTAGTTCCATGGGTAGATGAGTTCCCAAAGGAAACAATAATGCATTTTTTGGCATTGGGTTGTTGAACAAAAGCAGCTACAGCATTACTATTGTATTTGGTTTTATTGCACGAATAAGTGAATTAATTCATTAATAGACTTGGATTGTGTAATATAGCCTAACCGTGTTGCATTTTAGTAATATATTTTTGCAGTATCTTTTTTACTGCCTCCAGCAACTGCACAGGGGTTGACACCTAGCTGGTCATATAGTCTGCATTATTTGGATTATCAGAACTGTCTGATCTTCAGCATCCATTATGTAGTCATTATTGGATATTACTGTGGTACAGTCTTGTGTATAAGATCAATTTGTAATGGATTTTTGCATTTAATTAAAAACTGTTACTCTTGTCTGGCCTTAGCGCATAGGATTAAAGCCCCATCTTGTTGATAAGCTGCTTCCTTTGCCAAAGCTGCAGGGTTTGACTCTTTTCTCTTTTATTTACCTACTATGTGATGTTGAGAAAGTCATTTAACCAGACAATGATTTGGAGCAATTGGGAATTTAGGCTAGACTTCTTAATTGTTTCCTGGACTAAGTACAAACTTGCCATTGTTTGCCATCCATTCCCTATTAAATAGCTGATCTAGTTCAAGAAATAATACAGCAAAATCATGAGCACACCATTTTTTAATAAAACATAAGCCATTTATTTTTCAAGAGCAGTAAACATTGTAGTTGTAGATGAAGCATCAAAATGCTAAGCTGTTTGCCAATAACAACATCTACATTAGTAATAGCTCTTTTTAATGTGGAATTATTCAGGTGACTTTTACTACTTCAGAGATTGTACATATTGACTTTGCATATGTTATTAAGTGATATTTCTTATGGTCTTTTCATAATGTGTATGTGTGTGCAAATTCAGTTGGAATAATTTTGCTACTATGTATTTGTGTTAAATCTGAAATATGTTAACTCTGGTCATTATTATTGTTATTATTTTTGACATACACATCTGAGATAGATGCATTCAAAAGTGCAGGTACATTTTTTGGATTTGGGGGATGTCTGTGGATAAAAATGACTGATCCTGCTGAATTTAAAAAGTAAAAAAAAAAGCATTAGTCTCTCTGCAGGGCTAGTGTGCATTTGTGTAAAGCAAGTTGGAATGGTTTACTGTGCCATGGCCCAGGAGAGTCCCATCTAAGTGCTGGATTACACAGAAGTAGTTTATATAATCCACCTCTACACCCCCAACTAAAAAATTTAGAGTATAGGATAGAACAACAGATCAGGAACCATTGCAGAAGGGGCGGGTATACTTCCAACTTGACCATCCCTGAACAACAGTTACTACATGCTTTACAACAAAATGCCAACATTCGAGTAATGGAACCTGACAAAGGGGGAGGAACAGTAATCATGGACCAGCTCATATACGAAGGCAAAATGAATGCCATATTAAAAAATGAAGCTAGGTATAGTCCAGTTTCCCTCAATGAAATCCACATAGCATACCAGAGATTGGATTTGGTCATCAAAGATCTATTGGACCAGGAAGCTATTGACTATAGTACTTATGTTTTTCTGGATAATCCTCAACCCAGGGTGCCTTCTATATTTGGTGTTCCTAAAGTACACAAAAATATAGAGGACCCACCTATGAGGCCCATAGGCACAAGGATCCAAAATTTCTCCACTTTCCAAATACCTGGATTTCAAATTAAAAAGACTATGGCCAAAATCTACCCACATGTTGAAAGACTCATGGGAATTTTTAAGGCAGGTTACGCCTGAACTTTGGAGTTCTAATCTTAAGTTCTTGACCATTGATATAGTGGACCTTTTTTCTGTTATTCCACATGACATTGGGTTATTATGGTTAGAGGAAGCATTAGCAGCCAATTCCTTATCTAATAACAATGATAATTTTGTTATTTTGCAACTTATGGAATTGGTGTTGCATAATAATTTTATTTATTTTTCAGGGGAGTTTTATAAACAGACCTCAGGGGTAGCGATGGGAGCCAATTGTGCCCCTACCTACGCGGACATAATTTTGTCCATTTGGGAAAATAAATATGTGCTTAATAGCCCCTTTAGCCAATATTGGGTGGCATATTACAGGTTCCTAGACGATATTTGTATCTTCTGGACAGGATCTGACAGTTTACTTACGGACTTTATGGAATATTTAACTGGCACCACCAATTTCCTTACCTTTACATATCAAGTTACCACGGAAAGGGTGGAATATCTGGATGTTGAGCTCAGTATCAACAGTGAACATCAGTTTCAATCATCAGTGTACAGGAAACCTACGTTTTCCAATAGTTATATACACTATGATAGTGCGCATCCAGTATATCAAAAGAAAGGGATCGTTAAAGGCCAGTATGTCAGAATTTCCAGAATGACATCTGATGAAGAGCAGTTTTTGAAAGAGTGTGAGAACCTCAGACTTTTATTTCTAGATAGAGGGTACCCCAAAGACATGATACAGAATATATATGAACAGGTTAGAAATGAAAGAACAGGCAGGTTCAGACCTATTTTGGGACTACAACATGGGGAGGAAGTATCAACTCCTCCGACATCACAGTTGGAATATAATCAAGCCTTCATTACACAGTATAGTGCCAACTCTAGTAGAATAAGAGATATAATTAAAAGAGAATGGGAAACCTTCACAGAGATTACTGACCTGGCCAATTTGCATGGCAAGGAAATGAAGGCAGTTTTTCGAAAGGGTAGTAGTATTAAAAACATATTAGAAAAAACGCCCTTACAAACTCAATCCCATAGATCCAGAAAAGGCACTTACAAATGCGGATCTTGTGCTCAGTGCTCATATATTGTACATTCAGAGGAAGTATTTTTGGAAGCAAAAAACTTGACCATCAGAGCCAAAGGATTTTATAACTGTAACAGTCAAAGGGTTGTTTATTTGGCCAAGTGTAACTCCTGCCCTGCATATTACGTGGGCAAGATGGAGCGGACCCTAAAACGTAGAATATATGAGCACAATTATGATATCCAAAGAGGGAATACTACCAATGCCCTGTTTAAACATACACATATATGCTCTAAAGCCAAATTTCTGTTTTTTGTTCTGGATAGTGTCCGACTGGACTCAAGGGGTGGACCATGGCAAACTATTCTAGAACAGAGGGAAACACACTGGCAAATTTACTTGGAGGCTAACAAGGAACCTGGGCTCAACGACTATATATCCATTAAACCAATATTAAAACTAAAAGCAGTTTCAATTTAGAAGGTGGGGTTATTAAGAACATTTCAGCTTCCCTATAAATATTAAAACTCCCTTGTATGGTGTATTTTGATATAAAACATTTACCAGAAAACAAGATTGGTTTTATGTAAGTTTTAACTAATAAAGTAATTTCAGCAGGTTTTCTTTAAGTTTTAATTAGTGCATCAATTAGGTACAGGATGTATGTATTTAAGGGGATGAATTAGTGTATTCATTGTCTGATGAAGTTACTGGAGTAACGAAAACGAACATCAAGGTGTTTTACTGGCGTTTACAAACAATAAACCTGTGTTTTATGATATTTTGAGTCCTGTAGAATTCATCGTATTCTTTTGGATTTTGCTGGATATTTATTGGCTTCTGCCTCTTCTCGGTGTTGGTCTGTGTTTTTGGTTTTGTTTTCCAGCACCTGCTTCAGTTTGGTGGATTTGTTCAGTATGGAAGCCTCGGGGGAGAGTGCAACGGCCGATATCCAGGAACCCAACTTTCGAGCCGAAGTTGGGGAAATTCGCAAGTTGACCGGGCAGCTTAGCCAACTTTTGGACTTATTGTTACCTTTGGGGCAAGGTATTCACCAGTTACTCTCACAACCTTGTCACACTAACAACAATGCCAACGCGGAAGCTACAAGTCACCTTAATCCAAGCCCTAGTCCTGCTATGCCATCCTCCAATGATAGAGGGCGCTCTAATACAGCGACGGACTTCCATCTAACTCCGCTTATCCTACAGGAAGGGAACGCGAGTCAACAGCGTTCCGAAGGAACAGCCGGACCGGACATCAGGTTACCCTCCACCTTTCAGGAATGGTATCAGGATATTCCTACGTTCCAGCGACCGGGGCCAGCGAACATTAGGACAGATGAAACAACAAGTTTCCGGGAATCCATGGCCGCACTAGAGACCTCTTTGTACAGGTACCGCAGTTTGCATTTGGACAATATGTACCTGAATGAGTGTTTGAGCCATAATGTTGTGCCCAAGGGCTTACGTGTGTGCAAATACCCCAGCAATGTCGTGGCTGGGAGTGACTTTCACCATGACTTGATTTCCGCTTTTGACAAATGCGGGCTGGATATCATAAGAGCTATAATAAAAAGAAATGAAGCTGACATTGCTAAATTAGACCAGGACATTAACAAGTACAATCATGCTGTCACCATGGACTTGTTGTTTCAGGTTGAATTAGAAAATCAAAAGTACTATCAAATTAGGAAGGATGTTGACAACAAATGCACAGTTATATTGCAGAGAAAACATAAAAAATTACAAAGGGATTTGAGGGAATACGAGGAAGGCTGTCCCTATCCTATACCATCTTCTAGTATTGATAGAAGAAATTATACTACACGACCAGTGCTAGACACAGGGGAAACACCCTTTAATAATGAACAAGAGATAGGTCAGGAGCAGGGATTAGAACCACTCCCTAGGCGATCAGAAAGAATCAGGAATCAAAGAAAAACACACTATGAACAGTCTTTTTCCCCCCAGGGTCACCCACAGAGAGAGAAGATGAGGAACAACAGGAACCCTCATCCCGGACATGTTCAGTTTTGGGAATAAGCCATGATGAACTTAGCCAAGATTTATGTAACCATGAAGGGCCACTTTGTCAACTAGGAGGATATACTATATACAATTATAGTTCACTTAGTATTAATGAAACATATTTCACACTTTTTACTAAAGGCTTCAAATATGTACCTAATAGGAATAGTGCTACAACTCAAGTCATTATTGACACTAAGCTATTTATCAGGAAATTGAACCTAGTACACCTGCTAGGCCCAGGAGAGTCCCATCTAAGTGCTGGATTACACAGAAGTAGTTTATATAATCCACCTCCACACCCCCAACTAAAAAATTTAGAGTATAGGATAGAACAACAGATCAGGAACCATTGCAGAAGGGGCGGGTATACTTCCAACTTGACCATCCCTGAACAACAGTTACTACATGCTTTACAACAAAATGCCAACATTCGAGTAATGGAACCTGACAAAGGGGGAGGAACAGTAATCATGGACCAGCTCATATACGAAGGCAAAATGAATGCCATATTAAAAAAATGAAGCTAGGTATAGTCCAGTTTCCCTCAATGAAATCCACATAGCATACCAGAGATTGGATTTGGTCATCAAAGATCTATTGGACCAGGAAGCTATTGACTATAGTACTTATGTTTTTCTGGATAATCCTCAACCCAGGGTGCCTTCTATATTTGGTGTTCCTAAAGTACACAAAAATATAGAGGACCCACCTATGAGGCCCATAGTCGCGGCACAAGGATCCAAAATTTCTCCACTTTCCAAATACCTGGATTTCAAATTAAAAAGACTATGGCCAAAATCTACCCACATGTTGAAAGACTCATGGGAATTTTTAAGGCAGGTTACGCCTGAACTTTGGAGTTCTAATCTTAAGTTCTTGACCATTGATATAGTGGACCTTTTTTCTGTTATTCCACATGACATTGGGTTATCATGGTTAGAGGAAGCATTAGCAGCCAATTCCTTATCTAATAACAATGATAATTTTGTTATTTTGCAACTTATGGAATTGGTGTTGCATAATAATTTTATTTATTTTTCAGGGGAGTTTTATAAACAGACCTCAGGGGTAGCGATGGGAGCCAATTGTGCCCCTACCTACGCGGACATAATTTTGTCCATTTGGGAAAATAAATATGTGCTTAATAGCCCCTTTAGCCAATATTGGGTGGCATATTACAGGTTCCTAGACGATATTTGTATCTTCTGGACAGGATCTGACAGTTTACTTACGGACTTTATGGAATATTTAACTGGCACCACCAATTTCCTTACCTTTACATATCAAGTTACCACGGAAAGGGTGGAATATCTGGATGTTGAGCTCAGTATCAACAGTGAACATCAGTTTCAATCATCAGTGTACAGGAAACCTACGTTTTCCAATAGTTATATACACTATGATAGTGCGCATCCAGTATATCAAAAGAAAGGGATCGTTAAAGGCCAGTATGTCAGAATTTCCAGAATGACATCTGATGAAGAGCAGTTTTGAAAGAGTGTGAGAACCTCAGACTTTTATTTCTAGATAGAGGGTACCCCAAAGACATGATACAGAATATATATGAACAGGTTAGAAATGAAAGAACAGGCAGGTTCAGACCTATTTTGGGACTACAACATGGGGAGGAAGTATCAACTCCTCCGACATCACAGTTGGAATATAATCAAGCCTTCATTACACAGTATAGTGCCAACTCTAGTAGAATAAGAGATATAATTAAAAGAGAATGGGAAACCTTCACAGAGATTACTGACCTGGCCAATTTGCATGGCAAGGAAATGAAGGCAGTTTTTCGAAAGGGTAGTAGTATTAAAAACATATTAGAAAAAACGCCCTTACAAACTCAATCCCATAGATCCAGAAAAGGCACTTACAAATGCGGATCTTGTGCTCAGTGCTCATATATTGTACATTCAGAGGAAGTATTTTTGGAAGCAAAAAACTTGACCATCAGAGCCAAAGGATTTTATAACTGTAACAGTCAAAGGGTTGTTTATTTGGCCAAGTGTAACTCCTGCCCTGCATATTACGTGGGCAAGACGGAGCGGACCCTAAAACGTAGAATATATGAGCACAATTATGATATCCAAAGAGGGAATACTACCAATGCCCTGTTTAAACATACACATATATGCTCTAAAGCCAAATTTCTGTTTTTGTTCTGGATAGTGTCCGACTGGACTCAAGGGGTGGACCATGGCAAACTATTCTAGAACAGAGGGAAACACACTGGCAAATTTACTTGGAGGCTAACAAGGAACCTGGGCTCAACGACTATATATCCATTAAACCAATATTAAAACTAAAAGCAGTTTCAATTTAGAAGGTGGGGTTATTAAGAACATTTCAGCTTCCCTATAAATATTAAAACTCCCTTGTATGGTGTATTTTGATATAAAACATTTACCAGAAAACAAGATTGTTTTATGTAAGTTTTAACTAATAAAGTAATTTCAGCAGGTTTTCTTTAAGTTTTAATTAGTGCATCAATTAGGTACAGGATGTATGTATTTAAGGGGATGAATTAGTGTATTCATTGTCTGATGAAGTTACTGGAGTAACGAAAACGAACATCAAGGTGTTTTACTGGCGTTTACAAACAATAAACCTGTGTTTTATGATATTTTGAGTCCTGTAGAATTCATCGTATTCTTTTGGATTTTGCTGGATATTTATTGGCTTCTGCCTCTTCTCGGTGTTGGTCTGTGTTTATGGTTTACTGTGCCCGTTTTTGTCCCAATCAGATGTGATGTGTATGCAGTCGATAAAGTGGCAGTAGTTGATGAATATGGACATTGGTAGATTATAATGACAAGAGCTGAGTGGTCTTTTATGGTTGTAATGTTCTGAAAAGGGTACTTCTCTCACTATTGGTTAATACATTTAACTTCATTGTTTACTGGAACACATGTTCACATCTACCAGCTTAAAACACACACTAACAAATATTGCTGTATTAAACAAGACATATAATTTAAAACAATTAGGAATGTGAATCCAAAAGAACACATGTATTTATGCATGGTCATAAAAATGTGTGCAGGTGGCCCATGGTTTGAAAATAACGCAGGACCCACGGTACACTTAATCCCCCACTGATTCTTCTTATCATCCTCTCTACTCTTGCCAACATTTTCTTTACTGTTTGAACCTGCTTGTTCTTATAACGTTTCCAGAAATGAGCACATTATTTTAGAAGTTATGTCAGTGCATTCTACAGGGGAAGGATTAACTCCATGTCTCTTGATGGCACTTTCCTAATAAGGTGCCACAAGCTTTTTGACCATTGCTAACAAACTGTCACAATAGCTCTGCCTAATATGAAGTAGCACTTCACTGGACAGGGCGGGGAGATCATTACAATATATTGGTTGTTGGAATCAGAGAAATGCTATAGACTGAATCAGGCAAGATTATTTCAGAAGATGTCACCATTCTGTTTTCAGGTGGCGATAGGCATGAGAATGGAGTTGGCATACTGCTTAGCAAGGAGGCATCAAAAACTTTAGTCAGTTGGGAATCAATCAGTGGCAAAAGTATTTCAGTACGTTTACAGAGCCGTTTCACCAAACTAATGTTACTACAAGTTTATGCACCAACATAAGCCACCACAGATACTGAAAAGGAAGAATTTTAAGAACTACAAGATGCGTTACCCTCAATTCCCAGTTATGATCTTAGAACTGTGATGGGTGATTTCAATGCTCAAATCAGAAGCAACAGAGAGGGATTTGAACATGTCATTGTCTCCGCTGCTTTAGGAAACAGAATAGATAATGGTTATAGACTCCTGCAGTTCTGTAGTGACAATCACCTTAAAGTTGGGGGCAGCATATTTGAACATAAAGACATTCATAAGGCAACATGGTATTCACCCAACCAATGCATGGTGAATCAGATTGGTCACATTTGCATATGGGCAAGTATGCTTCAAGATGTCAGAGTACAACAGGGAGCTGATGTCACATCTGATTACTACCTTGTGGTTGTGTCAATGAAAATGAAACTCAAGAACCAAAAGAAAAAGCCAGTATCACCTTGATTTAACACTGACATGTTGACTTCACCTGACGTGCCAACCAGATACAATATCAAGGTCCAAAACCAATTTTCTGCCGTACAGAGTGTAGATGACGACATTGAACAGCAATGGGAACAATTCAAGACAATCACCAAAGAGAGTGCAGAAGCAACAATTGGGTGTAAGAGTGGCAAAAGAAAAGAAGCGTGGATAACAGTTGAAACTTGGAAAGCCACTGATAATGACGTGATTGTAAATGAAGACAAGAGCAGGCATACCAAACTGGCCAGTCATTAGACACTTTGAAGAATATAAACAGAAAGATAAAATGGTCAAAAAGATGTGCAAAAATGACAAGTTATGGGTTGAGAAACTGGCAACAGAGGCAGAAACAGCAGCAGCGCTTGGAAATTCTGGGCATTATATCATTGCCAAAGAACTTATGGATGAAAATAAACAGAAGCCACCTATTAGATTCACAAATGGAAAAGCTGCAAAAGCACAAGAGGAACAATTAGAGATGGCAAGAACATTTTGAATCTGTGCTAAACTGCCCCACACCAGATGATCTGCATGACTTTGGCAATGATGGCCAAGTATCAACAATGATTCTGGATGTGAATTTGGCAGACTTCAGTGAGACTGAAGTAAAGGAAGCCATAGCTAAACTAAAGAATGGAAAAGCACCTGGAGCAGACCAGATACAATCAAAGTTGCTAAAGTATGCTACGTCTTCAGTGGAATATTTCACATGTCTCTTGAACAACATATGGACTCAAGAAAAGTTACTCAATGAGTGGAAACATGGTATCATCATCCTTTTACAAAAAAAGGGAGATCTTAGAGACTTTAGGAATTGAAGTGGAATCACTTTGTTGTCAGTTACAGGCAGGTGTTTGCTGGTGTGTTACTGAATAGCCTGAAAGGAGCAGTTGATGACAGAATCAGACAGAAAGAGGCTGGATTTAGATTGGGTCGATCCTGCACTGACCAGATATTTGCACTCAGGCAAATTACAGAAAAAGCTACAGCATGGAAGAAACTAGTCACTGTCAGCTTTGTGGACTTCAAAAAAGCCTTTGACTCTATACATAGACCATCACTATGGCACATCTTGGCAGAATACGGGATTCCTCCAAAATTCATTACACTCTTTAAAAGTCTGTATCAAGACAACAAGTGCACAGTTCAGGTGAATAATGAGTACAGTGACTGGTTTGTGGTGGTCACTGGTGTATGACAGGGATGTATACTGTCTCCCTTATTATTTGCAATAGTTATTGATTCGGTCATGTGGAAAGCATTACGTGGAAACTCATTGGTCCTGGAATGGGTTGATGACAGCAAGCTATGTGACTTAGACTTTGCTGATGATGTAGCTCTTATTGATACAACATGGAGTGGAATGCAGACAGTGACCACAGGGTGGGGAAACTTGGCCTCAAAATGAATCCTGACAAATGCAAAGTGTTAGTCTGCGAAGCTTGGAATGGCAACAAAGATATAACGGCTGCAGGATCAATATTAGATATGACAGAGAACTTCTGCTACCTGGGCAGTTTCATCTCTCATACAGGTAACTGCGAGAAGAAAGTTCTGGTTGGACTTGGAAAAGCAAGTGCAGCATTCACTAGTCTACCCAAAATCTGCAGATCAAAAAACATTGCACTGTCCACAAAGGTGAAGCTGTACCAAGCACTGGTGCTGTCTACATTCTTATATGATGCTGAGCTATGGCCAATCACAGCATTAGCCATAAGAAAACTTGAGGCTGTTCATCATAAATGGTTAAGATGCATTTTGGGAATATCGTGGAAGGGCAAAGTAAAAAATGAGAATGTTACAAAAAGAACACAACAACGGAAACTTGAAAATATCATTATGGAAAGAATACTATGTTGGTTTGGTCATGTTAACCACATGGACACTAACAGGATTCCTATACAATCCCTCAACTGGAAACTAGCTGGATACAGCAGAAGACCAGCCAGACCTTGACAAAACTGGAAAGGAGTAGTAACAAGAGACCTCTGTCACCTGAATATCCCTTGGGAGGAAGTTAAAGAAGCAGCAGCTGATAAGACACAGTGGAGTCAACTTGCTGCCCAATGCATCATCGATGCGGGGTGAACTGAAGATCAAAGATGGATTACACAGATAGGGACTAAAGGTGGAGGTATTGTGATTTACATCAAAAATAAATATACCTCAAAGCTAGTCAAACAGGACAGTGCACTTGAGCTTCTCCACATTCAAATCACCACAAGCAAAGTCTAATACCACTTCCTTTTTAGATATAGGTCCCCCTCTGTAATCCAGGAAACCCATACGATGTATTTAAATTTTTTGGAAACACTCACCATCCAACCCAATACCGTATTCATGGGTGACTTTAATTATCCCCCTATTAACTGGGAATCATGTATGAGACCAAATGTACAGGCACAGAGATTCCTGAATTTTGTAAACAAAAACTCCCTGAACCAAATTGTCAGTACAACAACAACAGGTGCAACAAAACTGGATCTGGCCCCCACTAATATGGGAGAGTGCTGCACACTCCCTAATGTAATGTCTTCACTGGTAAGGTCAGACCACAAAATGGTCTCCTTTGAGGTAAAAATAAAACCTGGAACCCTAGCTAACCCTGGAATATTCAAGAATTACTCTAAGGCTAACTTCCTACTAAAACTGTAACCTGGCAAAATTTCAAGGCCCCATAAATCCCGAGAACACTGCTACCTAACCAGAATTGTTTACAGAAATCCTATACAAGCTTGTTAATAGCTGCATACTGCATTAGTGCATTAGCCCACTAGCCACTAGTGAATCTGGAAGTGCAATGGATTAGCAAGGAGGAAGTAAGGATAGCTATGAAGAGAATGAAGAATGGAAAGGCTGTTGGTTCAGATGGCATACCTGTGGAAGCTTGGAGGTGTTTAGGAGAAATGACAGTGGAATTTTTAACCAGATTATATAATGAAATCTTGGAAAGTGAGAGGATGCCTGAGGAGTGGAGAAAAAGTGTTTTAGTACCGATTTTTAAGAATAAGGGGGATATGCAGAGCTGTAGTAACTACAGAGGGATAAAACTGATCAGTCACAGCATGTAATTATGGGAAAGACTAGGAGGTGATGATTAGTGATCAGCAGTATGGTTTCCTGCCAGGAAAGAACACTACAGATGCGATGTTTGCTCTGAGAGTGTTGATGGAGAGAAGATCAGAAGGAGTTGCATTGTGTCTTTGTGGACTTAGAGAAAGCATATGACAGGGTGCTTAGAGAGGAGTTGTGGTATTCTATGAGGAAGTCTGGAGTGACAGAGAAGTATCTGAGAGTGGTACAGGATATGTACAAGGGTAGTGTGACAGCGGTGAGATCTGCAGTGGGAGTGACAGATGCATTTAAGGTGGAGGTGGGATTACATCAAGGATCAGCTCTGAGCCCTTTCTTATTTGCAATGGTGATGAACAGGTTGACAGACGAGATCAGACAGGAGTCCCTGTGGACTATGATGTTTGCAGATGACATTGTGATATGTAGTGAGAGTAGGGAACAGGTTAAGGAGACCCTGGAGAGGTGGAGATATGCTCTAGAGAGGAGGGGAATGAAGGTCAGCAGGACTAAGACGGACTATATGTGTGTGAATGAGAGGGAGGATAGAATAATGGTGATGGTAAAGGGAGCAGAGTTGGCGAAGGTGGATGAGTTTAAATACTTGGGATCAACAGTTCAGTGTAATGGTGAGTGTGGAATAGAGGTGAAGAAGTGAGTACAGACAGGGTGGAGTGGGTGGAGGAGAGTGTCAGGAATGATTTGTGACGGACAGGTACCAGTAAGAGTGAAAGGGAAGGTCTAAGGGAAGGTCTACAAGAGGGTAGTGAGACCAGCTATGTTATATGGGTTGAAGACAGAGACATTAACAAAAAGGCAGGAGTCGGAGCTAGATGTGGCAGAGTTAAAGATGTTAAGATTTTCACTGGGTTTGACGAGGGTAGACAGGATTAGGGATAAGTATATTAGAGGCTCCGCCTAAGTTGGACAGTTTGGAGACGAGATCGGTGCCTGGCATACAAGGCATTGTCAGACCCGACTCTGATAGATCTCCTGCATATCTGCAAAAGTAACGGCACCAGGATTACCATTCTAAAGACTTAAACCCTACATGTGATATAAATAGGACTTGCAAATGAGATTGTGTTGGTTTGGACATGTGCTGAGGAGGGATGCTGGGTATATTGGGAAAAGGATGCTAAGGATGAAGCTGCCAGATAAGAGGAAAAGAATAAGGCCTAAGATACGGTTTATGGATGTGGTGAGAGAAGACATGGAGGTGGTTGGTGTGACAGAGCAGGATGCAGAGGACAGGAAGAAATGGAAACAGATTATCCGCTGTGGCGACCCCTAATGGAAACAGCCGAAAGAAAAAGAAGAAGATTAGGGTACATTAGCAGACATCTTGTCCTTCAGTATATCTGTTTCAGAGACCAATGTCTTATTTTATTCCACAGTTATTTGTCTTAAAGTGTTCTTTTGGGAAATACACTGACATTTTGCATCATGCTAATAATGACCTCTTAGTGTGTTGGATGTGCTTTTGAGGAAATTTAGCTCAGTTATCTTTAAATTGCTAATGCAACACAAAGTGCTTTCTTTCCACACTTACTGGTGTTATCATGCTCATTTTGGGGCTAGGGACACATGCGCACTGTGCTTTGTGCATGGAGCCTCTGTTGCTTGTGACACCATGACAATGCACTACAGAAGCTTTTGCTAGCACCCATTTGCTGGATGCACATCATGTGATGTCTAAATGTGTGTCCTTGCCCTATCACTCATCTGGATACTCCCCTACCTTATGTGTCATTCCTGTACCTTGTTTACTGTCCAACCCTCCCCTTTACCATTTTCTGTCTTTCTTTGTTCATCTACTGTGTACCTACCTTGTGTGTTGATATGACAACTGTCTGCATTTTATGTCTGTCTGGCCATGCTACTTTCCTTTCTCCCTCTATTCTTTCCACAACCATTCCTCATTGCCTTCTTGATCTACCCGCCATACCTTTTATTTTCTTATATTACAAATTAGAGTCTTTTCAAAAAATGCCCCTTACCTGGCATGTCTTATGGTTTACCGATATGTGTTTCACTCTGCTTACCATTCCTCCTTTCCTAACTTTGTTATTTTCCACCTTTTCTCCCCATTTATATGATGACCTGGGTTGGCAATTTGGTGTACTGTCCCCCTTTGAGCTGTCTGCGACTGTACATGTGGCACCAGTGTAACATTTCTTTGTTCTTGAGTACCTATATCTTCTGGCATGCTTGCCTACCTTTTTATGATTGATGATTGTACAGTCAAGAGTATTTTGCTAGTGGGGCTTCTCCTTTGAACCTGCCTAATGTTAATTCTTCACATCACATAACTACACTACATTACTATGTAATACTTTAAAGTATTACTGCACTGTGTCAGCCCTGAAGCATCGCCAGGCAGCTACAGGCTGTGTCATTTTATGGGCTGAATTCCTCTTCAGTGCTGCACAGCCCCAATGCTGATGTCTGTGAATCCTGGCTAGGGTGCCCTCCTCGTATCCCAGCAGTATATTGCCTGCATTGTAGCAGCTGTCCAACTTGAAAATAATCTTGTTACTATTAGTTTCCCTTTCATGTAGACAATAGAAATTATCTGTATCAAGTGTAACCTTTGTTAGCATCAAACTATTTTCTTCAAAACAATTATATAAAAGACAGTGGTCATTATTTACTATAGTGTCAGTTGCTTTAAAGTTTAAACCTACATCTTTGGTGAGATCACTGTATGATTTGTGCATTAAGTCTAAGACTTTATAGTGCATATTGGTTAATGTGTTTACCACACAGGCACAAGGTACAGGGTCTGATTCTCACCTTTGCAAAGGAAACTGGCTAGGCTTAAAATAGTCCACAAGGGCAGCTATCCTAGTATTAAATATGAATCTATATCATAGATGTCATAATAGGGGGTATGATGTCATTGACTTCCTACCAGTGCACATATTAGTGTCCTTATCTTTTTTTGTCTTTGAATAATTGAAGAAGCCCCTCCTCACAAAAATGCCACAGAGTACATAAACTTGAATAAAATGTTAAGGCAAAGCCAGTTGCATTTGTTAAACTAAGCTGACATGCCTTAATTATGCTGAATAAATATGTCAGATACAAGGATTCTGTGATGGTGCTGTGGGATTAGGATTTGTGAGTAACAACATTGCTTTTTAGACATTCTGTAAGTGATATTGCAATCATTGGCTTTAGCGAATCAGCATGTGTCAGCGATCCTTGAATCCAGAACTGACTGGCATGCCAGTGTTGCTATTCTTAGTAAGCATGAGTCATTATGAGTCATTTCTTGCTGATTCTATAGAGCAGGGGAGCTGAGATCAATCAAGGGGTTAAAAGTTTTCTTATTTTTATTTTATTTTTTAAGATACTACAAGATTAGAAAAAAAGAATGTCCATTTCAGTACTGTTGTTTTCTGCCCTAATAAACAGCTAGATTTTTTGGTGATTGTTTAACACAGCATGATCTAATTGCTGCCCGCTGCTTTTTCCAGAGTGGACTGAGCATGACCTATACTATTGGAGTGTAGTCAGACAGTCATGCAGTTTTGGTGCCTGGCATTGAGTATTCCAGTTTACTGCAGTTGTGTTAAGGGGTAGTATTGCAAATCAGTAGCAAATGGCTTAGCAATATATGACATATTTAGAAAGAGGCATTTATTCATATATGTGTATGCATGCATGTAACACAACAGGATTACCTTGAGCCATATTTTTATAGATTTGAGTGGCAAGCCCTACCATGGCATGCAGTCTATGATTCATGTTCTCCTATCTTGAGAATACTGCTCGCCACAGTAGAAGCCCAAAAGGGTTGGTAAGTACAACTCTTCCCCATATAGGGCACCATCGAGAGTCTGTGCTCCTGCCCACAGGTCCATTCTTGAGTGAGTTTGATATGGAAACATTCATTGTTTTCCGGAGGTGGGAGGAAATCCACAGAGGCACAGGGAGAACATGTAAACTCCAAACAAGCATTGGCTGGAGGTCAGAATCGAGCCTATTACTTTATACCTGGTAGGCAAAGACCTTAACCATTATGCCAACAGTGGTGCGACCAGTACTCTACTGTATGGTACAGAAACCTGACCTGAGCAGTAGAGGCAGAGCACTTCAGGAAGTTAGAGGTGATGGAAATGAAGTACCTGAGATGGGTTGTAGGATGCACACTGTGGAACAGACAAAGAAAAGAGGACGTAAGACCAGAAGCCAAAGTAGCTCCAAATGCAGAAAAGGTCAAAGAGAAAAGATTACAGTGGTTCACACCCATGTGCAGAAAAGGGAATCTGGTGAAGATGATTGGGACATACAGGAAGAAGCCAAGAGGAAATTAGGGCATCCAACAAAAAGGTGGATGGATTATGTGAGAGAAGACCTGCAACAGTCAGGTATGTTGAAGAAGGTAAGAGAGTTGCACTGAATAGGGTGAGATGGTGACAGTTGAAATGACACTCTGACCCCATGTAGAAAGTGTGAAAAGGGGTTGATAATGCATGATGATGATATATATGCATACATGTATGCTTTGAAAACTGGGGGTGTCCTGCAGATTTGAGATCTGTATTCAGAGGAGGCCAGGGAGGAGAAACTCTACAGAATGTTATGTGCATATACTAAATAAGATACAGTGCAGCATAAATTGCATAAAAAATCACAGCAAAATACAGATATAGCAAGTTAATTAGCTGTAGGATCATAGGAGATTACTAGACTATCGATCCGGAGGTCATTTTAAGCATAGCCGTTTGAAGTGCTAGTCAATACCCAAGATTGCATTTAGTGATGACTGCCTATGACCAGGAGGGTTATGGGTGCTATCCCCGATAAGAATTTACAGTGCCCTATCCACTCGTCCAGGTTCCTCTTGAACAGTGTCATAGAGGTGCTCTATTTCACATGAATAGGTAGCCTGTTCCAAAGGTGTGGCAATCTCTGGGAGATAGATCTGTCCCTCCAGCATGTCCTTTTTAAGTCACAGGCCATATTTAAGTCCCTGGAATGGGTAGCCCTAGACCCATTTGATTTACGGATATGCAGTAAGTTCATTAGATCTGGGTGCTGGATTGCTCTGTAGGCCGGGCATAAGACTCCCCTAAGAAGTCTATATGATACAGAGTATACTGACAGGGATTTTAGTCGGTCCATGTAAAGCATAAGCTGGAGGTCCTTGATCTTCTTTGTTAGATACCTCTGAGGTCTTTCTAATTGCTGCAGTTGCTTAGTATGGTGCATGCCAAATCGGGTGCTATACTTAATTATGGGCCTGATAAGTGCCGAGTATAAGGGGGTTGCAACTTCTTTCACTCTCGAGGTGATACCTTTACTAATCAAGTGTGCTACGTGGAAAGCTTTCCTTACTACTGTAGACATGTGATGGTTCATAGATTAGTACTAAGCTAACTACCCTCGTGAGCCATTTTAAGCCTAGCCAATAATCCCTTGTGAGAAATTCCTTGTGAGACAAAAAGAATAGGCCATATTATCAGTAACGGACATAGCTAGCTCAGTGTCATGATTTTATGCAAGCCATTTTATTTAACCGTGTCCCCTGATTTTTGTTGCAGCTTTTGAGAAGAGCTCTTAATTATTGGTCCACCTATTGTAAATGGCCCTGCCTGGAGTTCTATAGAAGCAGCATACAAAAAAAAAATCTGCAGTGAATTTTTTTTTGTCTGTTGCTGTTTTTGTTTTCATTCTAAACTACTACTATTCCAGATATATGGCAGCAGTCCTGAGCACCTGGCGCATTGTTACTTTTTAGACCCTCAGTGAATATATTTTGTTTTTTTTATCTAAAATTTTGTACAAAACTATTTAATTATCTGGTGCATCCAGCCTATGGAGAGGTGACCAGGGACATGGAAGTTCTGTGTACAGTTGCATAATACAGCACCCTATAGTTTTGTATCAACACTACATATCATGCAACTGCCTATCGAAGTACTAGGGTCTTTGAAAGCCAAGCCATAGAGTACTATAAAGTTTTTAGCTGTAATATTTTAAGTATGAATAACCCAGAGAGAGAGAAAAGGGTTGAATTTGTGGTTATGCATCCATTCATCCAGATTATGAAGTACTTTGCTTAATCTGGGGAAAAGATGATTCCAAATAAGTTGTATTCTCTGTGATAAATATAAATACAAGTGGTATTTATGTTGGAAAAGAGATTTAGACATTTTGAGTGGGTTTTTTTGCCCCAAATTAACTTTTGCAATATCCAGTAGGTCTGGTGGGATAGGGTCTGTTGAGGCTCTGTTCATGAGACAGAGATTGCCCCTCAGTAGCTTGTATGATGCTAAGTCTGCATAGTTTTTATGATTTAGGCCCTTGATTTTCTCAGTAAGAAAGAATTGTGGGCATTTGAATTGTGTCAGTGTTTGGATATGTTTGTAAAAATGGAGGCATTCTACGTAATGATCAACATGATGAGTGCAGAATTTAGTGGAATGATCATATCCCTGGACCTGGATGCCATACCTTTGGTAATAAGCTCTGCAGTGAAAAAGCATTTTCTTACAATAGTGGATATGTGTTGACTGAAGGACAATTCATTGTCTACAAGGGTTCCCAGGTCCCTAACTGCTGATTCAGTTTTCAGGCGATTGTTGTCAGTGTGATAGTTGTAAGGAACTTCTTTCATACCAAAGGATGCTGTTATACATTTCCTGGTGCTCAGTTTAGTTCATGGTTTTGGCATCTGGAATAGGTTTTGGAAAGGCCCTCTTGGAGGATTTTCCTCTTGGGAATTTATGGTGGCTCCAAGTTTACAGTCATCTGCAGACTTGATCATCCATTAATCCTTAACAGTAGTGTTGAACTCTGAGAAGTAAATGCCAAAGAGGAGTGGCCCAAGGACTAAACCCTGGGGGCACTGCTACAGAGAGGTCTCTTGGAGGAGGTAGACCTGCCACTCTAATTTCCTAGGTTCTATTTCTGAGCCAGTTTGATATCCTTTGAGTTGTGTAGGAATTAATGTTTAAATGGGATAGTTTGTTTATGATACCTGAGTGTGAGATGGTGTTGAATGCTTTTTGCGAGGTCTAGATATGCAGTGTATACTGATTTGCTTCAGTAACCTTCTTGGTTAAGTAGGTAGGATCTGCAGTTAACAAATCTGAACTGGCTTGGATGGAGAATTTGTAGGTTACCTTTGTCCTTATTTATTAATTCCATAATGATCATTATGGAAAGGATCATTAGTTCCCCAATGATTCCTTCCATATCTTTACAGAAGAGAAAGGTCAGACTTATGAGTCTATAATTTCCAGGGTCTGTTGATGCCCCACCTTTGTACAAGGGTATGGAAGTTGCTGACCTCCCTTCATGTAGCATACAGCTTGGAGGCTGACATTGAATAGCCTCTGTAGGGGGTCTGACAGGTCCTGTTTCTGGCTGGCCGTAAGGAGCTCAGTATGTTGTCTGGCCCAATAGAAACAATATTCTTGGCCTTGAATAGTGCCTTGACAACTTGTTCATAGGAGATTTAAGGGGGGGGGGGTGCAGTTGCAGTTTTGAAAACTGGGAATGAAGGATGGGAGAGAGGGGTGAAGTTAGTGAATTTTTCTACTGGTAGATTGGCTTTGTCCACTTGGTACGAGTATGTGGTATCGTTTACTATTAGCTCTGTGCAGTGCTGAACATTGCTTTTAAGGCTTAGTTATATATAGAAGGCATTTGTCAGGATAGAGCAGTATGCTGTGAAATAATTTGTTCTATCTTACTACTACATGGTAACTCTAACCCACAATTAAAGAACGTTTTGTTGTTTTCTTTGCCTGATGGCAATTAATACATTATATCTAGCTTTGGTTGATTTAGTCGTTGTCTGGAGTTCCTTAAATTTCACAAGAGCATTTATTTTTGCATCTCGAGAGTTACATTTGTTTTTCACACAGGGGGTTATTTTTGAATTTGTGGCTGTATTTACTTTGGAATGTGACAGATGCATCATGTGCACAGAATTTGGCAGCAGTGTAAAAACCTTTGTAGTTCCACACAGAATATACCCAGTTGCCTCTGCAATTGAATTCCTGGTTCACTGCAGTTATGTTCTAATGTACCATTCAACTCCACAGTGTTTCAACCATCTTTCTCCAGTGTCAATTGCACTTTGTAATATTATATCCTGTACACTGTAATTGCTTCTTCTATGATTATTAATGTTTGATTTTCTTCTTGGAGATTTTGTGTTGTAATTTTTGGAATTGTGTAGTTTTGTAAATTTTGGAGCATTTCTTTCCTGGCCTCTTCTGAAAACAGGTTATTGTCTCCAGATGGACTTTCCCAGTAAACAAATGTAAACTAAATGTATGTATAAAATATGCATTAGCAACATTTGATCAAACATTCGTGTAGGCGAACCTTTACATGGTGTACTGATAAGTTCAAATGTGCATTTCATGGAATGCATGGAATTTAGGAAGTAAATGCAGCTTTGAGCTTAAGTTGGTGGGGGTATGTGTGTGCAAATTGTGCGTTGATTAGGATAAGCATGTAGTAAGGGAATAGATAGCAGGAGTGTGTGTGTGTGTGTGTGTGTGTGTGTGTGTGTGTGTGTGTGTGTGTGTGTGTGTGTGTGTGTGTGTGTGTGTGTGTGTGTGCGCGCGTGTAAATCCATTATCATATGTGTTCTGCATCCAAGATGTGTACAGTGGCAGGAAAGATTTTTCTCAGGTAAGGTGTAGAGTTGGGGTTATGGACATGGGTAGTATTAGGGTTAGGGTTTGCATGTGTGAGTAAGGTGGAGCAAATTAATTCACAGCTTACTGTTCTGTCCTGATAAATGGCCAGTACTAAAATATTTGATACAGGAAAATACTTCACTAAGACCACTCAGGTCTGCCAACTAAAGCAAATTCATTGTCTCCAAGTCATGTAATTACTTTATTGACTCCCAGTTCTCAATTTTAGTGAAAAAGCTTTGAAATTCTGCCCCATCAAGTATTACTACTACAGCAAATACAGACCACGTCTAAGCAAGACCAAAGAATCATCTAACAACTACTTTGATCTGTCAATGCCATAAATAATTATTTCTAGAACTGCACTCTGTCTTACTTTTCTTAATTTAGCTCTGTTTTTTCAAATTAACCTTCCATTTGAAACATTATGTCCAACTTGTCGATGCTGAATATTGTATATGTGTGCATAACTATGTGATGTTTGACAGTTCTTTACTGAAATCTGTATATATCTACATATAATTATGAGTGATAGTTTGTTCTCATTTATCATGTTTGTAGAATTTCTGTAAGTGCATGCTTAACATTTAACTTGGTGTTTCAGTTTACTTGTATTTAACATTCTTGTGGAGTTTTTGCTCTAGGACTCCTCTGAAAAAGTGCTTTTTTAATACAAGAAATATCTTTATTAAGTTATCATTTATGATATAGGCAATCATACATGGATATAAATGAAAACAAACCATACTGACATATTTTTAGTTGCAGGCATTATATATCACTTATCATTTATCCAGTCATTGTCAGTCAAACATGACATAGCTCATTCAATCCAGCCTTCTTTTAAACTCCATTCTTCCTCCAGAACGTTATTGTGCATGTATTGTTCCCACAATTCCCATTTTTCTATTTAATTTATGGCTACCATTTTGTAAAGATCCCATTTCCAGTTGTTTTTCTCTGTTACTATATTCAATACTTCTAGTACAGTTGGTTTAGACTTTGATTTCCATTTCCCAGTAATTGCTTTTTTGGCAGCCACCATAATTAGACTCAGCATGTCTAGGCAATTCCGATTCTGTATCATAGCACCAAAAAATCATGTCCTTAGTTACACCAATTTACTCACCCGGTATTTATGATAGAGTAATCTGCAGGGAACTTTTAAAGTCTGAAAAGTCATTATAATAGTATTTTTTAAACATTTTATTTTGCATTTTTCGATCTTTTGAGCTTTTCGACTACTGTTTGTGCCTATATTACTGTTTTATTACCTGATTTTCCTGTTTTTCTGTGCTTAAATTGTTGATTGCACTTGTTGGCTAAAGTTTTGCTTAAAAGTAACAAACAGGCTAATACACTCAAGTGTACCAGCCTTTGATAGCAGTTTAGACGAATACCAAAGCATTTACTGTATTTTTTCTGTTTGCAAAAAAACTAAAAAAAAAAAAAAAAAATACTTCTCCTTTCCTAAACTTTCCTAGCTAGTTGTTCCAGTGATCAGAATTTGCTGAGCCCTGGGCTTTGTATTTGGTTCCTGTGTTCCTCCATTTTCTTGTGTGGCCAGAGGTAGTTTCTTTACTCACCAGTGGGAGTGGGGAGTACTGAGCTGCTTGTTTGTCCTCAGAGGAGTGGTTAGAGACAGCAACTAGTAATTCGTTGGACATTTTGGGTCATTTCCTGTTTTTTCCAGCCCCCTGCTATAAAGCACGCGTTAGCGCGGAGTTGCCACTGTTGCACACAAGAGCAGCGGCGGTCAAACAAGGTAAAACTATTCGGGCTACCTAAATTCCACTCTTCAAATTTTCCCTTAAAACTACCTTCCTCGAACTGTACTGCTGATCTAACCAGCGTATCCTATAACTAAAAAGTTAATCTCTACTTGATTCCCAAGTAGACTATTCTCTATCTGTAAAGCCTAGCACTTGCTCCTACAGTACTTGCACCTTGATAAAGCACTATTATTATAGATAGTACCCCACCAGCCTAGAACCCACATCCCCCGGAGTCTTTTGTAAGTTTTTTATCTATTACTTCTAGCATGTCGAGGGATCAGTTGCTAGTGTCCTCTCCTGCTCAACTGGTGAACCTGGGAATATTGAGGCAATGTTACAATTGTCTCATGTACACAGACAATCCTCTCCTTCTCCCACAAAACACAAATACATGCGAGAGATGCAACTATACGGCCAAACTGGAGGCTGAGCTCTCTCAACATAGGACTGGCAAGACCAGACAGGAGGAGAAGGTAACCACACACACTACATACCCAGTCACACATAGTACCATCACAACTTCAAATCATACACATAATCACACAAAGACATACTCGGAGGCTCTGATCAAAAATCTACCAAAACAGCAGAGGCCACCAAAGCAGACACCCAAACAACTACCACCTCAGGACCCAACACATGCAACACACAGACCACACAGTCAGAGTGTCAAACAGTCACAGCCCTTAAGGCCAAACACAATGCCAGACACACTCGTCATTGGTGACTCCATAGTCAGGCACACTGACGTCCCGCTCACCAGACTGAGTAAGGCGAAGGTCACAGTAAGCTGCCTGTCGGGCGCTAGAATCCGCCACATAACGCAAGCACTCAGGTCTCTCAACAGCAGGTACACGTACGACTCAGTCATTGTCCACGCTGGTGTCAACGACCTGAGACGTACCTCCTTGGACTACATGAAAAGAGACATTGAGGAGCTCTCTGATTATGTAGCCCAGGCAGGTATGACCCTGACCTTGAGCAGTATCCTACCTTCACCTAGAATGATGCCACAATACAGTGATAAGATGATCAGCTTTAATAATTGGCTTAAATTCTGGTGTCATTCAAAGGGGATCCAATGTCTGTCTGCCTGGGATGACATGCTGGACAAGCCACGCTGCTTTGCAAGGGACGGCTTGCACCTGTCACCCCTGGGCTTCCGGATATTGGCAAAGGCTCTTGCCACCCCCATAGTGCCTTTTTTAGGCAAGGCTCAAATTCTAAACCTACCACCCTAGAACACAAAAAAGGAAAAAAAACTAAGGGTAATTCTGCTCAATGCCAGAAGTCTCAATCTCAAGATGCACGCACTCGAGGCCCTTCTCAGTATGGAGAACATCGATGTCTGTGCTGTGACAGAAACCTGGTTCAAGGCTCCTGAGAGCACCCCAGCACTATCAGGTTTCACCTCATATCATGCGTTCCGGCCCCAAAATTCGGACAACACCAAGAAAGGAGGGGGGGTGTCCATATTCATAAAGGACACACACACCTCAAGGTTGGTGGCAACGCACAATGCATCGGAGACCATCCAGGTGCAATTAACCATAGGCAAGATTGCTCTGCAATTTGTAGCATGTTACAGGCCACCCTCTCAAACTCAGGAACCTCACATGGCCTTCCTGAAAACACTGGAGGGGATAAATATATCTCCAAACATCATCATACTAGGTGACTTCAACTACCCTAATATAGACTGGGAACACTACTCAAGTCCAAACACTCTAGCCCAAAGGTTCCTGGAGTTCATAAACTCAAATGCCATGGAACAACTAGTCACCATCCCCACAAGAGGAGAAAACATACTTGATCTCATCATCACGAACATGGGATCACAATGTTCAACACCGGAAGTATACCCCTCACTGGTGAGATCAGATCATAAACTAATCTCGCTGGAGGTCCTCATCCCACACCCACCTGAAATAAAAAAGACCACAGTGAAAAACTTCTCAAAAGCCGACTTCACACTTCTAAAAACTAGTGTGGTCTCCTTTAAGGCCCCTGAGCCAGTGGTAAACATTACTCAAACCGCTGAATCACTTACAAATGCCTTCTACCAGCACCTACAGGACTGCATGGATCAGGCAATCCCAAACAAAACTAAGACTCTTTGTACCAAAGGCAAGCGTCCAGTCTGGTGGACCCCAGCCATAAACAAGCTCTACAACAAAAGGAGGAAGCTACTACAAGATAGAGCAAAATCCTTGAAAGGTAAGACACCTTTGATCATTATAAGTAAAAAACTAAGAGCTCTCATAAAATCATCCAAGGCAAATTTTGAGAGAAAAATCGCCAAGGACTCAAAAGACAATCATAAGGCCTTCTTTAGCTATGTTAGTAACCTAGGAGGAAACTCCCAGATATGCTTAGAATTAGTTCAAAATGATGTGAAGATTACTGAACCTACACACATTGCCAACATACTGGCTGACAGGTTCAGTGCAAACTTCTCCCCCCTACCCCCCAAAAGGAGAGATATCTATACCAGAGGATTGTAGCCCCCCAAACATCTCCAACGCCCAGGTGAGAACTGATCTCTCCAAGGCAAAAAACACAGCATCCATGGGACCGGATGGTGTCCCCGGCTGTGTGCTCCACGAACTCAATGAGGAATTAAACCCGCAGTTAGAACAGCTGTTTAATCTTAGCCTCACCTCAGGATACGTACCCAAGGAGTGGCGCACGGCGACTGTGGTCCCACTTCACAAGGGCGGTGCCTCCACCGACCCTGGAAATTACCGTCCCATTAGCTTGACAAGCCTTATCTGCAAAGCCATGGAGAGGATCATAATGGAACTCCTAAATAAAGACATAGGGAACTTGCAGACTTTGGATCCAACCCAGTTTGGCTTTGTCAAAGGCAGATCATGCCTTTTAAACTTGGTTGACTTTTTCGAAACAGTCACCAAGGCCATTGATGAGGGTAAGGCAGTCCATACAGCCTACCTCGACCTGGCAAAGGCCTTTGACACAATACCCCACTCAGGTATCATCGAAAAACTCATCATCTTGAATGTAAACCCATACATCACAAGATGGGTTGCAAACTGGCTAAGTGACAGAACCCACAGGGTCAGAGTTGCTGGCGCCATGTCAGACTCAAAGCCTGTCACAAGTGGTGTCCCACAGGGCTCAGTCCTGGGACCACTCTTGTTCGGCATCTACTTTTCTGAAGTACAAGCAAACACAGGAGGGTTATGGCTGACAAAGTTTGCAGATGACTGCAAACTGGGCGCCATAGTCGAAAACACATCTGACACAGATATCCTTCAGAAGGGCCTCACAGAAACGGAAAACTGATGCCAGAGTCATGGCCTAAAGTTAAACGCCAAGAAATGCATAGTCATACCCTTCGGGAAAAACAAGGTTACCCCTAGCTACCATATAGGTGGCAATCCACTGAGCACAGAAGTCATCAGGGATCTGGGGACGCAGGTTGACAGTAACCTTTCGTTTGACACTCATGTTGCCAAAGTAGTTAGGAAAACCTTCTACATTGCCCACCTGATCATGAAGGGACTCACATCTAGATCAAGGGAGGTCATCGTCCCCCTGTACTCATCACTCATTACACCTATGATTGAGTACAATGCCCCATTCGGAATGTATCTGACCCGACACCTGCAGCAGCTGGAAAGGCCCCAAAAGTTCCTCACCAAAAGGATAAAGGGTCTCAAAAATATGTCTTATGCTGCCCGACTGAAAGAACTCCAGCTCTATTCAGTCGCATACCGCTTGCTCAGAGGTGACCTGTGCCTGACATATAAGGCCATGTCAAACCCAGATTTGATGAATATGCTTCACCTCAAAAAATCTAGATCTCTCAGAACCACAAGGGCGGGAGGCTTAAACCTTGACACGGTTATTAATAGAACGTGCTGGAGGGACAGATTCATCACCCAGAGACTCCCTATGCTGTGGAACAAAATCCCGGTACATGTGAGGCAGAGCACCTCGCTGGCCTTGTTCAAGAGGAATCTTGACCAATGGATGGGAGATCGCAGATATACCCCAGGGATTACTTCAGTGTCACTGCTTGACAGAGGCACAGCAAAATAATAGGCATAGTTTTCTTCAACATAAAGGGGTGGCGAAAGCCACATAACTATGGGCTAGGCTTATAAATGCCCTTGGGCAGATAGCCTAGTATGAACCTATGAACCTAATCCCACAAAATATGTTTCCAATTACCTCTTTCTTCCCAGTCACAACACAAACATTTGCTGTCTGCCTGTGAAAAAATTCTTTGGAGTCTACTTGGGGTATAAAAATACCCATGTAAACACTTCCAAGCAAAGATCCTAAATCTTCTAGACTTTGTTACATATGTGGGAGTCGTACATATATCCCCCATTGTTTCATTGTGAATTGCTTATCCAATCTCTCTTCCCAGTCCTTTCTAACCTCCTATGATTTATTCTTAGTTAATCATGCAGTATTTTATCTGCTTTACTAATTATCCCTTTTTAACAGCAGCTTCTGTTCTAGAGTCTACTAAAAACTGTACGGTGCTGGTCTTTCATGTAGAACCCCCCTATTTCTTTCTCTTTGCCTATACTCTGATGTCAATCCTTGGTATGGAAGGCAATCTCTAGCCTGCAGTGCAAATAAATTCTTGGCCTCTTCCCAGTCTGTTACCTTTCCCTGTCTGATTACTTGCTCCCAGTACCTTGGTTCGTTTACCAGTTTTCCCCAGTAAATTCTAGCCCCCTCCTGCCTGCTGTATGTATCCCTAATTGCAGTCATCCCTATCGGCATTCCCATGTTGGCTTAGTTTTAAGAATACTGTCTGCTACTTTATGAAAATAATATTCTGTATTGCTGTTATTCTCCTTAAGGATGTGCATCCAAAATCCCAGTCTCTCTTTGTTTCTTGAGTTTCCCCCATTTTGTCATCATCCTTTTCCTCTTTGAATTATAGCTTTCTGCTTGTACTATGTATAGGCGTCTTAACTGTGTAGCTCTGAAATACCATTTTAAGTCAAGTAATCCCAAAACACCTTGTTCTGTTGGAAGGAGTTTAACCCACTTCGCTCTTCCCGTCTTCCACTCCCAAGACAAAATCCTTCAACTCTTTATTAATTGCTATCTACAACTTCTCCTCTGGTTGATAAAAGTTTGCCTGACCTGTGTATAAAATTAAAGGGACTAAAAATATTTTGACTGCTTCTATCTTGCTGTCTGTATCCATAAACAAGAGCTTCCAGTTTCTCAGCTTGAAGTCCACACCCTGATTGTTGTTTTTCTGTAGCTAGAAAAGAAAGCCCCTCAAATGCATGACAGTTTTTGTGTGCAATTAAGTTTTTGTTTGTTAGGTGTGTGGAAAAACACTGGTAGTGAACGGATAAGCAGTGAAGGAGTCAGTATTCTGTATACTTAGTTCTTTTATGTCATTGTACACTTGATATACTCTGTATGGGTTTATACTATAATACATGATTTTATTGAGAAATTAAAGTTTCACAAGAAGTTACCAGAATGTCTTGCACATATTATTAGTTATCTGTTATGCAAACACTCTGATCACTGGTAAGGAAGAACTTTTGTAATTGTACAAGACAAGCCTGTAAAGTAATTTGTCGTGTGTTCTGTCTCTCACTCTCTTTCAGCACTGGGAAGTATTTAAGACAATCACAGAAATTTTTATTCTGGTTCCTGCACTGGTTGGTCTAAAAGGTAACTTGGAAATGACACTGGCTTCCAGGATGTCCACAGCTGTAAGTACAACTACCCCTTTGCTATAACTATTTTTCATATATATTTTCTTGTAAAGTGTGATGATCAGATGTGCAGCAGTGACATTTGATCTTGTGTGATATATGTTTTAACCATAGTCTGCAGTGGTAAGTAAAGAAGCAGTTCAGCATGTCTTACTGTGATTTCTTTGTATATTCCTTTCATCTAAAGGTAGTGTAATCCAGAAGCTGACTCTAACTCATCAGGACCTGTATTTTACTAGAGTGTTAGAGAAGCATTGTGAATGTGGCCGCATACTAAATGCTTGTGGCTAATTAGTTGTTTGCCACCAAAATTGATATTCTAAAATATACTGTCATTTCACTTTTATTATCTTTAAAATATCTTTGTTGCATCCAATGGAATTCTTCAGAACAATGTCACATTAACTATCGCTACTTCAGTGGTACTAAATTGATATATTTAGAGCTGGCATTATTTAAGGGGAAAATGTTGCATCTTTGGTTTGTGGACCTGAAAGAGAGTGTGACGCTTTCCATTTGTACTTTAGTGGGGAATAGATACCATTATCTTATTAAACAAGAAACATCTTTATTAAATTGTCACTTATGACATAGGCAATCATGCTTTTAGATAGATGAAAACAAACCATACTGACATAATATTAGTTGCAAACATTATACATCACTTATAATCTATCATAATCTGTCCAGCCACTGTTAGTCAAAACATCACATAGCTCATTCAGAGCTTGCCTTCTTTTAAACCTCATTCCTCGTTTGCATGTATTGTTCCCACAATTTCCATTTTTCTGTGTAATTTGATCCTACCCTTTTCTAACGATCCCATTTACATTTTTTATCTGTGTTGCTATATTCACTACTTCTAGTACAGCTGGTTTAGATTTTGATTTCCGTTTCCTAGTAATTCCTTTCTTGGCAGCCACCGTCATTAGACTCAGCAAGGCCTTAATATGTCTAGGCAATTCCAATTCTGTATCATAGCTCAAAACATCATTTACTTGGTCATACTAATTTACTCACCTATTATTTCTGATAGAGTAGTCTGCAGGGAATTTTTAAAGATTACCAACGCATTACATTCCGAGAAAATATGTTCCCAGTTACCTCTTTCTTCCTCATCACACCTCCAGCATTTGCTGTCTACCTGTGGAAAAAATCTTTGGAGTCTACTTGGGGTATAAACATACCTATGTAAAGACTTCCAAGTAAAGATCCTAAATCTTCAAGACTTTGTTGCATGTTTGTGAGATATATATATATATATATATATATATATATATATATATATGCATATATATATATATATATATATATATATATATATATATATGTATATGCATCCCATTGTTTCTTTAATTGCTTATCCACTCCCTCTTTCCAATCATTCTAACTTTAAAATCCAGAAAAAGAAGTGAATTGCGCTAAAGAACGCTCAGCAGAACAAAAGCAATGTAAATATTGGAAGAGCGTTGCACCACAAGTATTAGTATTTCATCTGAGTATTCAAAACTTGCTAAACAACCAAAATGGCGAAAAGACAGCTTCAAAACAACAGCTTCAATAACAGGCTTTTACCATGTTGAATCCACAATATATGAAATATAGAGCTTTGCTGTTGTAAAAGTCAAGTGGCGTTGCAATTCCACAGCTTTAAAACATGTGGATGTCATTAAAAACAGAAAAAACGAACATAAAAATGAAGAACCCTTCTAATGTAAACAATGGACAAGCGCTTTCAGCTTTTTCAAGCCTTCTTCAGATCCAAGTAGGTAAGCTGGGTTCAGTGTTTAAAAGTTGGTATCATCCAATGAAGCAACATCAGTGAATGATGAATGTTAACCAATCAAGTTAGTCCATTGGTACACACCTCCATAGCTTGAAGTTAAAACTCTTTATTTAAAACTCTTTGTTTAAAACAACATGACAGTTTGACGTTTCTAAGACAGACTCAGACATATTTTCAGAAGGAATATTAGTAAAATCTTTTCAGTAGGTTCTAGTTAAAAGAACAAGCTCTGCATAAAAGCCAAGATTTGAGAGAAAAAGGTGAAAAATAAAAATAAAGATGGTCATTTAGGGCGCTTCTTTTTATTTCATTTCAACAGTTTCTTTGGGACATCAGAGCCTAAGTCAGTATACCTAAGGTTTCTGGCAATGAAAACAGGTCATAAGTGAGCATAGCTCATTGCTCATCTATTTTTAAGAAAAGGTTTTAAGGGAATACAGCCATTAAGGCCAAGGAGGTTATCTGCCCTCAGCCGCATTATCCATTTGGCTTCCTCTCTGTCAGATTGGTCAAGTCTCCTTCTCTTGAAGTAAAATGTATCTTTGAAATGACCATGAAAACAAAGCTATGTCTCTCATGCTCACGTAAATGATGGATAAGAGAATTTGTTTCCTTTCTGTTACATATATCAGATTGAGGTTTGATAGTTCTTTCCTTTAGCTTCGTATTAGTTTTTCCAACATAAAATGCTGTGCATAAAGTGCAGCTAGCTATGTAAACAATATTGCTGGTTAGGCAATTAGCTAATCCATGAAAAACAAATGTCTGTTTAGTAACCGGATGCTTAAATATGTTGCTACAATTGATTACATTGCAGACCTTGCAGAAGCCGCATTTCTTTGTTCCTGATGAATTATTATGTACATAGTTGTTACATATCCCATCATTTGAGCATAAGATCCTTTTGAGATTCTTTTTATTTTTGAAAAGGAAACTTGGGTTATCTCCAACAGTCTCTTTTAACTTTTTATCTGAAGTTAGAATCGGCCAGAACTTTCTGATCACCTGGCATACATTATCATGGTCCATAGTTTAAGTTAAATTGACGCTTAAGTTAGATGTTCTTTTAGATATAGCTAGGGATGGTGTACTTTCACCTTCTCTGACCTTAGAGGAATAAAAAGGTTGGCCTTTTCCTTTACGTATGTCATTAATTCTGGTCTTGTTTAGTTCTAAACTTCTCTTTCCATAGCCTCGTTGGCTGAAATTATTAATAAGCCTCTCTTCTTCCTGGAGAAAGGTTGCCTCTTCTGTACATAGCTTTGAAATCCTTGCAATTTGATTTTCAACAATGTTAGAGAAAATATGCCTGGGATGCATACTGGAAAAATGGAGCATGTGGTTTTGCCACATATCTTTCCTATAGAGGCAAGTGTCTGTTCCCTTCCCCAGATCAAGAGATAATCTCACATCCAGAAAGTCAATCATCTCTCTAGATGTTTTTACATCAAATTTCAGGAAAGTAGTGGTCTGTGACAGGAAGTTAACAAAGCTTCTTAAATCTTCTTCTTTGCCCTTCCATACAATGAAGGTGTCATCCACAAACCGATTGTACAGAATTATCACAATAACATTTGGAATGACCAGAAAATTGTGTACAATCGGTTTGTGGATGACACCTTCATTGTATGGAAGGGCAAAGAAGAAGACTTAAGAAGAAGAAGATTTAACTTCCTTTTCCAGTATGCATCCCAGGCATATTTTCTCTAACATTGTTGAAAATCAAATTGCAAGGATTTCAAAGCTATGTACAGAAGGGGCAACCTTTCTCCAGGAAGAAGAGAGGCTTATTAATAATTTCAGCCAACTAGGCTATGGAAAGAGAAGTTTAGAACTAAACAAGACCAGAATTAATGACATACGTAAAGGAAAAGGCAAACCTTTTTATTCCTCTAAGGTCAGAGAAGGCGAAAGTACACCATCCCTAGCTATACCTAAAAGAACATCTAACTTAAGGGTCAATTTGACTTACACTATGGACCATGATAACGTATGCCAGGTGATCAGAAAGTTCTGGCCGATTCTAACTTCGGATAAAAAGTGTTGGAGATAACCCAAGTTTCCTTTTCAAAAATAAAAAGAATCTCAGAAGGATTTTATGCTCAAATAATGGGATATGTAACAACTACGTACATAATAATTCATCAGGAACAAAGAAATGTGGCTTCTGCAAGGTCTGCAATGTAATCAATTGTAGCAACACATATAAGCATCCGGTTACTAAATCGACATTTGTTTTTCATGGATTAGCTAATTGCCTAACCAGCAATATTGTATACATAGCTACCTACACTTCATCGACAGCATTTTATGTTGGAAAAACTAATATGAAGCTAAAGGAAAGAATTATCAAACATCAATGATATACGTAACAGAAAGGAAACAAATTCTCTTTTCCTTCATTTACGTGAGCATGAGGGACATAGCTTTGTTTTCATGGTCATTTCAAAGATACATTTTACTTCCAGAGAAGGAGACTTGACCAATCTGACTGAGAGAGAGGAAGCCAAATGGATAATGCGGCTGAGGGCAGATAACCCCCCTGGCCTTAGTGGCTGTGTTCCCTTAAAACCTTTTTCTTAAAAATAGACGAGCAATGAGCTATGCTCACTTATGACCTGTTTTCATTGCCAGAAACCTTAGGTATACTGACTTAGGCTCTGATGTCCCAAAGAAACTGTTGAAATGAAATAAAAAGAAGTGCCCTAAATGACCATCTTTATTTTTATTTTTATTTTTCACCTTTTTCTCTCAAATCTTGGCTTTTATACAGAGCTTGTTCTTTTAACTAGAACCTACTGAAAAGATTTTACTAATATTCCTTCTGAAAATATGTCTGAGTCTGTCTTAGAAACGTCAAACTGTCATCTTGTTTTAAACAAAGAGTTTTAAATAAAGAGTTTTAACTTCAAGCTATGGAGGTATGTACCAATGGACTAACTTGATTGGTTAACATTCATCATTCACTGAGGTTGTTTCATTGGATGATACCAACTTTTAAACACTGAACCTAGCTTACCTACTTGGATCTGAAGAATGCTTGAAAAAGCTGAAAGCACTTGTCCATTGTTTACATCAGAAGGTTTCTTCACTTTTATGTTTGTTTTTTCTGTTTTTATGACATCCACATGTTTTAAAGCTGTGGAATTGCAACGCCACTTGACTTTTACAACAGCAAAGCTCTATATTTCATATATTGTGGATTCAACATGGTAAAAGCCTGTTATTGAAGCTGTTGTTTTAAAGCTATCTTTTCGCCATTTTGGTTGTTTAGCAAGTTTTGAATACTCAGATGAAATACTAATACTTGTGGTGCAATGCTCTTCCAATATTTACATTGTTTTTGTTCTGCTGAGCGTTTAGCGGAATTCACTTCTTTTTCTGGATTTGACTTTTGTTTGCTGTGTATTCCGCACACAGTTTATAACAACAGCTTGTATTAAGAGTCACTACTTTTTTACTGCCTTTTCCACGGAATGTCTCTAGATTTAATTGACATGGAAAGAAAGAAGTTAGTGACAGGCTTTATGTCTGGCACGATTAATCCGCTGATTCAGTTGAATCTTGCAACAAATGAGTTTTTAGTTGTGGAAACTGAAAAGGTTGACCTAAACTTTGAGTCTATTTTTAAAACAGTTGAAAATGCGGCCTTTAAGCTAAAGAGATTACAATGGCAACGTTTCCATATGGAAGCCTGCCTACATCATCAGGTTATTCCTAGAGGTCTCAGGGTTAGGTGTATGCCCAGTTATGGAAACACCTACCCTGAGCTTTTGGCCAAATGGCAAGCAATTAATATACAGACAAGTTTCAGTTATATGAAACTGCTGGTTGACTTCTTCAAGCCTCAAGAAGAAGAAATGAGTACCTTGCTAGAGGAGAAACAAAAATAACTTGAAAGTATGAATTTGTCTGATAATAACTTCATGATATTGGAGAATTTACAGGATAAGCTAACAGCATATGAAGTTAAGCTAAAAGTCATTAAAAGTCAGAAATTAATGAGAGACTTTAATGATATACAGAAAGGCCATTTATTTGAATGGCCTAAAGTCAGAAACTTCAATGAGCATCCACGGAAAGAAGATAGAAATCCTGAGCAGAGAGGTACAGCGCTGCACACCAATAATAATAACCATAGATCTCAAGATCTTTTGGTTAGTGCACAAGTCCCTTACATGGACAAACAAGAGCCTATAGTCAGAACAGTCCCGAATGGGAGTATTGTCACCAATGAAAATGCTTGCGTTGTCGAACAAGAACATGACTCAAATGCAATTATTATTGTCAATAATACCAGTCCTTTTAATAGTACTGGTATCAATGGTCATCCACTTGAAACAATACCTAAGAGAGGAGCACAACATGTTACCATCACAGAGCAGCTCCCTTTTTTAATGATGAACAAAGTCTCTCGAACAGGGAGATCTGTAAGCAGAGAGAGAAAGAAAAGGAAAGTAACACAATAAATTCTTTAGTGGTTAATATTTCAAACATTCAGCTCACTCATTCTCAGATAGATCTATTAGAGAAAGGTCTTAGCTTTATTCCTGTAACCAAATCTACATATGATGAATTTGCACCGGACCTTAGAATGTTTGGAAGGAATCTTACTTTGAAGTATATTTTTGGGGATGGAAATTATAAATGTCCCATTAAAAGTAATATTATGCTCAAGAAACTGAGCACATTTGTTCCCCTCAACCACCCAGCCATGGATTCTTTTATTCATGCCTGTGAAGAGGAGTTAATGAGAACAAGAATGTCTCAAAAAGGATAACAGTTTTTCAATCTAACCAAAGAAGAAAATCAGGTACTTAAAGAGCTTAAAGAAAGGAATGATATTGTAGTTAAACCTGCTGACAAAGGAGGAGCCATAGTGGTAATGGATGCAATGATGTATGTCCAATAGATGAAAGAATTATTAAGTGATGGCAAGACCTATTCCTTGATTAGTAAGAATGAACTAAATATTATGAAACGGAAGATCCAGCAGGTTCTTTATGACATGCTATTGCAAAGAGAGATTAATGAGTATTTGCATGATCTTTTCATCACTGAGCACCCCACCGTACCAACTATCAGTGAATTACCAAAAATTCATAAATATCTTAAACGCCCACCTTTAAGAACAATTGTGGCTGGTAGAGGATGGTTGACGGAATCTATTTCTAAGTTTATTGAACAAGAACTAAAAAAGATGCTACCTAAGGCCTGCACTATGATTAAAGATACAGCTGAGTTTCTACAAAATCTGTATATAGCTCTAGAACATCGTGATGATCTTGAGAGTCTGCTATTGGTAACCCTAGACGTGAATAGTTTATTCACTTCCTTACCAAATAGTTATGGCATTGAAGCAGTAAGAGAATTTCTAACTGAAGAGAAGGTAGAATCACGTTTGATATGTGATCTTTTGGAAATCGTGTTGGAGTACAATGTGTTTACCTATGACAACAGCTACTATTGGCAGAGATGGGGGGTTGCCATGGGCACACTCTGTGCCAATAGTTATGCAAACTTGGTTTTAGCCAACTGGGAGAGAGCTTGGTCCAAGGATGCTAATAACATTTGGAATGACCAGATAATTCTGTACAATCGGTTTGTGGATGACACCTTCATTGTATGGAAGGGCAACGAAGAAGATTTAACAAGCTTTGTTAACTTCCTGTCACAGACCACTACTTTCCTGAAATTTGATGTAAAAACATCTAGAGAGATGATTGACTTTCTGGATGTGAGATTATTTCTTGATCCGGGGAAGGGAATAGACATTTGCCTCTGTAGTAAAGATTTGTGACGAAACCACATGCTCCATTTTTCCAGTATGCATCCCAGGCATATTTTCTCTAACATTGTTGAAAATCAAATTGCAAGGATTTCAAAGCTATGTACAGAAGAGGCAACCTTTCTCCAGGAAGAAGAGAGGCTTATTAATAATTTCAGCCAATGAGGCTATGAAAAGAGAAATTTAGAACTAAACAAGACCAGAATTAATGACATACGTAAAGGAAAAGGCAAACCTTTTTATTCCTCTAAGGTCAGAGAAGGCAAAAGTACACCATCCCTAGCTATACCTAAAAGAACATCAGTTTGACTTACACTATGGACCATGATAACGTATGCCAGGTGATCAAAAAGTTCTGGACGATTCTAACTTCAGATAAAAAGTTAAAAGAGATTGTTGGAGATAACCCAAGTTTCCTTTTCAAAAATAAAAAGAATCTCAAAAGGATCTTATGCTCAAATTATGGGATATGTAACAACTACGTACATAATAATTCATCAGGAACAAAGAAATGTGGCTTCTGCAAGGATTGCAATGTAATCAATTGTAGCAACACATTTAAGCATCCGGTTACTAAACAGACATTTGTTTTTCATGGATTAGCTAATTGCCTAACCAGCAATATTGTTTACATAGCTACCTGCACTTCATGCACAGCATTGTATGTTGGAAAAGCTAATATGAAGCTAAAGGAAAGAATTATCAAACCTCAATCTGATATATGTAACAGAAAGGAAACAAATTCTCTTTTCCTTCATTTACGTGAGCATGAGGGACATAGCTTTGTTTTCATGGTCATTTCAAAGATACATTTTACTTCCAGAGAAGGAGACTTGACCAATCTGACAGAGAGGAAGCCAAATGGATAATGCGGCTGAGGGCAGATAACCCCCTTGGCCTTAATGACTGTATTCCCTTAAAATCTTTTCTTAAAAATAGATGAGCAATGAGCTATGCTCACTTATGACCTGTTTTCATTGCCAGAAACCTTAGGTATACTGACTTAGGCTCTGATGTCCCAAAGAAACTGTTGAAATGAAATAAAAAGAAGCGCCCTAAATGACCATCTTTATTTTTATTTTTCACCTTTTTCTCTCAAATCTTGGCTTTTATGCAGAGCTTGTTCTTTTAACTAGAACCTACTGAAAAGATTTTACTAATATTCCTTCTGAAAATATGTCTGAGTCTGTCTTAGAAACGTCAAACTGTCATGTTGTTTTAAATAAAGAGTTTTAACTTCAAGCTATGGAGGTGTGTACCAATGGACTAACTTGATTGGTTAACATTCATCATTCACTGAAGTTGCTTAATTGGATGATCCCAACTTTTAAACACTGAACCCAGCTTACCTACTTGGATCTGAAGAAGGCTTGAAAAAGCTGAAAGCGCTTGTCCATTGTTTACATTAGAAGGATTCTTCATTTTTATGTTCGTTTTTTCTGTTTTTATGACATCCACATGTTTTAAAGCTGTGGAATTGCAACACCACTTGACTTTTACAACAGCAAAGCTCTATATTTCATATATTGTGGATTCAACATGGTAAAAGCCTGTTATTGAAGCTGTTGTTTTGAAGCTGTCTTTTCGCCATTTTGGTTGTTTAGCAAGTTTTGAATACTCAGATGAAATACTAATACTTGTGGTGCAACGCTCTTCCAATATTTACATCATTCTAACTTTCTCATATTGATTCTTATAGTTAACATGCAATATTGTATATGCTGTACTAATTATTAATTTTTAAACAACAGCATCTGTTCAAGATTTTACTAAACAGTCTAACAGTGCTGGTCTTTCACTTAGGATTCCCCTATTTTTTTCTCTTTGCCTATACTGTAAATTCAATTCTTGATAGGGAAGGCAATCCCTAGCCTGAAGTCCAAAAAAAAAAAATCTTGGGCTCTTCCCTATCTGTTACCCTTTTCTCCCTGTTTGCTCCCGATACCTTTGTTCTTCTGGCAGTTTTCTCGAATAAAATCCAGCCCATTCAGAATAGATACCATTCTGAAATGTAACAGTACGAAGAGCAAAAGAGTTCAATCTTCCATCCTAGTTATGACATAGAGACCAATTTATCAGTATTATGTACATGTATATATTATGTAAAATTGTTTTACTTCCTTCTATAGCTAGGTCAAGTTGTTCTGTTATGTCATCTTTGTCTTGTCACCCAGCAACTGAGGGATGTGCTGTTTTTCTCCATTCTCTTTGTAAATTATTTTTATGGCGAGTTGTCAGACACTACAGTGTAGCACCTATACTATAGGTGCTATGCTACAGTGTAGCACCTATAGACTGGGGAGGCAATTCTGTATTACATTATAAAGTCTGCAAATTGCTGGTATTATCCCATGTTTTGCTTAACTATTTTACTCTGCTTTTTTCTTGATTGGAGAAATATATATTTGGTTCTTGCCAGATATAACTTTATCAAGGAACTCCTTCCTGGAATCTGTAAGCATACAGTAAATGAAGCCCCACCTAAAGTACCTTTGCTAATTCAAGTATCTGAATGCCAGCAGCTAACACATTCCGCCTTACAATATTAAGGTAATACCAAAATGAATCTACCAGCAAATTCTTGCCTATGTGAATGTTTGATTTACTTTCTGGTAAACAACTTGATACCTTGCACAAAATGTAGCACTTTAACAGCTATTTGTTGCCTGTTAGACCAAGTTTACTCTAACATGGAAAAAGGGTTATTCTGTAGAGTAGATTAGAATATGCATTATCCACCCTCTGTCTAAACTCAGCACATGATATCTCACTACTTCAAATTATTGCAAACACAATATTTCGATTTATGACCCTGTCCAGTGACCAGTAAGATAAACTGTCAGACAATAACTAATGCCAGTTGACGACCTATTACAGCAGGAAATAATTTCGTTCTACATTCATTGACATCTTAACTACAAAAAGTTAGCTACTGCCTACCACTAGACAATAAATTAAAGGTAAAATCCTTGTCATAATCACCACAAAACAAAAGTGAAATAGTTTTAATTTAACCTTCCTTTAGCCAACCAAAGGAGAAAAATATTTCTGCAGAATCACTCCAGTGAACTGGAACTCACAGGAAATTGGAAGCAGTGTTGTGATGAGTGCAGAAAAAAATGAAGAAACATTTTTTTCAAAGTTGTAAATTTAAATATTTTCATTTAGTTAAACTATGGCATCAACTCTTTATGTGCACATTCTGCTGTTTTCATTACTTTGGTTAAACTAGGTAATTTATTCTTTATGTACATTTTGTATTGACAATAGGAACCTTTGCACATTATAAACAAATTCTGCTAACCTTCTGCCAGCTGACTGGTCTGTATGTAAGACTGTATATTAAAGCCCATATTTAGCCCATTACCAGCAAACTGTTATGTCATAAATTTAGTTTCTGTCTGAATATAAAGCTCTTTATTATCAGCATCATCGTTAACCACCTTTTTCCCATTTTCTGCATAGGGTGTTGTGTCTGTTTTCATCATCGCTGTCTTGATTCAATGCCAGTTGTCTTCCTCCTTTGAAAGTCATGCCTGATTGTCGCAGGTCTTCTGTCACAGAGTCCATCCATCTATTTGCTGGATGCCCTTGCTTCTTCTTGCCTTCTTCCTGTCCGTCCCATAGCTTTCTCAGCAGATTATTTTCTGCTTTCCTGCACATATGCCCAAACTACCATACTCTGATCTCTCTGACCTTCTCTGCAATTAGAGTAAAAGTCCATGTAGCTCCAATGTCCTCATTTCTTTGTCTATCCCAATGTGTGCATCCTACCCCGTCTCAGGCAGTTTATCTCCATTACTATTTCCCAACCTTCTCTGACTTCGCTGCCCAGTTTTCTGTACCATACAGTAGTATTAGTTGTACCACCGTTTTGTACACCTTACTTTTCAGGTTCTTTTACATTCTTCTGTCATACACCACACTGACACTCTGTGACAGATGGCTACAGCCCCTCTGATTCTAGCTTTGACCTCCTCATTCAGGCTTCCCTTCTCCTCAACCTCCCCTCTCAGGTACTTGAAACTGTTAACCTGTTTCACTGCTTTCTCTTCTGTCTCAGTTTTCAAGCTTCTTCTGATTTCCCCCATTTGCTGCCGTTGCAATTGTCTTATCTGTACTCAGTTTCATTCCGTGTGTCTTCAGCTTTGCATTCCATTCCCCTTTCATTTGCGGATTTTCTTGTTCAGACTCTGTATGTAATGCCATATTGTCTGCATACAGCAGCTTTGTTGATCTGTCCCCTCCGACATGTTTGCTAATTTAGTCTATCACCAGTACGAACAGCAGTGCGCTCAAAGCTGAACCCTAATGCACACCCACTTCCACTGGGAACCCCTCTATGAGTCCAAACACTGTTCATACTTATGTCATTTGGGTCCTTGTACATAGCCTACTCTAATTCTGCTGTTTCTGGGACTTCTAACCATCACATGGCTGCCCAAGTCAGATTTACTGGGACCTTGTCGTATGCTTTTTCCAACTCTAGGAATGCCCAGTTGGACTCTTTCCTTATCTCTGTCTTCTTCTCGGCTATCTGTCTCACTGCAAACATTGGGTCACTTGTGCTACATTCTGATTTGAATCCGAACTGCTCATTTCCCATCTTACTTTCTCCTTTTTCTGCATATTCCTTTATCAATCACTCTGTCCAGAACTCTTACACAATGTGAGTAGTTTAATAACGCTTTACTGCCCACAGTTGTGAGTGTCCCCTTTGTTCTCTTACACCGGCACTAATATACTTGTTCTCCAGTCATCTGGGATGCGCTTTTCTCTCCATACTGCTGTGAGTACTCACTGGAGCTATTTCTCCCCTATCTCACCCAACATCTTGATCATATCTGCTGTGACCTCATCTGAGGCTGCTGCTTTCTCTGACTTAATTTCCCTTAGTGCTTTTTTTACTTCTTCTAGAGTGTGCTTCCCTTCTTATTCTCTTATCGTAGGCTGTGTTTGTGGCCGTACAGCTTATGTGGGGTTTTCTTTATTCAGAAGCTGCTGAATGTACTCCTTCCATCTGCCTTTGACATCCTGTGGACTGATGAACAGGTTGTTGCTGGCATCCCTTACGAAGGGTGTCTGATGACTATGTTCTTCATCTTTCTTTCTTTCCCTTGCAACCTGGTAAGAGTTTCTTTGTGCTATCTGTTGCAGTTCCTCTGGTATCCTATAGGTTCATAGGTAGATACTAGGCTATCTGCCCTAGGGCATTTATAAGCCAAGCCAGAGTGTATTTGGCTTCCGCCTCCCTATTAGATTAGCCTACTGTGCCTCTGTAAAGTAGGTCACAGAAAGTACCCTTTTAAGATTAGTTTACTGTGCCTCTGTCTAGCAGGGACACAGAAGTGATCCCAGGGGTGAATTTGTGATTTCCCATTTTGCATCTTCTTCTTCTTTGCTATTGCAGCTGCTCTCTTCGCCTCTTAGTTAGCTGATCAGTATTCCATTTTAGCTTGGTCTGTCTTTTCCATCTCCCACTTTTTCCTGCAATCCTTTCTTTTGATGCCTTTCTGGGTTCTGCATTCCACCACCAACTTTCTTTATTTACATTTTTCCTATACCTGGCATGGATGCATATTTGTTCTAAAATCCTCACGCATGCAAAACACATTACAGCCGAGTGACGTCTCCAGGTGTTTCTGCATTTACATCCTACTGACACCTCTAGGCATCCAGTATTTATTGTTCATATTTGTATTAGTAATTCCCAAACCATACTACATGCAAAGTACTACAGGATTCCATCTTAAAGCTTACACAGTGGCAAACAACTGTATTGATATTTGTTCTCTGTCTAGTGTGGGTAAAGAGATGTTAATTGTTCTTCATACAAGATTTAATTATTTTGTAAATAAATTCCATGTTTTTCTAAGTGTCGCAACAACCAAGTATCATGGACAGAACTATGTAGCCTCACATGAAAGCTCTTAGCTTTATGAACAAAATGCAACTGGCAGTATGTTTGTAACGTGTATGGTTGCTGAGATATTGTAAGTTGTTTACAAAATATTACAGACTTAATAGTTACTGTGTTTACTCTAGTTTATAAAATCCAGGTTAAGATGTAGAACCTAAAGAATACTACAACTATAAAAATAGTTTGTGGTGAAGAGTTTGCCATTTATACTTCTTTAGTAAACTCTGTGGTTCCAGAGTTATGAACATTTCTTTGTAGTGTGAGGACGTAATTTCATTCTGTCAATAGGCTCTGCCCATTGGAAGTTACAGTGCAAACTTCCAGAGCTCCATTGGAGGGAATGTGTTAAGGCACTAACGTTGTTCTTCAACTCCATTTATTCCCTCTTCTTCCTGAAGTGATAGAGATCTGAGTCTCTCTTTTACCTATTGTTCTTCTTCTCCAGTCAACTTCCAGGTCTTCAGCCTAGTCTCTAAACTTAGAGCCTTCTCTGATTGCTTGCAGTGATTGTAGGAAGCAGTAGTTTATGTTATGGGTTGACTGTTTCACTGGGGATGACTTTACGATCTTTGATTCTACTCCAATGCTGTTTCCTTACTAAGAGCAAGTCTACCTGTTACCTTAACTGCATGTTACCCTGTCCCCTGTCTTGTATGTGATCTTGTGACTGTGCTGAACCATGTGTTAGCCACCGTTGCCAGCCAGAAGTCTAGAATGGTCTCTCCTTCTTTATTCCTACTGCCCCACTCATGTAGACCCAGGCAGTCCTTGTATTCTGTTTTGTCTGTCCTGATATGTGCTTTCAGGTTCCCTATTATCAATACCAACTCATGCTCTCTGGGGCATAGGCTGAGATTATGAATTATACCATATCCTTATAGTTTGATTGCCATGAGTCTGTCACTAATTCTGTTGATATTCCTTAGTGTCTTTGAAAGCCTCTCCCTCACCATAGTTCCCACACTATTTCTTATCTGTCCTCCTCCTGAGCAGTAGACATTTGATCTCAAGCCCAGTGGCTTTGCGGCACTGCCCTTCTGTCTTGTATTCCAGTGCCTTGTATGCCAGGCGTAGATCTCCCCTCAACATTTTGTAGGAGACAGAATACAGGGATAGGGCCTTGAGGTGGTCTGCATAGGACATGTTACTTATACCATGTATCCAGATACAGAGAATGTCCAGCTTCCTCCTTACTATCATGTCATCCACTTCAAAGCTGGGTCCTGTCAGTGAACCTATATTGACTTAGTTCATTTTTGGCAGGTTGATTGGTTTTACATCCAGCTTTTGCTCAACAGAGCTATTTCAGGTAATCCAAGCTAAGCGACTGGCACCAGCCAGCCAGTAGCTTAAGGTTGTTGGACGTTATGGTGATCTTTTCTACAATTGGAGCTACTTTGGTTTTTGCGCTTATGTCCTCATTTCTTAGTTTGTTCCACAGTGTTCATCCTATGACCCTTCTCAGGCACTTCATTTCCATCATCTCTGCCTTTACCGCCCAGGTTTCTGTACCATACAGTAGTACTGGTCTCATCACTGTTTTGTACACCTTACTTTTCAGCTTCTTTGGCATTCTTCTGTCATATAGTACACCTGACATTCTACGTCATTTGGCTGCAGTCCCTCAGATTCTAACTCTGACCTCCTTATTTAGACTTCCTTTCTCCTCAACCACCCCTTACAGATATTTGAAGCTATTACCCTGTTCCATTATCTTCCCTATTATCTTAATTAGGTTCATAGGTGAGTACTAGGCTAACGGCCACAAGGGCCTTTTTAAGCTTTGCCATGCATCCCAAATCTCTGATAAGTTCTGGTATACTTGATAAGTGTAAGCAGAGGCTTGGCAGGTGAACATTTAAAAGCAGGGGCCTGGGAGATGAACCATTTATAGGCTGCCTGTGTTCATTACAGACATAGGTGCCAAACCAGAGATGAACTTCCTGTTCCCCATCCAGGTGTCCATGTTACACTTTAATTGGGTTAGGGAGGAACTCTGCTTCACACGAAAGGGGAGCCTGTTCCAGAGAAGGGGTAGTCTCTGGGATGCATACCTGTCTCTCTAGCAGGACATGTTTATATCACAGGCAAGGTTTAAGTCTTTAGAATGGTTAATTCTGGTGCTGTTGGTTTTGTAGATATGCAGGAGATCCATTATAGTGGGGTCTGACAGTGCCTTGTATGCCAGGCATAGATTTCCCCTCAACAGTCTGTAGGAGGCAGAATACAGGGATAGGACCTTGAGGTGGCCTGCATAGGACATGTTGCTTACACTCTGTATTCTTTTAGTGAGAAACCTCTCTGGACATTCAAATTATTGGATATGCCTCATTAGGTGTATACCAAATGGGGCATTCTACTCAATGAGAGGTCTGATGAATGTTGAATACAGTGGAAAAATGACTTCTTTGGATCTAGATGCCTTTGCCTTTGTTTATAAGATGCACAACATAGAATGATTTCCTCTCTACTATAGATACATGACGGTGAAAGGTAGATTGCTGCATGTGTGTGTGTCCCCAAGTCCCAGACTACTGGGTCAGTTCATAGGGGTGTGTTGTCAATATGATAGTTTCCAGGGTAGATGACTTATCGTAGGATACTGTTATGCATTTCTTGGCATTTAGTTTTAGTCCATGGCTCTGGCACCAGTTGTTTGTCTGTGTCAGCCCTTCCTGGAGAACATTTGTGTCAATGGGCAATTCAGTGGCAGCTCCTAATTTACAGTCATCTGTAAATGTAATCAGGCAGAGGCCACTGACATTAACCTTGACATCAGAGAAGTAAATGCCAAAAAGCAGCAGTCCCAGGATCAATCCTCAAGGGACTTCACTTGTGACTGGCCTCTTTGTAGAGGTGGACTCTCCAGTTCTAACGTCCTGGGTCCTGTCTGTGAGCTACCTGGCTATCAACTCTCTGTCATAAGGGTTAGTGCCTGAGTGGGAGACTGTGTCAAATGCCTTGGCCAGTTCAAGGTAAGCATTGTGAACTATTTTGCCCTCATCTATTGCATTGGTAAACTTTTCAAAGAAGTCCACCAGTTTGACTAGGCATGACCTGCTCTTGATGAGACCAAATTAGGTTGGGTCCATTGTCAAGAGGTTTCGTATATCATTAGTGATTTTCCATGGCTTTGAAGATGAGACTAGTGATATTTATGGGTCTGTAGTTTCCAGGGTCTGTAGATGGCCCACCTTTGTGCATATGGATGACTGTCACTGTTCTCCATTCATGAGGCACAAAGCCTGTTTGGAGGCTACAGTTAAATAGCAATTCCAGAGGGCCTGATAGATCATGTTTCATGCTGTTTAGAAGGTATCCTAGGATATTCCCAGTTAACTGTGGGGTAATTAAAGTCACTCATAAATATGGTATTAGGTTGGATGGTGAGTGTTTCCAGTAAGTTTAAGTACATGGTATGGGTTTCCTGGGACCTATATCTTGCAAGGAAGGGATATTTAATTTTGCCTATGGTGATTTGAACATGGAGAAGCTCAAGTGCATTGTCCTGTTTGACCAGCCTTGAGGTATGTTTATTTCTCATGTAAATTGAGACACCTCCACCTTTAGTCCCTGTCTGTGTAGTGTGTGGAAGGCATTATAACCTTGCTGTGTGGTGTGCTCTCCATGGCTTTAAACCATGTCTCAGTGACTGCACAGACATCAGCATTCTCTAGGACGAAAAGAGCTTCTAGGGAGTAAAGTTTTTTGTTTAGACTCCTAGCACTGAGCAGTATCACCTTTAGATTTTTTTTTTTTTATTTTGATTTACTATGTCGGAAGTAATTTCAGTTTGGATTGCTTAAAAAGGCACTGTGGGGGAGGATAATGTTTTAGCCAATATTTGAAAGCCTAGAGGGGAGAGGTGCAAACCATCCCTGGTAAAGCAGCATGGTCTGTTGACCATTTTCTTCAGGAGTGACAAATATTGCAGCCCATTAGAATGATACCAGACATTATGCCAGTTATTAAAGTCAGTCATATTTTGTTCATATTGTGGCATCATCCTTGGATAAGGTAAAATGCTGCTCAGTGCTAGACTCATACCAGCCGGGACACACATCCCAAGAGCTCCATGATGTCTTTCTTCATATAGTCTATGGAGGTATGTCTCAGGTCATTTTACACCCACATGGACTATGACTGAGTTATACTGCTACTTGTGGTCCAATGATATGAGTGTGTGCATAATGTGGTGGATTCTGGCACCTGATCAGCAACTAACTGTGACTTTCTCCTTACTCAGCCTAGTGGGAGGGACATCAGTGTGTCTCACAATGGAGTCTCTAATGGCAAGAATGTTGGATTGTGTGGTGGCTTACCTTATGGACTTATAAGTAGATGCTTCATGAGATATGGCTGTGTGTTGATGCAGTTGTTGCTTTGAAAGAGTGCATTTGCAGTTGCTAAGGGTGTTTGTTATGTGTACTTCATCTGGTAGATCTTTGGGGTTTAGGAAGGTTACATTTAAGTGCCTCAGCATATGGGGGTCTATATGTCTGCTTTGAATTGTGTGTGATGGTTGAAGCGTGTGTACTACCGACAGCCTTATTGACATTAGGAGTACTTTTATGTGAGAAGTTTGCCAGAAGTGACATTGTGTAAATACATCTCTCACATACCATATCAGTTTGTTTGAGAATTAAATGGTTGTCAGTAAACATGAGTCAATTTCTACAGTGCCTCAGGATGCCGATATCCACCAAGTTGGTAACGAAAACAGTAGGAAAGTTCTTATCCATTGCAACAGACCCTTTTTAATTGATTTGACAATTTGAGTGGGAACATAAGGTAATGTCAGGAGTATCCAGTTTGCAACTCTGGGGGCAGTGCTTGTCACTGCCAACTAGTTGTCCTATGTGCAACTAGGTTTTAGTGAAATTTCAATGGTGCTTTTACAGGACAAATGTCAACTCAAGGTGTCTATGGCAATACAAGGTACTGCCAAACACTTGAGGGGAAACTAGTAAGTAGACCCTGATAATTTATGGTTAAAGTATTTAGGCAGATATCCCGAAGTTAGAAGCAAATCAAGCAGTACTTACTGAAAAGAAAGAATTAGCTTGTGAAGAACGATAAAAGAGGGGAGTCACCTGAATTGGTACTACCTGACTACTACAAGTGTTGGTGTCACCACAGCTTCTCTGTGCTGGGATACAATGCTCCTTTGCTTCTACTCTCGCCAGAAGCAAAACCGTAGCAGTCTTGTCCTTGATGATGTAAGGGTCTGTAGACTTGTTGTAGTTTTTTCCTGATAGATGCCTTGAATAGCAACCAGACCAATCAGGAAGGTCAAGCACAAACATTCACTTCCCAACCAGAAAGAGTCGGGAATCTATTCACTCTGTTCCTTCTCTCACCACGAGCAAAATATAAGCACAAATTCCAAACTGGCACCTATAAAGCAGCTATTAAGCTTTCCTGTGATCAGCAGTCCCCAGGAAATAATGTTCCTATACTCCTTCTCACACCAGGAACAAAACAGAAGCACTAATCCCAAGATGACTACTGAGATACAGAATGTGGGCTCTCCAGTAATTGATGGTCTTGGAGTAGATGTCCCAAATGTTAAAGGTAAGATGGAAAAATGGGTTAATATCCTAAGAACTGCAATGTTCACTAAGCAATTAAATATGAAAGAGGGGTAACTTAAGCTTTGGCTATGTAAGTGAATACCCACTAATCTTAAAAGAGCAAAATAGATTGGAAGGGGTGGGTACTTTGTATTCTGGGTCTATGGAATACAGTAGGATGGCCAATAAATTTAAATAGTTAAAGGGGAGTGATTTCACAAAATGATAATTTTGTGCTTATACACAATAGCCAATGAAAGAGGAGAGGGAAGGAGATATGTGATCAAATTAACATAAGAGGCATGAACTAGAAAGACAGTTGAGTTTAAAAACACAACAGTGTCAGGGTAGAAGGGTGGGGACATTTTAATTTCTGTGTGACTCACAAGAGACACAGCAGTGGTCTCTTTCCTAGGTTAATTACGCAATTGAAAGCAGAATACAAGTAAAACACAGTGCAAAGAAAATTAATCACAATATAGAAAATAGAAGAAGGCAACACAGCAACACAAAATAGAAGAAAGCAAAAACAGACTAAACTTTCCCTCACAGCAAGTTGGGGCAGAGTCCCTCACAGCAAGTTGGGGCAGAGTCTGGGTGAGCTTTCTAGTAAAGCCTTGCGATGTTTTATTTTACCTCTTAAATAGAAGGTTTAGTTCCTAGCTCCACCCTCAGTTCACAGGTGATTAAACTTAATCAACCTGTTCTAATTTCTGTACAACTCACAAGAGATGCAGTTGTGGTCTCTTTACTAGATTAAATATGCAATTAAAAGCAGAATGCAAGTAAAACACAGTGTAAGGAAAACGAATTACAATATACAAAACAGAAGAAGGCAGTAAAGCAACACAAAATACAAGAAAGCAAAACAGACTTAAACATTCCGTCAAGGCATTTCTAGCTTTTCTAGTAAAACGTTTTATTTCCCCAATTTGCTGCCATTACCACTGTTTTGTCTGTACTTTGTTTCATCCCATGTGCCTTCAGTTTTGCATTCCATTCCCCTATACTTTGCTGAAGTTCTTTCTCAGAGTCTGTAACACCACATCATCTGCATACAGTAACTTTGATCTGTCCTCTCTGACCTGTTTGCTAATGTAGTCCACCACCAGTATGAACAGTAGTTGGCTCAGAGCTGAATCCTGGTACACTCCCAGTCTAACTGGGAACCCCTTTGTGAGACCGAACACTTTTTGCACTTGATTCATTAGGTCCTTGTACATAGCCTGCAATAATTTTGTCAACATTGCTGGAATGTCATACCACCGCAGTACTGCCAAATGAGCTTTCTTGGGACATTGTCATGCTTTCTGCAAGTCTAGGAATGCCCAGTTGGCCCATTTCATCATGTCTAGCTTGTTCTTAATTATCTGTATCATTGCAAACATTGGGTTAGTTGTACTGCATCCTGATCTGAATCCGAACTGCTCATCTCTTATCTTATGTTCTACTACTCTGTGTATCTGTTTTATCAACCACTCTTTCCGTAACTTTCATGCAGTGTGACAGGAGCTTGACACCTCTGTACTGCCCACAGTTGTAGATGTCCCTTTTGTTCTTGTACACTGGCATGAATATGCCTATTCTCCAGTCATCTGGGATGTGCCTTTCTCTCCACACTGCTATGAGTACTCTCAGGAGCCATTTCTCCCGTATCTCTCCCAGTGTCTTATCTGCTGTGACCTAATCTAAACCTGCTGCTTTCCCTGCCTTCATTTTCCTTAGTGTTATTCTTCCTTCTTCTAGGGTAGGCTTCTCTTCTTCTCTCATCATAGGCTGTGTCTGGGGCAGTACAGGTTCTTTGGTGTTTTCTTCATTCTGAAGCTACTGGAAGTACTCCTTCCATCTGACTTTGATTTCATATGGACTGGTGAGCAGGTAGTTGCTGGCATCCCTTATGAAGGGTGTCTGACTATCTTCTTTATCTTTCTGCCTTTGCCTTGCAGCCTGATATAGTTTCTTTGTGCCACCTACCAATTTCCTTTCCAGAAGCTGGTGGAGTGCCTGTGATGCCTTATTCTTTGCAATCCAACTCCTTTCTTAGCCAACCATCATTCCTTCCTAGCCTGGTCCACATTTTCTGTCTCCCACTTCTTCCTGCACTCCTTTCTTTTGATGACTTCCTGGACTTCTGCATTCCACCACCAGCTTTCCTTATGTACCTTACCTCCATATTTGTCTTAGACAGATATCTTTTCTGTAGTCCTAACACATTCTGTTTTTAGGCACTGCCACTCTTCTTCAACTCCACCTATTTCCTCCTCTTCTTGGGGTGCTAGAGCCCTGAGTAGCTCCTTGAACTGCTGTGACATCTCACATTAAAACTCAAACCGATCTAAGACATCTCATTAAGCATGTTTTTCTTTGTTTAGTCTGTTCAGGCAGCGTTGAAATCAGCCTCACAATCTTCGGATCTTGTATGCCCTAGGTATGACAACCCCATACCACTGTTTATTATGAAGTAAAAGCCTACACTCATTCATATTCTTGCCAGAAGCTGTAGTTATAAAGAACCACATTTGCAAGACTGGGCATTAACCTTACAGGCAGACATCGTGACCATATTAGAAATGTGTCTCAAACCACATACGTAGGACAAAAGAATTTCAGATTCTAGGCTATGAAATTTTTTGCAAGAATAGGCAAGGCGTAACATTTGGTGAAGTAGAATCTCAGTTCAGTCAACTGTAAAATCAAAGCTGCACCTATTTCTAGATCCCTTTGTCCCTGTGGTAGAAAAGCATTACCAATGCTATAACTACTGAAAACATAAAAAGACCAGTGTTGGGTGCATGTATCTTCCTCAGTTCAAGTCCCTGTCACAGGCCTCATTTATTTTTTTTTCATTTTCCAAAATGTAAATAGTACCTATGCAGAGCTCATGTAATACATATGTGTGTGTGGTGTGTGTGTGTGTGTGTGTGTGTGTGTGTGTGTGTGTGTGTGTGTGTGTGTGTGTGTGTGTGTGTGTGTCTGCGTTTGCGTGCTTGCATATCTGTGCAATAAATCCTTAAAATAAAATGCTAGTTACTACTAGCTGAAAGAAAAATGGCTTTGTTAAGGGTAAACTCAGCTTTTTTTTCCAAATAATGTTTTCTCAGTGTCTTTCAAATGTGTGTGTGTGTGTGTAATTTGATGAACAAGATAACATTTGACTTAATGACTTGGGACTTCACACTTAAAGTGACAAAAGTATCTGATTCCTGGAGAAATTCCTGAAACAGTATTATTATTCTACTTACACCCAAGGGAAAAATGGACGTAAAGGATATTTTTGCATTCCTTTCATTCAAGTCCAGGAATGTGCAGAGGTGTCCCTTACCACTCTGCATGTGCAGTTTATATAATGCTCAGCTGCATAGAATTACGAACATTACAATAATGAAAAGCAGTGAATGAGAAGCTGAACCGGTTTTGTAGATTTCTTTTTACAACATATGATACAGCCCATAGTAGTATTCAAGGTTCTTGTCTATTTTGTTAAGTTTAGTGAATTCTGAAAATACTAAGTTAATCTGTTCTTGCAGTTGTGTATTAGGGTTTAATCTGCTTCATTAACAGCTTCAAATATGAACTCTGAGCCCATTTAGTAAAAAGCAGAACAGTGCACATCAACAAAATATCAAGCTAAGTAAGTAACTGAGTCAGCAGACAGATACTTTCAGAATGGTGGCAGAATGTCCAACTGATAAGCTGGAAGATCTAGTACAACCTGGAATTTAAGGAAATATAAGGACTGGTTAAAGTAACTAGTCTGTCAGTTTTAATATCTGTCTGAATATGCTGCAGATCCTTCTTATCCATCCAAGTTTTTCTACTTCCCTACATTCAGAATTGTATCATAGTTGTGCCATTTATTCTTGAATTTCAGCACTGTTTTGTATCCTGCTGCCGCTTTAAGAAGACTGCCTTAGTCATTCATCATAATAGCTCTCAGCCTCTTAGAGTAAGAAATCGTAACAAAGCCATAAATGATGGGGGAGAAGGCACAGAAATAGGGGCAGTTTGTAAATACTGCACTTACAATCCTAGAAAGTTGATAGAATAACAGGTTTTACATTAGCATGAATTTTCTGAAGAGTATGAAGTCTGAAACTCAGATGGCTGTCATTTTCTGATTTCAGTCTACAATGATTAGCTAGAAAACCAAAATTTTGTGAAAAATGGACCACAAATAAGAGGCAAAAATCTGGGCATTCTACAAAAATATGCACAGTTGAGAGGTATGTTCATCACACTCACTACAAAATGATACTTTCTCGTATCTTTCCCATCGTTCATGTTTTATCTTCAGATTGTGCTCCTTTGGTCTTACTTTGAGGGTGTTTCTCCAATGGGTTTAACATTTGGGTACATCCGTCCTGTGTCCTTTTGTGTAGCTCTTCAGAAAATCTTATACTTCCTAACCTCTTGCTTACAGACCCACTTCTTGTTGACCCACATAGATGTTGTTAACGCTGACTGGGAAGGAATTAGCAATAATGTTGTTTATAAATAATAAAATGCCTTATTCAGCAGAGTAGAGGTGAGACTAGCATTGATGCCAGTGGCCAAGCACCTTGTTGTGATTACTGTTTTGCAGCAAGGTTTACTGTAGCCTCTGGAAGTCCGGTCCTTGTCTGTAGGATTGGCTGATCGTGTTCATTGTTAAGTCCTGATAGGTCAAGCTAGAAGCCCATGAAATAAATTATTCAGAAAGTAAGAATTAGTATGCGTGAGTCACATTAATATATTGTGAGCAGCTGGTAGATTTCTTTTTCTCTGTTTTTTAATAGAATTCAGATTTTTTTAAAACAAAATACTCCAGTTAATGTTAAGTTGGCATTTTTACCCAGCACTTCTAGCCTCATAGCTGTTTGACTGCTTTGATTCAGTAGAATGCAATATATTATGCTAACTGTAGAATCTTGTTTTATTTAATAATTTAAAAAAATCAGCTTACCTCTGTGGCAATCCTAATCTGTGTCTTTATCAACATCTAATGCTGTTACCCTGGTCCTTTGGTACAGGCAGGTATGCTGTGATGGCACTGCATATGACCTATGTTCGACTAACTCCATGGGTGCACTAATAAGAAAGAAATAGAGAGAATGTAGCAGGCATTTGGAGAAAGAACAAAGAAACAAGATTTTGGGAGCAGATGATAAAAAGAGATATGGTAATAAAATGTGATGAAGCTAGACAAAATTTTGGGTTACTGAATTCAAAGCAACTTGCATATGCAGGTCTAATATTAGAGCTCAATGAAGAAATGCAGAAGTTGGAAAATAATTTTGTTAAACCACAAATAGTAGATTTTATAACTGATGCTAGAACAAAAAGGGTAGATTAGTAAATAATGATAGTAATATAATGCAGTATTAGATTTGAGAAGACAGTACTGTGCAAAGGTAAAATAGCATGGTATGAACAATTAACTAGATATTATAGATGAGCAGTGGAGAGAAATTTGTCTTAATACTCTAGATATTGCTGCTAAAATCAAGAAAATGTATATTTTTTCATGGAGATTTTAACACAAATATTTCTATACCCCTGTGAGACTTGAAATAATGTCCCCACATAGAAGTGATGTTCAGAAAGATTTCCGTGGGAGCATATATTCTGGGAATGTAAGATGTTGCTTCAGTACAAAAATGACTTGAATAATATGCTATATGTTATATATGGAAGTAATTTTATGTTTTTGTTGATTGGGGTAAAATGGAAAGCTATAACTAGAAAATGTAATACCAAAGATAAGTCATCAGTACCAGGGTAAAAATGATTACAGAGATTAAACATACAGAACTGAAAACTATTAGAGATCAGAAACACTTTGTGGTAAGAAAACAGGCTTTATTGGAATCGGAGCTTGAATAATGTGTTGATATGGAACAAATTACCAAAGGGGTTTGTCTGTTTAATAAAGCAGGCTCAAATACAAGGTGAGAAGTCACTGGTTCTGTTGTCAAAACTTCTAGTAGATTATTATCTTTATTTATTTATTTGTTTTATTTGCCTCTGCATATAAATTAAATAATATGGTCACTACTTAACTCCCGATATCAAGTTAAAAAATGAAAAGAAAGTGCTGTTTGAGATATATTAGATGTACAGGTGTACAGCAAATGTGTAAGTACACATACAAATGTATACACACATATGTATTGCATTAGGGTAAGAGCTTTATCAATACACTGTGAAGTCTGAGACATAGGTGAAGAAATAAAATCACAAGTAATATAGACACATGGCTCAGGAAGGATAAGGCGTAGGATAGTGCTAGGGCCTGATGCAGCATTGCAGAATGTACTAAACTTTGCAAGGTCACTTGAAATGACAAGAGATGCAAGCCAACAAGATTTTGGAGTATACAACAAGAAATAAAACTGTGAACAAAGTGTTTGATAATGAAAAGAGCAGAGAGATAAAATATAATGAATAAAAATCATGTGAATTGTGCAGATAAGCAAGAAAAGAAACAAGCCCTTATGCAGGTCCTTGGCAGGGCAAAAATTAATGGGGGTAATTGCCCTGCAAAGGAAAGGACATGCCCAGAGTGCACGGAACAAAATAACTTTAGTAACGTGAACACATCATGATATAAAATGACTGGCTGCAGTATGATAGGTAAAGAGGGACAAACGGACAGAGCCAAAAGCAATACACACAAAATATGTCACAACATAGTAAAAATGCATCCATGAACACTGTTGTTGTTGTGTCTTTCGGCTTTTCCCAGTTAGGGGTCGCCACAGCGGAACTCCGGTCTGCTAATGATTAGCAGTAGATTTTTACGTACCGAGTTGCCGGTTCTGACGCACAACTTTCAATGAAGGTACGCCCATTCACGCATGTCTCCACACAGAAGACGCTCTAGCTGAGAATCGAGCAGGACAACGTCTTACTGTGAGGCGACAATGCTACCGCAGCACCATCACTATTATTTTATATTTTCACTCTCACGATTAGCCATTCCACTTGGTTGTGAGCTCTTTTTTAAAGTATTTTTTTATAGTGATATTATGAGTTACAAATTTTATGAGTTCTGTATGTTTCTTTTACAATGTTTTGAATGTCAGTTTTATGAGACTCACTATTTTATTATATATTTATTTGATTGTGGGCATATTTCTAAGTGTGTGTGTGGTCGAGGGTGTGCATGTGTGCTCATGCATGTCTGTATCTTTGTCTGCACAAAACAACCATTCATAAGTTTAGCACTATTTGACTGTTTTTCTACATATTGGTTTTAGTACTGCACTTGCTTATCACAAGCACACTTTCTCCTGTGGCTACTTCTGGAACAAAGAACCAAAGAAGTGACAAAAAGCAGCTATTGCAAATGGACATATAGCTTTAAAGCTAATGAGCTAGCTACCATAAATTCCATGTTATGTGGTAAACTCTTGCTTTAAGAGAATTGATTTGTAATATAGACCTTTATTAAAACTCCAGATGGCATATTTTTCAGAGTGGCAAAATATTTGCCAGAACTAAAGAAATGTCAGCAGAAGTGAATTATTATATTTGCTTTCAAAAATCTGTATCTTTAACTGCAAACTACAGAAGTGTAATTTGCAGTGGAAATATGGTTCAGTTGCATCCAGCAGGATTTATTTTCTTATGAAGATTTTTGAGTGTTACTAACAGAAAAGGGCAGCTATTGAAAGGTGTGTGAAACAAGTAGTTTAGAGATGTGCTTTCTGCAGTACGTGTCATAACAGTCCTAACAAAGAGGTGATAGCATAACTAATTGCAGGTTACCTATGTAGCATGATGTACATATTTTGTTCTAATTGGGGAAGCTATGTATCTTACCTGTATTTATTACTTACTGTCCCAGGTTCCCTGAATAATCAAACTGGCAGGCACAATTGTAAGTGTGATTAATGCACTAAGGCCTATATATTTGCAAAAGGTGATTTATCATGTTGTTGTGCCCACAATAACAAGTCAGTATACAGAAAATTTGTGTATGAGTGGAAATTGATGCACACAACATAAAACCTATATTGACCTCAGTCTATTGGACAAGTGAAGAAAAGTATCCTTACAGTTTAAAATTTCATGAAGAAGCATTGTATGAAAACATTCGAAGGTTGTTGTTTTGCAGTTTGAGCTTATAAGAATACTCCATTGGATGATTCATTCCCTTACTAGCTCAACTGAAGATGGGGAGAAAGCACATTACCCATTTCAGCTGTGATACTGATACGTGAACAACTGAAATTGAAAGAAAAAAAAATACATCAGTAGAATATCATATAACCCATAAAATAAGCTAATAAACCCATATAACGAATAAACAATCTGAACATAAAAATTAAAAGTCACAGCTTTGTTACTTGAAATTTACATGTATTGGCAATGGAAACATTTTAGCTACAATTGCCATAGCAGTTTTCTGTGTTTAATCCTAGTTTGCCATGTTCCACCCCAAGGATTCTGGTCCACCTTCTCCAAAACCACAAACAAGAAATTTTTACAGCTAACACACCCAAATGTGTGTTTAAACAGGGCATTTTTCAAATTACTTTTAGTAATGTCATAATTGTGCTCATATATACATTTACTTAAAGATTTTTCTGTTTTGCCCACATAAAACGTGTTACAGTAGCTGCAGACAGTAATGTAAACTATCCCTATGGTGGCACAATCATACCCATTGGTCAATCTAACATGTCCACCCTGACCTTTTAATTGAATAAAGTCATCTTCTAATATATATATATATATATATATATATATATATATATATATATATATATATATATATATAGACATTGATTACACTGTCCACATTTTTAATGCCCCTAATAGAAACTGACCTCTTAATACTAGTATGATTTGCAAAAATGCCTTTTAAGTTTTTACCTCTCATAAATAAAAAGGGGTTGTTCTCCTATCACATCTAAAATTTTAACATCAGAATCAAAGATAGACCATTATTTGGAAATAATGTTCTTAACCTCATTCTTCTGAGGATGATATTTAAGAACGAAACCCCTTTTTAAACCATGCAGTTCTTGGGAGGCCCTCAGTCCGGGAAATTCTCTGTCCTAAATAGTTGGATTAAACTTTGTATGCCAAGAAACTTTTATTTTTCCTAACTTTCTTTATCAAACGGGCTGGGTTGCCTGGGTATCCTCTATCCAAACACATCTTCTCAGGCGTGGAACATTCCCCTATGAAAACTGTATAATCAGTAATCATTCTTGAAATCCTGATGAGTTGTCCATTTACTAGAGATCTTTTTTTGGGAAAGAGGGTGATTACTTTTGAAGTGCAAATATGCATTGGAAAAGGTGAACTTTCTAGGGATGTTAGATTCAAAGCTACCATTCTTGTTATAAATAGTAATATCTAATTAATTAAAAGAATCCTTAGAAATAGTATATGCAAATCTTAAAAAAGAAGTTGTAAATGTAGTATAACAAATGTACTCCTATAACTTTTCTAAAGTGTCTTTCCATAAAATAAAGATGCCATCCAAGTATCAGGTGTATAGTGACCAACAATCAGCATATTGTGACTTAAAATATAACTTTATTCATATGTCCACACCAACAAAGTTATTATCAAGAACTAATTCTATAAAATTTGTGAAGATATTAATATCATCTGCTGACAAAACACTATATGCAAGCATGGCTTCTAAAAAATTCTCCATAACCTCAGTCAGAGATATTGAATCAAAAATATTAACAACATCAATACAAACAAAAACTGCTTCCTCAGTATAAATTCTGGAGTAAAACTGTGCAAAAAATCCCAGGAATCCATAAGTATATATGAGAAGCCACTACTACAGGCCTAATAGGTGGATTTAGGACATCTTTATGTACCTTCGGAATACCAGATATAATTGGGATAATAGACTTCTCAATATTAAAAAGTGTAAATGTCGAAGGAGAGATACGACAATTTAAAAGACGTTCATCCAGGAACATATCAATCTTGTGATAGGCTATATTAATCTCATTAATCAACACCAAAATATATTTGTTGGTATTGCGTAATAACTCAGATATCCTTTTAGAATTGTTAAATGAGTCCATCAAAACAACCCTCCGCCCTTATCCAGTTTCATAATGCTTAAGGAAGTGTCACATTTCAATTCATATATTAACTCTCTTGCATTGTGGCTTAAGTTACTACCAATAAATTGCATAAATGTATGATGTAACTGATAAATATCATTTTTATAACATTTTTCAAATAAATTCACCAAAGGGTTATTGAAGGGAATGTAGATTCATTTTTTTCTTAAATTGTTCAGAACTTAGGGTGTCTCCATTGTTACCATAAAGAATTGCTAAATTACATTTTCTGGTAAAGAGCCTAAATTCTAATGGACAATCTGATGCATCAAATTTAGATGAGGTAACAAAGGTGAAACCTCTATCAAAGAAATAAAAATGTGTATCAGTAAATATGCTAGTATAATTAAAAACATTAAATCCATGATATGAAATTAAAACTTGACCCTGTTTGTCACAGATATAATGGATGAACTACCATGGCAGGGCTAGCCACCCAGCAGTGTAAATCTTGCTCGAGATGATTGTCATTGTTGAAGTGACACCCCGACCCTATGTGTAAAATAGGAAAAAGGGGTTGAGGATGAATGGATGGATAACTTGGTACTAATGTCTTATTGATCAGTCCTTTCCTAGACTTCGACCTTTCCTCCCCCTCCACAGCACTCTCCCCTTCATAGACTGTGTTGTACCAGAGTGCAAACTCATCACCTACAGGGGCTTCTGTACATAATCTTGACTCAAAAGTCTCTCTGAGTGGCAGAAGGGTAGGAACTCTAATGTGTCGTTGCACGGGACTGAACGTTCACCCTGGTTATAGTCTGCATCCACTTCAGCATCAATCTCAAAGGAGTGCTGGAATTGGTTGTCTGTAGTAAAATCAGATCAAACAGGATCAGTTTTAACAGTCCCATTAGTCTTAGGAATAGGGTAAGCAGAATTCTTTCTGTAACCTCTATCATGCCTATCCATTTTTTTTTTTTACATTTCCTGATTTTAATAATATCAACTTGTTGATCAACATTAGCAAAAACATTGGAATAATTAACAGAATGTTGGTCAAATATCAAATCAGATTTAATGCTAGCATTTAGTCTATTGATTTGTTCAGTTAATAGGTCCATTTTCGTAACATTTTCTTTCTTTAAAATCTTAATTATCTCAAGTCCATGTTTGTCAAATATTGCAACTAACTGATGATATAAATCAGAACCATGGTCCACACCATTCAGAAATTTCCACATATGCAATCCTTGGGACACATGCCTCTGCTGTAGGCAAATATCAGAATTAAGCATTGTCTAAGAATTTCTGAAAATTTAATAAATGCTTTTCAAAAGAAGTAATCTGCTGAGATAATGATTCATCGCCACTTAAGTCTCTCTGTTTATTGAACGAAAAACTGCGGGTAAGCCAGTCTTTAATATTAGCACATTGTTTATCCAATGCTTTAGTCTCAGCTGGTCCACAATCACAAACAGCAGTATCACACTGTCCAATATTAGTTGAACATTGATTGTGGACAATAGGAACATTACAATGATGAATACCTGTTGAAATATTGGATGTACTGGGCTCAGTAATTGGTAAGGGAACCTTAACTTATTTTATGGATTATATGAAATTTAAACAGGATGTATGTATTAATTATTTTAAGAGAGGTATATAGCTTTAAGAATTTTAATTAATTTATATGTGACATACTTGACTGAAAACTTTAAATGGAATCATTGTTTTGTAGTGGCAGGTTCTGATAAAATCCAAGTTTATTGATGTGGACGAAAGAGTTTAACCTAAGTGTGCTGTTATATTATATCCTGTTTTGAATATTTTGTGGACCTTTAGAGGCAAGTTCAGTTATTTTCAAAGTTCCCGGATGATAAACTGTTGGAAGTGTTGCAGCAAGCGACCCTGAGAACTGTTATAGCCAACAGATGTAGAAAGAGACTACAGTGCAGCTGTCACAAAGGCAAGACTAGATGTCCATCCATTGTGCAGTTAGTCTTGTTATGTAGATAGTTTTGTTAATTATACCATATACAGTACCAATGAAAAACAGAACTATGAACTTATTCTACAGTTAAAAATGATACTATTGACTGAAAAGTTTTGTTTATTGAAATGCATTTTGAATATGTAAAAGAAAGTTTCATAGTTGATGTAACCATGCCATACCTAGTATATAGTGTTAGTTAATTGTAAGTGATCAGTGTAGATTAATGCATACTGTCTGTATAGATATAGACATACTTGCATTAAAAACAGTGATGTTATATTACTATATATATTGGTGTATAGCTTTAATGTAGATGAGCCAACCAAAGTTACTTTCGTGTCATGTGATACACCCCTATGTCAAGAGAATTCAGTTAGAATATAGATATGATGGAGATTAGAGAACATCTTTTTTTGTGTTTTTAATAAGACACCTGACAAGACATAGACCATCATTAATCTTGTGTGTGAGTCTCCTGCTGCCCGCATGATTGCTTTCACAATTAGAAGACCAATATTGTCCTTGCAGGAAATGAGAGAACTAAAAAACTTCAGAAGGACATGGAAAACAGAAGGTGAAGAAATCCAAATGTTATGATTTACTGTTAGAGTACACTCTTCTGAAAGATTTTCTACATTGGTAAGTACCTTACACAACTGTGTATCCTTTCTGAATGTAGTGAGATGATTCATTCTGTAGGAGAAATCTCTCAGCTTTTTCTGATATTTGAGGTAAGCTTCTGTCTATAACAGCATCATCAAGATTAATTTGTCAATATTTTTCTTTTTGTGAGTGAAACGGTACACAACTTCTCCACAGTATCTAGATTTAACCTGCTAGACATACTGCCATTTCCTTGACTGTTTTTAGGAAGTTTCCTTGAATATCTGTTAGTTTATTGGTTTTCTATGTGTACAATGTCAGCTATGGTTTCATATGTAATATATTTCACATGTACTGTTCAAATTAACAATATATAGTATTATTCCATATGAAGCTTGTAATATATCATTCAATATCTATATATCTTTTAGTGTCGCTATAAGCTTTCCAAAGTATTTGACAAGTGATTTGTGCCTCCACTGCAATGGACATTTATAAGAATTGTCCAAGTGCTGTACAGTATACATCTCAAAGGAATTTTGCTTCTACTATTTAATTCTGAAACCAAGTGAACCTCTCAGCTGAGTTCGCTGCCTGGAACTAGCAGTGACAGTGGCACAAGGGATAGTGCGCATGCCTTTGATACCTGGAAGATCAGAAGGTTGTTGGTTCATTTACCGCAACATATGCAGTCACTCATTTTCCATTACTGACACTGCAGTGCAGCTCAAGGCAGTGCTGTACTCTTGAGTGCACCATGCTTTGGATGAGGCATTACACCAAGGTCCCATCTGTTTGAGGTGTTGGTAGCTCAGGTAGATGTAGAAGAGCCCATAGCACTTACTGCAAAGAGTAGTGAAATCTTCCTGTTGTCCTGACCAAATTCCCCTATTCAGTATGAATACAACCCTAGATCATCTCTGAAAGTAGACCAGTGGCCTAGTGTGACTCATTTGGTCAAAAAGGGATGGATATTTAGATAGACAGACAGATAGATAGATAGATAGATAGATAGATAGATAGATAGATAGATAGATAACAAGGCTCTGTGTATTACTTGTACTGGCTGCTGACTTCATGAGAAATTCCATATCAAAATGACACACTGTACACAGTGAGAGATCAGTTTATTTCATTTACATAGGAAACATGTTTGTTGGTGGTAAATAGAATGACATATCTGAGTATTCTCATCCTTTCTCCTGACTGCTATCAGAAAGTAGCTGTTCTTTCCTCTACTGCCTTATGTGTTTTTTTTCATAGTTTGTTGGTTGGAGGGATTCCAGTAGGTAAGTACTAGGCTAGCTGCCCTTGTGGACCATTTTAAACCTGGAAAGTTTCATTTAGTGAGACTCAAACCCTGTACATTTTTTTCTGTGAGGTACGCTCCTTAACCGTTATGTCAAACCCCCAGTAGTTAAGTTTATATATTATCTGACACAAAATATGCTGATGATTTCCAGGCATAGCCATTAATCTAGTAGAGTCTGAAGACCATTTTCAAATCCCAAGTTTGCCAGTTTAACTGCTTTTATATACTGGCTCGTGATTGTATTATGAGCTGTCTCAAAGAGTAACCATATTTGAGACAGTCTTTCCTCTCAGCTGTCCAGATTTTTGCCTCACATTTTTGATCTATTCCTTATAAAAGTTGTGATTTGCTGGCAAATCACTGAGGAATGAAGTCGCTAAATAATGACAAACATTTGAGTTTCAGGCTTCTTATCCTTCAGAAAATATGCCATTTTACAAATTTTGTTATTCTAGCAACCTTCGAAGTTTATAAGAGCAATATTTAAAAACTGTCCCTTTCTTGACACTTTCCTTACATTATTTTAGGCTTCATCTAGATTTCTTGCACTAAGAATTTGAGAGTTCTAGAGACAGCTGATGATACAATCATGGTTACTCTTTTAACATCGTCATGTACACTTGAGGACAATTCAGCGTTCTGTTTTTCTTTTATTTTCTATCTGATCCCTTCTGATCCTTCTTGATCCAGCTTCACATTGTGAACTTTGCTGTTGCATTTAGATACCTGATTTCCTTGATGGATGTTCCCTTCCTTTATTATATTTATTACTGATGGCAGGTAAATATCTTTATTATAGTTTATTTTTATATATGTTCATATACTCTCTCTTTACATGTTCCATCAGAGGTCATTCATCATATCCCTAAAGGTCAAACAGGCAAATGACTGAGATTCATTTAACTTACTACAAAGACTGTGAACTTTGGAATTGGTTATTAGCGACTCTAGCTATGGAGAAAGCTTTGCTTCGTTTAAAACATATTGGTTGGCTGGTGTGGAGTCCTTTCTTGTAACAACTCCAGGGCCACAGATAATGTAATATTTAGTTGAACAGTTAGTTTTTGATACATTTTAGATTGTGCCAGAATTGTAATGGTTTTAATCACACTTTTCGGTGCGATGGGCATTTGAACAATTCCATTTAAGACCTGTTGGTTCCATATTAGATGATTTCATTCATTTTCAATTTCTTGCTTTTTCTGTTTTTTCAGAGTCGTGAGTGAGCAAAATAGTATCCAGGTACTGTAAGGGATTAAGAAATTATAACTAGGAAAATCTCTATAAAGGGTTTCTGTTAATTTTTTTGTGTAAGGAATTCCTTTAAATAACGTACTACTCATTTTTTATGTTAGTTAGGATGCATACACAGACATAAAACTTAGATTCAGGAGGACAGTGTACAAATAAATAAATACCCTCAGTACATTGAAAAAGGAAACATTTCTTTTTCCAGTGCACAACCCATAACCAGACTATATTCAAGTCAAATTTCTCTGAATAGTGATAGTGTTATGAGAGAGGCTTTTTTAAGTTAAGATGCACGTCCCGGTTAGTGACAAACTTAAGGTTAGCGCATATTACTAATATGGACAGGGGGGCTTCACGTCCCTGCTCCACCTTAGTAATACATGTTAACCTAACCCCTCCCCCTGACCTTCATATGCATCTTAATTTAAAAAAGCCCTTCCTATAACACTAGCACTATACAAGACAGCCCAAACACTCAACACATGCACACATGCACACACGCACACACACACACGCACACACACACACACACACACACACACACACACACACACACACACAGATACCCACATACATTAAATCTATCCCCTAACCTAACCCTGACCCCAAAGACTCACAATCACACAGACACAAACATACACACACACTTAATCTATTCCCTTACCTAACTAATATTGTAACCCTACACACTTACCCCTGGTATACATTCCACTTACCAGTTACGACAAGACAAACATCCGACAAAATGTCCAGTTGATAAACCAGACATTCAAGCAAACAGCCCAGTACTTTCAGCTATCAGCCAAAGTAATGGTCGATACAAATATGTAGCACTTGTATGTATATACATATATGCGCCCATTGAAAGTATTGCCATCCTGAGAAAACTAAATGTACACAGAAAAAATATATGTTAATTCCAAGATAGCAAAATCTCAGAATATATGCTTATTTTGAGGTACATTGATCTCAGATTTAGTATATGCACATAAACACAACACTGCAATTGCCTTAATTGTACATCATTTTCTTATTCCTTAGAATAAATTCTGAAATTGTCAAAGTGTGTGTGTGTATATGTGTGCGCTTGTGTCTGTTTGCATGCATATTCATTTTCTGTGAGACCTGAATGAAGAACAAATGTTACAGAAAGGAAATGCAAATGAGTCTTACAACTGCAAAACATCTGGACTTTAGACCCAGTCTTCTTCTTCTTTACCTGCAATTTGAGCCACTTGAAACAAATTACCTAATCTTAAAGCAAATGCCAAAGAATATGATGAACAATCGTGAAGTTTATGTTTATTTATGGTAGAGATGTAACTTGCAGTATCAGAGTCTGGTTTAGTCTAGTATATGTCTTCCTTGAGATATTGATTACAGTTTTGAGTTTGGAGAGGTGAACCATTTGATGTATCCTTAGAGACAGCTGTTTGTTTGACATTGAACATGTCATTTTAATTCCACACAGCTCTGATCCATTTAGCTGAGAAAACTGGTAGGAAGCTGGAACAAATCACAATTGAAAAGGTACATTAAAGCCTTGGTTGGTGCATCTTGGCAACGTAATAATAAACAGCACACACAGTTAGAATATACTTTCCATACAGGGAGTTAATAATATGGCTACATTTCAGATGCAGTGATGTACAAAGACAAAACTTAGTTGTCACAGTGTGCGTAATCTTTATAAACTAGAATGCATCCACTGAGCAAAGGGAAAAAAAAAACATGTTGTGTGTGTCTCAGATGAAAGTACTGTTTCTGTTTTCTGAAATCATTATGTTTGTATGTGTTATGAACCACACACACACACACACACACACACACACCATATTCAAAAGTTCAGAAATTTGAAAATAATAAGTTTTGCTCAGATTAACACATTCGGTTTACTAATTCTTACCTTATGTAAAATACAAAAGGATCAAAACTGAAATTCCTTGGGAGGATTACAGTAACATTTTTTGCACATTTTAACTGATATTATGGTATAATTAAATAAAATCCAGGATATTGAGAAGCTGCTTTTTATTAAATGGTTCTTTGTTATGATCTGTGATGATACTTTACATGCAGACTTCTTTCCTATAGAAGTCCTGTACTGTCTGGACTATCCTGGGTCTTGCAGGAACATTTTAGACAGCACATGATTGCTTTGTTTCATAATTTTTATGTCCTTCTTGTTAATTAATCCTACCCAACAAATACAGAGCACAAACTAAATGCACTAGAAATAAGTTTAAGTCTTTGTGAAATATAAAACAGAAGAACCAATCTGCAAAGATGGCATGAGTAGTAAGAGTCATATTTCTAGCCAGGTATACTCACTGTGCATATCTGAATAGATTTTATTCCAAACGGGCTGCCCATTTTTCTAATGCTGTTCTTAATGTTTATTGCATTATGTACAGGGTACTGAAGATCAGGAGGAATATTTACTGTCATAATGATGGAAGTGTTAATAAACATGGACATAAAATGAGAACACTGCAGACAAATATTTCAATTTTTAGATAATCTGTGTATGCTTTAGAATATTACATAGATTTTAAAAGCTAAAATTGCACATCTCTGTATTTGTTTTTGAGGAATTGCTTTCAGTTTCATTCATTTGCTAGTACTTCTGACAAAGATTACAAAAGCAGTATACGTAACGTGACCTTTCTTTGCCGTAAATAGCGTTATTGACTTCAATAAATCTTAATTATTTTTAAGAGAGTTAATTTCAGAACTTTTAACCCCACAATATAAATCTTTTTTTAAGAAAGGAAAAATTAATTTCAGAACCTTTAACCCCACAATATAAATCTTTTTTTTAAGAAAGGAAAAATTTTGTTTGTGTTGGGCAATGATGTATCCAAGCAAACTCTTTATACTCTAAAGAGTAGAATAATATAATTTTTTTTAAGAAATGAAAAGCTTTGTTTGTGCTGGGCAAGGGTGTAGCCAGTCGTAGTCTTTGAACTCTAGAGAGTACAATTTTTTTCTGAACCTGTCAGAAACATTGGGGCTTTACCAAGTTATACAATGTCTATAACCATCTAGATTAATGTTTTTAAACATGTATATAGCTTGCTTACAGAGAGAATTGCAAATCTAAAAGCAATATCTCTTAATAGTTTTTGACTGAGCGGCTGAAAATGTTACCCACATTAAGTCTGGGGTGGGGTGGGGTGAGGCAAGGCAACCGTTCAAGTGATATGACCACTTTTTAAAATGCTAGGTAGATGGGGGAGTAGCAAAAAGCATCTGAGTACAAAATGGAATTCACTTGCTAAACCCCTGGTGCTGGGCAGTTTTCTGAGAAACCTAGACTTGCTTGTATCATATCTATACTTTTCATCCATTCCAAAATCTGAAACTGTCTTAGAAAACTTCACTTGTTTTATATTTTAAGTAATCCCATCGCATACAGTTTTCTGGTGTAAAGTAAATGTGGCTTTTTCAAAAAAAAAAAAGAAAGAAAAGAAAGACATTGCAGTGCCATCATAACTTTAAATAAGAGATTTGATAAATCTAGTGTTTGTATGTCATTTTTTGTAAAATGTTTCTGTCATCTAGTCATAATCCATTTAAGCTGTTATCTGTTGATGTTTGAAAAATGCTTAGTTACCTCTGTGAACTAACAAACTATTGAAAAATGTCCAGTATTATTTCTTTGATTTATTTGCATACAATGAAACAAATACATAAAACATTAACTTCGTATTCTCTGAACTTACCATTTCATTCAAGTATACAGTGCTATTTTTATATGGTTTGCTTTGCACTTCATCATTTGATGAACTATGTCATGCATATCTTGATTGTAGAGTTATCTGTCAAACTAATACTTTACATTGGTCTAAGAATGATGAAAATTAAAACATTTTTAGCTTAGTATTTTTAATAATTCTTGTTACTATATATATTCTTTTTATCTAATTTAAAGTTATTCTTGATTTTTTGGCTAGATGCCATCACTTTACTGAACTGTAATCTTTACAGACTAATATGTAAATCTCTGACCAAAAATGACTTTAGGACACAGGTGATACCCATTATCACTCAGGGTGATGGGATGTTAAAAAGAACTTAACTACCTTATGTGTAGTACAATGCATTTCTGCATTTTCAGTATTCATATTATTCAACTTCAACTTCAAATACTAAAATACTTAGCAGTCGGTTTGTATGACTAGTAATTTTCAATCAAATCGTCCTTTGTACTGGGTTTTGCTTAACCCATCACAGTTGTGACAAACAGCGTCCACTGTCCAGGAGTCAACAGTTCTAACACTGATGTTTTATTCAGCTATTCTTTGTTAGATTCATTTACCAAACAGATGGTGTGCAGTGGTTACTACAGCTTTCAGCTGATCTGTGAAACTAAAAAAGGGCTGGATTTTTTTTCACATTTCAGAGAAAAAAAGTGTATTAGCCAACTTGTTAATGAGCCTGTAATTTGACAGTATCAACACTGACTGTTTCCCGTGGGTCCTTTTGTAAGTCAGGGTATGTAAGCAACTTTTTCCAGGGAAAGAAAGAGACAATGAAATGTCCCTACTTAATTCAGTTTTGCCTTAAGTAGTTAGAGAGCCTCAGGTATAACATACAATCATGTCACCATGTTTTATTTGTAATACATAAACTTTATCATCTGAACTCAGGATGACAGTATTGTTCATGACATTAGTCACATGTTGCCATGATGGGTTATTTGTTTACTAGCTTTGAACTTTATTAAGTGATTAAATAGTCACAGATGTTTTCACAAACTTCAGATTGTACTTATCTTAGTTACTATCTTTATTTTAGTACATTTTAGGCAACTTTACTCCAGCTTTTTGTCCTACTTCCTTCCCCCTCTTAAAATGCACAAGCTACAGCAGTAAAATTATTTTATTTCTTGTTGAGACTAACCATTGTTATATATTTATTCCAGATGAAAAAAGTTGGGCAGTGCAGTGTTATAGCGGTTAGCATTGCTGCCTCACAGCAAGAGGTTCTCTGGTTCGATTCTCAGCTGGGGTGCCTTCTGTGTGAAGTCTGCATTTGTGTGGATTTCGTCTGGGTGCTCCAGTTTCCTCCAACATTCCAAAGACATGCAGTAGGTGGATTGGACACTCTAAATTGGCCCTAGGTGTGAGTATGTGCATGCAAGAGTGAGGCTTGGGCTTCGGGCTAGCAACCTAATCTCGTAAAACCCATACCCGCTACGGAAATGAGTGCTGAAGGGCACTTGTTACCCGATGTGCTGTATGCATGGAAGCAAATCCAGGATCCAGGAAAAAAGATAGCACAGGCAATATCATCTTACTGATTTACTGTAACTGTAGCACAGTCCATCATTGCAAATTGATTTCCAGTATGATGTATTTCAAAAACTACAGGATTCACTCAAATTAAATAAAAATATTAATATGTAAATTGTTACTGTGATGGAAAACCAGAAAGACTTGCCCAGGTAGACATCTGTGTGAGGCTCCCCTAACCTTTATATTATATCACTGAGATACCTCTGATTCTTTTAGTTACCACCTTGACCTAAAAGGATAAGCTTGCATTTATATTATACTTACTACCACTACTGTAGAACAGAGCATGTGTTGTTAGTTTAGGAAACATTTCCAAGTGAGGGCACATGCATATAAATAGAGAACACATGCAAGGAGCAGTGCCATTTTGAGTGAACAGCCAGAGTCTTAACATGTATGAGTGCAGTAGTCAGTCTATTTATGTTTGTTTTTAAGTTTACGTTACTAAGCCTTAATCCTGATGTGTTTGTATATAGTAAAGCTGATTGAACTGAACTGTTCATCTGTTTTTTTTATCCTAACCAGATGAGTGACATGGCGTCAGAAGTGGGATTCCTGAATGACATAGTACCAGAAGTAGCATGCCTGAATGACATGTACCAGACGTGGTATATCTGGACAACACAGTGTTAGAAGTCTTGTTCCAACCAGCTCAAACAATTGAAAAAGGTCAGAAATGAATTTCAGGTAATAAAAAACTTGCATAAATTATTTATTTCATAGAGAAAACAGTACAAAGTATTCACAAAGCACAAAAGACATTATTAATTCATCACAAAGTACAAAACATATTAATCGAACAAAAATCACAAAACACATTATTGATTAAACCAAATGTTCAGAACCACGATATGTGATAAAGTTTTCAAAATACTTATGAGAGCATGCAGAACTAATTCTGATTTGCATAATGAGCATATTAAAAGTAAAACAAGCCCAAGAAAAGTATAATGAGCATGATAAAGGTCAAACAAGCATAACAAGTACAATAAAAGGGCAAAATGAGCTTGGAAAAGCAAAGCGGCTGCATTTTTTAGTAAACAACTACTTTTTTATATGAGCTACTGTTTTGCATTAACTAAAGCTATTCAGAGTATAACTAGAGTTGTTCAAAGTATCTCAGAGTGTGCAAAGTGTTTGCAGTGTGTGCATTATTACAGTACAATTATTTCATTGAGTTTACTGTGTGCAAAGTACAGTTAGTTCGCAAGATGCAGTCATTTCAAAGTGTTTCTTACACTGTACACAGTTATTTCGCAAAGTGCAGTCATTTCAAAGTGTTTCTTACACTGTACAGAGTTATTTCACAAGTGCAGTAATTTCAAAGAGTTTCTTGTGATGCGTACAGTTCATTTGCAAAGTACAGTCATTTTGAAGTGTTTCATACACTAAGGGTGGTTTTGCAAATTACAGTGATTTCAAAGTGTTCTTGTGCTATGCAGACTTATTTCGCAAAGTGCAGTTATGTCAGAGAGTATATTGTGCTGTTGAGCATAATCACAAGTTTCTGGCATAAATTTCTGATGCATATGTGTGTGTGTATTTTTGTACATAATTCCAAGAGTGTCTGCGTCTTTGTGTTGGCATGGCAGAGGCATTTTGCAGTCCCGGTCCACTTGTGTTTGATCATAATATTGCTGAGAATTGGAGAGTATTTGAGCAGGAATACGATATTTTTATACAAGTTGATTTTTCTGATAAAGATGCACTTACAAGAGCTTTTATTCTGCTTAATCTGGCAGGGTCTGAAGCCATTGAAAGAGAGTGTTCAGTTGTGTATGCACCAGTGGTGTATGCAGGAGAAGGGGAAAACAGCCATATTGTTGTACAAGCTGAATCAAAGAATGACCCTGAGTGCTTGAAATGTAAATTTAGAGAAATGTGTAACCCCTAGACAAATGTTGCATTGGGGAGGCACTTATTTTATACAAGAGACCAAAAGCCAGGAGAAACTTTTGCAGGTTACATTACTAACTTGAAAAACAAAGCTAAAACATGCAGATTTGGTGATCTGAAAGATAAGTTGATAAAGGACAGGCCGTGTGGTCTCAATGATGCTGCATTGAGAAAGATTTTGATTTGCAACAGTGATTTAATGTTGAACAAAGACATAGAGATTTGTCAAATACATCAGCTTACAGAAAGGCATACAAACATGCATGCAAGTGATAAGAGCATGGTTTCAGCAGCCTGTAGAGCAAATGTAGATAGCATGCAGCACGTGGCTAACAGCAGCAGGCCCAAGCACATGGCAACTACAGCCCCTGCAGGATTTCCAGGGACAGCCCATACCTTTCCAGCAAGTTCTAAGACCAGCTCAGTAAAACAGACATGCTCAATGCAGCATAAGGGCGAGTCAGCAAAACCCAAGTCAAGTCTCATTGTTAAATGTTGCAATGGTGGTGCCAATCACGAATCTAAAAGAGAAAAGTGCTTAGCATTTGGTCAGCAATGCCACAAGTGTAAAACATGGAACCACTTTCAAAAACTTTGTAAATCAAGCAAGCTTCATTTATTTATTAAGAATGGTTACTCAAAAAAGCAAGTAGATCATATAGAGCGCTGCAGCTCTGCTTTCTATGTAGATGGTGTATCGGTGGTTGGTGAAAAGGTTAATGCAGTAGATTTGTTGGCCAAAAACAAAGTATTTTGTACAGTCCTGATTAATGGTAAACACGCAGAGCTCAAAATAGACACTGGTTCAAAGTGCAATGTTATGTCAGCAGAAACATTTGCTAGAGTAAGAGCTGGTGAATAACTTAATTTGGGCAGTTGTGCAAAGCTTGTTACTTATGAAGGTGAAGAGCTTCAAACCAAAGTCTCAGTAGTGCTTTTATGCCATTCAACTGGGAACGGTTACAGCTTGCAATTTTATGTAGTCAAAAGACCTGTGCAGTCACTATTAGGTCTCAGAGACAGTTTAAGAATGAACCTGCTTTCTTTTATCAAAGAAGTCCATCATGTAAGCACGTCCTAGTTTCAGTTTTACCAATGCTATTTTCACAGAGTATGCTGATGTTTTTGAAGACAAGCTAGGTAAACTTCCAGTTGTGTACTCCATGAAATTAGACCCAAAGGTCAGTCCAGTGATCAGACTGGAAAGAAGAGTTATGATAGTTATGCAGGACATAGTCAAAGTCCAGTTAGATAAAATGGTGCAGCAAGGTGTGATTTGTCCAGTTAACAGAACCAAATGAATGGGTGTCTTCCATGGTAGTCACTCATAAGAAAAGCTCAGATAAAATCAGAGTATGTATTGACCCAAGAGACTTAAACAAAACAGTAAAGAAGCACCACACCATCCTATGCGTACAGATGTGGAAGTTGCTACCCTCATGCCAAGTGCCACTGTTTTTTTCTGTCTTAGATGCAAAGAGTTCATTTTGGCAAGTGATGCTTGATCACAAATCTTCACTACTGACTACATTCAGCCACCATTTGGTAGATGCAGATTTTTCAGAATGCCTTTTGGAATAAATTCTGCCAGTGAAGTCTTTCAGCATGCAATGGAGCAAATTTTTTCAGGCTATCCGTGTGCTATAATAATAGATGATTTACTAGTTGGAGAGAATGGTGAAGCAGAGCATGACAGAAACCACAGGAAAGTTCTGGTAAAAGCACATGAAGTGAATCTAAAGCTCAGTCCTCTGAAGTGTAAATTCAGGCTACCAGATGTTACTTATGCAGGTCATTTATTTACCAGTTCAGGTTTACACCAGATCCTTCCAAACAGCTATTCTTGAGATGCCAGCTCCAATGTCTAAGCCTTGCAGAATTTTCTTGGTATGTTTAACTATTTGGGCAAGTTCATACCAGATTTCAGTGAATTATCAGCACCCTTGAGAGAGCTAACACGTAAAAATGTTACCTGGTCATGGCTGGAACAACACCAGAGAGCGTTTTATGACCTGAAACAGAAAATTGCCAGTTCACCTATGTTAAGATACTATGATATCCGCAAACCAGTAATTCTTTTTTGTGATGCTTCAAAGTTCAGTCTTGGTGCAGTTATTCTTCAAGAGGGCAGACTAGTAGCCTGTGTGTCTAGAACTTTTATCCAAACTAAGATGCAGTATGCTGAAATTGAGAAGGAACTTTTGGCAGTTGTGTTTGCATGTTTAAAGTTCCATGATTGTATTTATTGCCGAGTTATCCAGATTGAGACTGATCATCAACCTCTAGTCACTATTTTAAAGCAGCCTATGCACACAGCTCCAGCAAGACTACAAATAATGATGCTCAGATTACAAAAGTACAACTTCAAAAAAGTCTGTGCAAAAGGCAAACTTCTTTATCTGGATGAGACCTTATCCAGATCACCTAGAAATACCACATAAAAGCTTGATGCAGAGAATTTTGACTTCAATGTCATGGAAGTGCATAATTTTTCTACCACAAGACTTGATGAGCTAAGAGATCATACAAAGACTGATTCAATTTTGCAAAAGCTCAACCACTTCATCAATGTTAAGCCACAATAAGGCTACTCCCTCCACGTGGTAGCTAGCTCCAAGATGGTCCGTTGGGCGGGTATTATATATCCCCTTTCTTGTAGTTGCTGGTATGCAAGCATTACATATGTATCCCAGGTCCTTCCTTAAATAAAAACAATTTTTTTATTCTGTTCAGTTAAAAATGACAAATTGCCTACTTCAAAGTACTGGTTCAAACACTAATAACACTTTCCTCGGAGCAATTTCTTGTTATAGTAACTTGGCTCAATATAATAAGAAATTACTCATTCATTGGAATTCACCTCCAGCTACCTTTCTTCATTGAATGCAAACCTCCATTCACTGACAACGATATGCTCTGCTTCCTCAGTAGGTACTTCCAAAGTTCTAAGTCAATAAATTGCCTGTATGCAAAGCACTGGAGCAAGTTGCAAAAAGGTTCTTACTTGGAAGCCAACCTGTAGCCTGCATACAGCCTGTGTGTAAAGTGGGGGCGGGGGGCAAGTCCCAAAGCTCTTCCTTCTTCTAAAGCCAATTGGTTCCAATAGGCATCCCGTGTTCAAGGTCACCGGAATGAATTTCCAAACTCTAAGACCAACTTCAAATCAGCGTGCTGCCTGTGCACTTAAACAAATTCCAGGATAAATAATTCTTCCTTCCTCTGAAGCCAACTGGAATCAGCAAACTGTCTGTTTGCAAAGTCTCTGAAGCAGGTTCCAAAATATTCCTAATTCTGAAGCCAACTTCAAATAAGCATGCTGCTGGTGTTCAAAAATGGACTCAGGAATGGATACGTGCTTTCAGTTGTAAACCTTCTTCAGATCCTATGTTTATCTGCTTTGCTCTTCTTTTTATACTGTGTGTATTCTAGGTATTGACCAATGAGGTATTATATTCAAATAAGACTCTCTGCCTTCATTATTCATTGGTTACACTTGCTACTTGTATCCAATCTGTCTTTTTATATACTCATTTGTTCTTTAGTAGCTGGTTATATAGCTTTACTGTCATGTTATTCAGCCCTATTTCTTAGTGGTGTTATGATAGAAGTTTATTATCGCCTCCTAAGCCTCCTTTCTTTTAGTACTGGTTTTATGACAAAAATATCTATTGGCAAAAATGGGGGGTTGCCATAGGCACCCCCTGTGCTAATAGCTATGCGAACATAGTACTAGCACAGTGGGAGTTACAATGGATGAATAGTAAAGATAACATATGGAAAGAGCAAGTACTGTTCTATGGTCGGTTTGTGGATGACGTACTATTACTATGGAAAGGAGAAGTCCATCAATACCAACAGTTTCTAAGATATCTAACATCTACAACAGACTTTTTGAAGTTTGAATCCAAATACTCCCAGGAAAGTATTGACTTCCTGGATATAAGTATTACCTTTAAAAAGGGAACTGTAGAAACGGCCCTACATAGGAAAGCTACATGGAAGAACCACATGCTGCATAGAACTAGCATGCACCCCACACATATTTTCAACAACATATTTGAAAATCAAGTCATATGCATTTCTAGACTATGTACAAAGGAGGATACATTTCAAGAAGAGTTCAACCATTTGGTGGATAACTTAGTAACTAGAGGGTATAGGAAGAATCAGATGGACTTTGAACAAACGATGGAATTACGAGGAAGCAAAGGTAAACCATATTATCATTACAAACACGTAAAAGGACAGAAGAATAATGAAACCCAAGAGTCCCTAAGATGTATATTAACTTATGCACCAGATAATAAACAAAGTTATTCAAAAATATTGGCCAGTTTTAACAGTGGATCCTAAAATTAAAAGTATAGTAGGAGAAAAACCCAAAATCACATATAAAAATAAGAAGAACTTGTAAAGTCTACTGTGTAACAACAGAACAGAAACAATACAGGGAAGAGTAGTAAAGAAAAAAGGAACTTTCAGATGTGGGAAGTGTAAGGCATGCAAATATATTAATACGATTAATGTGTTCCAACATCCTATCACACATAAAGTATATTCCTATAAAGGGAATGGAAATTGCAATACAGAGAATGTGATATATATTTAGCCAGCTGTGAAGGATGTATGTCATTTTATGTGGGTAAAACTAACAGAAAGTTCAAAGAACATATTTTACGGCATCTAAGAGACATCAACAACAAGATAGAAGTTAATGCTTTGTATCAGCATATAAAGCATAATCCAGGGCATAGCTTTAAATTTATGATATTAACTCATGTTTCAGTTACAGCACGAGGTGGGGATTTATTCAACAGAACTGAAAAAATAGAAATGGAATGGATTATGAACTTGCGAGCCAGTCAAAGTCCTGGCCTTAACGCAGTAGTCCCCTTAAAACCAGTACTAAAAGAAAGGAGGCTTAGAGGGCGATAATAAACTTCTATCATAACACCACTAAGAAATAGGGCTGAATAACATGACAGTAAAGCTATATAACCATTTTCATTTTCATATGGTGAAGGCGTACTCCCTAGGCTAGAGCTTGTTTACTTTATCTTTTCAACTTCATCAATGTTGGATGGCCATCAAAGCAATCTTGTGTACCAACAGAAGTGCAACCTTATTTTCCTTACAGAGATGAAATGTTGATGGAAGATGGTATCATTTTCAAAGTTCTTAAAGTTGTCATTCCTACTTCCTTACAACATGAGTACATCCAAATTTGCGTTGTGGCTACTCAGGTTCCGAAGTTACAAAAAGAAGGGTGAGCAGACTAGTATTTTGGCCTTCTGTGTCAAAAGATACCGATAAAGTACTTTCATCTTGTTCAGTATGCAATGGTACTAAACCGTATTTGCAAAAAAGAGCAAATTCAGCTAAGCCAGATACCTGAACTACCTTGGTCGACAGTAGCCACTGACATATTCAAGTGGCATAGTCAACATTACTTAGTGTTGGTAGAGTCTTATTTGAATTGGTTTGAGATTCATTTGCTACCTAACCTAATGTCCAGTACTGTCATTACTAAGTTGAAACATCATTTTTCAGTCCATGGTAGTCCACACAAAGTTATTTCTGACAATGGTACCCAGTTTACCAGTCAGCTATTTCAGAAATTTGCAATAGAATGGGACTTTATCCATGTTACCAGTAGTCCTGAGTACCCACAGTCAAACAGTCTAGTTGAACATGCAGTACAAAGTGCAAAGCAATTACTAGAGAGGTCAAAGCGTGACAGTACCATTGTTTTCTTGAATTTGCTTAATGGTAGAAATATACCCCGTGACAATTTACTTGGCTCACCTGCTCAGAGACTTCTGTCTAGGTAAAGCAGAACAACTTTGCCTATCAGTTCCAGTTTGTTGGTGCCTAATGCTAAAAACACCAGAGCAATCAGTGGCCAACTATTCAAGAAGCATTCATTCCACAAGTCCAACTATGATAAAATGAGCAGATTTCTTCATCCATTGAAAGAATGAGAGATAGTGAGGATGCAAACTGTGATAGGGTTTGATCAAAATGGTCAAGTGATAGGTATATGTGCTGAGCCGAGATATTCTTTAGTGAAATCCGAGGGTATAGAATACAGAAGAAATTGCAAGCATCTTCTTCCGGTGTCTGAATCTGTATCGCAGCATCGTACCTGTGATACAGACTCTAGATCTCAGAGCAATCCAGACGATGTTCCTGTTGAAGGACAGGTCTCAGTACCCATTCCCCTTCTTGATGATGTCCCAGATGTCCCTGAAGCTGAACATTCATTAAAGACAGTCTCTGTTGCTAAACCCAGTTCTAGTTTTTATGTCACATGATCAGGTCATATTTCCAGACCTAGTGTAAAATAATACAGCAACCTGGACATGATTGTTTCATCTGTAATTAGTTCTGTATAACTGCATATCGAAGGATTATTTCTGTACAGTTGCATGTCAATTATTGTTGTCATTATTACTGTGCATGGCTTATTTCTCAAAGAGGGAGGATGTAGAACAGTACGTGTGTGTTGTAACTTTAAGAAGTATTTCCAAGTGAGGGCACGTACATATAAATAGAGAGCACGTGCAGGGAGCAGTGCCATTTTGAATGAACAGCCAGAGTGTTAACATGTATGAGTGGGTATTCAGTCTGTCTATAAATTTGTTTAAGTTATTAAGCCTCAGTCCTGATGTGTTTGTATATAATAAAGCTGCTTGAACTGAACCCACAACTGTCAGTCTATTTTATCCTGACCAGACGAGCGACAACTACTACTGCTATTACTAATACTACTGCTGTTACCACTATAACTACTTTCCTACTGCTGCTATTACCACTACTACTACTACTATTACCAGTACTACTGCTACTATTACAACTACTACTACTGCTGATATTACCACTACTACTACTACTGGTACTACTACTACTACTACTACTGGTACTACTACTACTGGTACTACTACTACTATTACTTCTGCTTTTGCTACTGTTGCCACTACTATTACTACTACTACTGTTACTACATCTCTATATTTACAAGCCTGCAGTTTGTTGAGTTCTTAATGATATCCTTTACTGTATCGTTAACAGTTTGTATCTAAGCTTTAGGTGGCTGTTTATTTCTTAATAGTGGATTGTTCTAAGTTAGCCTAATGCTTTTATATTGAATGCTGTCATTATTTATGTTTACATTAACTTTTTCTGTCTAACCAGGTCATACTTCTCAACTGTACCGAATTCCTCAGTATTTCCTGTTTTGCTGGGTAAAATAATAGGGTGCCACGAATTCCCGAGTGGCCCCTTTAAATTCCGATTTTCTTTTTTTTGTTTTATTTACAATTTTAGTGAGCACTGACGTCATCATGCATTGCTGGTATATCCTGCAACAGCACTAACATGCACAATGTCAGCATCATGAGAAAGTGCAGCAGCAGTGCCTGACTGCTAATAGGAGAAGTGTGATTTATGTGAAACTCGTCTTCGTCTCAAAATGTAAACTGTTTATCATTCTTGTAGGATTGTAATACCAGGGAGGGTAGCTGCACTCAGACGCCAATATATTTACTACTGTGCGTCCTGTTTCCAATTCCGCATGATTCTGAGACTGTAACAAGATGATTGTTGCCGATAAAATGTATTTTAGTGCGGGTTTGTATTCATTCACTGGGCTAGGTTATTTTGGGTTTGAGAGTTTATCAGAAGTTAAAAACACAACATAATAAAGAGGACAATATAAGTGATTGCTAGTAATCGCTCTTTTTTGGCACATCTCTAAATTGAGGCTGGTACTGTTTGGAAAGAACATTTGTGTGTAAGTTTTTTAATTCATTATTATTTGAATTATTCTTCCATGAAAAATGACCATGTTTAATTTTGGTCAGGGAATGTCTGTGCAAGGTGCTTATTCATGGATGATTACACTACAAGTGATTGCTCATATTGGATTATATGTTGTTAATGGCTAGGGTGTTTTCAGGCCATTGTACTTACTAGTTTCCATGCTGTTGTTACATCTTAACGAGCTTATTTTTAAAAGAAAAAATAGTTAAGCATACCACTAGTTATCCTATAAGTTGAGATACTTGGAAAAAGGTGTTTATCTAGAAGCATTCCAAATCGATTCTCGCAAAGTTTGCCATAGCTTCTTCAGATCTGCTTTAGGAAATACTGGATTTAATCAATGATTTTAAACATGGGTTAACTGTTGACTTATCAGAAATGAGAAGGTTAGACTGGATATAAAAGGTTAAGCTTTGCATGTTTTTTGTGAAAGTCCTTTCGGTTCTGTCTAGGTTAAACTGTCTGAGACTCAGAGAGATGCGTGATATGCTCAGGTTGAAAATGGCGTGCAGTTTATCTGCTCAGAGTGAAGATGTATAGGATTGGTTGAGGAGGAATCCCAAGTGGAAGGACATTATTTCAGTCAGACTCTGTCTTTGGCTTCTAACATAGATCTAGTCCTTGCTTTAAGGCATTTTAGTGATAGATCTTTGTTCAATTATAACATTAAGCACCCAGTCACATAAAACGGTTTGAATGATAACATGTAGCTGAACTCTGTAGTTTAACAGTTGTAGCTTTTGTACCCAATTAAATCTATTGCTAGTAATATGGGGTTTGAGCAGTGTTAGGGCTGCCTCAGGAATTTGGAAATGAAATGCTTAAGAAGGTAGTGTGCAGATTATCTCGAGTAGTATAAGGGAATAATAAATGATGTTAAAGCTGTAGGAGCCTGTGTTGTCTAAAAATTATTAAAGTGCTGTGAGAAACAAAACTGGGGATAAGTTCCCTCATATTGATGGTTATCTGATGACTTTAAAGGTGGATTAGTCCCACTTGGGGACTGAGGAATATATTTTTATGTAATAGTTTCAGACAGGTGGAATTAATAACGGGAGCAAATTTTGGCCATCAGAGTTCTGAGAGGGATTTTTTTTCAACTTGCTGAACTCTGCAGAAATGATAGCTTCTTATAACAATCTACTTTATGCAATACCACAACTGCCTTTACTGAAGATCTGGAGGTGAATGCTTGCTGGTGACCCTCTGCAGTCTGTGAACTATGCCATATCTGCCCTATAAAAGTAAGGAAAATGCTCGTTTTATATGTGCTTTAATCAGGGTAACTATTGCTCTGAACAAGTTGGGTGTCTTCTGTCAGGGAGCCAGTGCTGATCAGCTGAGGGTGACAGCGGGTTTACAGAAACTGGTTTCTGCAAGTATTTTTGAACGTAAGGACAAACGCAATAAAAGTAAAAGTTGTATTGTGGCAGTCTGTTGCTGTGCTGTGGTTAACGAGAGGTGGAACCAAGTTTCTGTAGCCACCCTAATCGGAATAGTAGAGGCAGTCTGTGCAAAGTGATGTTGTTAGCTGAACAGTGTTACTGATGTCATTGATGGCAAAATATGACAGATCAACAAGAATTTGAGGATGGTCCAAGCCTGAAGCACATGAGGAAGTGGAGCTGGAACTGAGCGTGGTGCACTTACTGAACAAAACATATATAGGATCTCTGGATAGTACAAATGGAATTTCTGATGTAAAGTATTTAATTTTTTTTCTGTTCCTCTGACTTTGGCGACTCTAATAAAATCAGGCAATGAAAGATGCACTGGAGTCAGACCATCTTTTAGAATACATATTGCAAAAAGAATAAAATTACATTACATTTTTTTGTGTGTATGTTCTGGAGCCCTTGCATTTTCAGAGATAGTGACACAAGTACATAATTATTAGAATGACTCCTGACTTCTGAATTATTAGAATGCGTTTAGAATTACCTTTTCAGCCTACTGCACCTGTAGTTTAGGTTTTCTTTTGATCTCTACCAGATTCTGAATTTAATTTAAGTGCTGATTTGGTGAGCAGTTTCCTGCATACTTCTCGACCTTTTAGCGCAGGAAATCTGGAGAAAACCTAAAATAATCAGGGACAAAGGACCAAAAAATAAGGACAAATTTAAAGACTGCTCTTATAAACTTAAAAAGTAGCTAAATAACACGATTTGTGTTGGCATACATTTTCTTCAGGATATAAAGTCTAAAACTCAAATGGATTTCATTATTTAGTGACTTCAATCCTCAGTGATTTTCAGAAAACCACAAATTTTATGAAGAACAGACCAAAATGTTGAGTCATAAATCTGGACATTCTGTGAAAATTTGGACATTTGGGAGGTATGCTGATTTTGACTTAAATTTTAGATTTGGCCCTCTTAGTCAGAGAAAATATTGTAAATTACACTTAATAAACAATGACAATAATTTATTTATTTTTTTATGTATTTTACATTTGTTGACCGGGCTAGTCTAACTGGATATATGTCCATTTTCAGTAGAGGCCCGGAGAGAAAAGCTCCACATAAGCAAAACTTAAAACTTCAGGTACAGATAAATAATTCTGTAACAAGTTAAGGTACAGTACTATTTTGAGCTGAAAAATGCACATTTTATATAGACAAATATTATTTTTAAAGGAGCAGAGGAAAATAAATAGATTGAGCAACAAACTATTTAAAAGTGGCACACAATAAGAAAGAGAGGTGAAGAAAAAAACACAAAACAAATGTAGCAGATTTTAGAGTAGCAGTAATTAGAGTTAATGACTTCATTTATATCAAAAAATGTGCATTAATTCACATTCTTTTATTCTGTCAGTATTTCAGGTTAATAGTACTAATATTTTAAAAGTGTACCTGCTGGTTGTCCCTAATTATTTCTGGATTTATCCCTGATTCCATTGAAATGTGTCCCTGATTGGTTCAGTGCTGTGTGTGGAACACCACTGCTCATACTGCTGAAGTTACTAACAGTTTTACTTGGTATCCCATAATTCCACTGGAGTGGTCAGGGTTGCATAAATATGCATGCAAATTTTGTGTTAATCAACGTCCAGATTTTTGGCCAGTTGTAACTACTTTTCATGGGCCTTTGTCCAGATTTTTTGATGTTTCCAGGATGAGAGGTATGAACCAGGTTGTCACTGAAAAAGGGCCCAAATGGTCCAGCTGAGGTACCAGTAAATTACGTGAATAAGATAAACATTGTTCTATCTATCTGTCTCTATATCTGTCTGTCTATATCTTTCCTTTTATTTGGATACATGTCTATCTGTCAAAGAGCAAAGCATCAGACAGCATGTATCGTTGAACATGCCATTCATCAAGCAGTTCTGACTAAGATCACATTACTGTAGGGGATAAGGAAATTTGCCCTTTCTCCACTGTAGTGCGATCTCTGAGTTGGTTTATATAATTACTGGGGAGTGCAGCCCTCATGAGGAGGTTTTGATGAACGACATTTACGATGTAATGCTGTTCGATGCTTTTACCCTTCGATAAATAACCATAGACATCTTCTATTTCTCTATCTGCGTGGCTGTTTAATGAAAAAGTAATTACGTTTTCTAGGTTGTGGGTTCATTGATTTGTTTGGCAAGTGTAATTGCTATTACCCCACATTAAATGTAAATATTTTTTTACTTCCCATACAAGTATTAGGATTATTTTTGAAGAAAGTTAATCAGTGACTTCTGAACATAAGGAAAAGCTCATTGCATAATCTCAGAAGACATTGCATAAATGCATCTGTCACATTCTTTTTCTATTGTTGACATGTGTTTTTAAAATTAGGTTCTCCACTTTGGTTTCCCTAGCAAGTGCATTCCTACCATAGACTTTGAAAAAGAACCAAGTTAGATATTGCCTTACTAAACATAACTTGCCCCTTGCTAACCAAAGAAACAGAAGATAATGAAAGGTACTGAAGCCTTTCTGAATAATTTAGGTTTTTAAAGTCATTATATTACTAGTTATGAATCTCTGTACTTTTTTAGGTGACTTTTTCAAAGGCTATGAAAACCGTCATCATATTTACTGATGGACCCGATCAAGGAGATTTAAACTGGAAGTGACTAGCTAGTCCTTGTGTGAGTTAGAACACTTATTTTCCATATGAATAGGTAACCTCTGAGACAAGCCTGGCTATGTGGCACTTTTAAGTTGGTATTTTTATTTAGTTCACTGTTAGAGCCTTGGCTTCATTATGCCTTAGGTGCTTTGACACAGAAGTTTAGGTTCCTTTTTAAGTTTGAGACCCCATACTGCAAGTCCCACAACTTTGAAGATTTGTTGTCATTAGAGAGTAATGTGTGGTAGGTCCAAAATGTTATAGCTCAGAGAATCCCCCATTCTCCAAGATGCAGCAAAATCAGAGTTTGTATAACCTGCAGGGGTGTTTGGGTGTGTGTGTGTGTGTTGGGGTCTTACCCTCTCTCACACAAAAAAAAACGCTTTCTGTGTATGATGGCAAGTTTGAAGTTCACTGTTTTATATGCTACTGACACCTACATGTTGAAAGTTACAGGATTTCAAATATCGATTCTCAATCTGCCATTAGATTGTCAGATGTTGTGTGACTTCATGGTAAAGCAGTCAAAGTTCACTTCTAATAAGTCACAAAACCATGAGCAAACAACAGTGGGGGGTACATCTTGAGGGTGGTATAGGGTAAGGTGCACACGGGCTTCATACTTACTTGCTTTGCTGTTGTTATGATCATATCAGTGATACAGCAGTTTAAGTGTAAAGCCCATGTTTACCATACCCTACAACACCTTTAAGATGTACCCCGAACATCCCGCAGGGCAAAACATGTTGGGTTGAGGACAAACTTGCAGTTCTCTGTCCAGTCTTCAAGCTTACTCTTAAAGGAGACAAATGTCACTATGCTTAAAATGCAGGGGCAGTTTGTTCCAGAGATGGGGCAATTGTTGGATAATGTCTCTATCCCACCAACATTTTTTATTTCTATGTTGGTGGAGGTTTACATCCTTTGCTTGAGCGTTTATGTAAACATTCATCTTATGAAGATGTAAGAGATCCATTAGGGTGGGATCTTTGATGGCATATGACACACAGGAGTCTTTATAAGAGAAAGGGTATAGGGATAGGGCTTCTAGTCCATCTTAGTAACTAAGGATTGTTAGGCCAATAATTTTTTTAAGGAAAGAAAAAAATTCTAACATTCTAGGCCTTTCTAGATGCATGATATGTCTGGCTAGGTATCTGACAAAAGAGGGATTGTGCTCAATAATCGGTCTAATTTGGGCAGAGTAAAGAGGAGAAATATTCTTTGACCTAGAATAGGTACTTTTGGAAATAACTTTTACTAGATAAAAAGATTTCCTAACTGCTGTTGTAACACATCTTCAAAGGTGAGGGGATTGTTGACCCTGGTATTGTGATCTCTGACTACCATGCCCAGGTAAAGTGGGATACTGACTATGCTGTAAGTTGTAGATGACAGATATTTTCCAAAGCTAACAGTGCTGCACATTTTTGCCTTTTGTCTAAGCCCTTTCTTTGTACAATATTGGTTTATAAGGACTAGATCTTGCTGATGTGCTTCTGTTTCAGTGCAGTCAGGAGTTAAATTTGATTAGCCATAGGTTAAGATATTTTATTTTATTCTGCTGGCTCCTATGCCCATAATTCATGAATTTTTCCATCTTAGTAGCGTTTTCGCTGTGTTTGGAGTGGTTTTATAGGTTAAAATTTGTGATATCCTAGTAGAAGCTATAAAAGGTACCCAGGGTTTTGCCAGTAAGCAGAAGCCATGGAGAGAAAGATGTAGGCCATCTCTAGCAAAGCATATTGTCCTACCTTACATCTTCCAAGCTGACACATACTGGACCCCTCCTAAAAATGATTCCAACTACTTAGCCAGTTATTTAACTCAGTTATCTTGTATTTGTATTTAGGCATAATCCTGTGTGAAGGCAGGATTCCAGTCAGGGACATAATCTTGTCTGCATCCAGCACATGCATGTTGAGAGCCAACATTCCCTCTGGGTTGAGCACCACAAGCTATTCATTTCCACAACCAAGTCATATCCATATATCTGGCAAATAATGCAGAAGACTAAGCCTATGAGCTGTTATCGATATGCTTTCTGTAGTTCAGAGTCTGAGTCACTCAGCTTCCTTTTCCCTACTGTGTGACACTAGCAAGTCACTTAACCAGGAAAGTACGGATCTATCCCAGTTAACAAATACATTGAAAATAAATAAATAAAATGTCTAAAGAGCTCTCAGATCTTGGTGCCGGAGAGAATATTAAAAGCTACCCTGTCCTTGCTGTCCAACTTTGTGAGCATGATGCCTGTGTGCTTGGCAATGGAGTCACCAGTTTCTAGAACATTTCAACTTATATTCTTTGAGCTTACAGTTGTGGAAGCCTTATGGCCCACAGGCTAGTGATTCTTTGTTATGTGAGAGGGTGATGATGTTGTGGTAGCACATTTATGCTGAGACTTGATCTTGCTAGATCTAGGAGGTTTTGGAAATGATTTTTGACAACTTTAGAATATTTTGTTTTGATGGATACGTTTTACGTGAGTGGTTTTCCTCCATGTTGACAAGATACCTGTATCTCTGACAGATTGTATTGTATGTATCAAGTAGTAATAGCTCATTATCTTTTTTAACAGTTGTATTAAATGATCTCATAAGGCATAGGCAAGCATACATTAACTTACACGAGCCTAAAACTCCATGTTTGTATACTTCCAGTTTACACCCATGCTGCCATATGACATCCAAAACTTTTTTGGTCAGGCTTCTTTAAACAAGTGACTTACCACCTAATAATAGGCAGTATTAAAAAAAGGCAAGGAGTTATTAAAAAGTGACACTAAGAATGTTAATCTAGGATGTCCTGCAGTGGAGAAATTAATATTTGATTGACACTATTATTCATATTTTCAAATTTATGTTCATATTTTCATAAGTGGGAGACCTACATGTTATTGAGGTATATGGTATGAAACACCAATGTGGGATGTGGGAGAAAGGGCAATTCAATATTGATGCTGGTTTATCTTTCAATATACTGGAAATATCGCTAGTTATTTTCCAGTAATAGTGAAAATAAGCAATATTTCCATATGACTTGCAAACTGTTGCATGACATTAGCTGAAATCTTAGATGTTGCTGAAGAAAATGTTTTTGATATTTGCACTGTAAGTTGCACATCTTGAGAGATATCCAGTATTAACAAATAAAACCAAAGAGAATATAACACACAGATTCAGTTTGTCACAAATTATCTTACCTTTCTAATTAAGTGTTTCTGACCATAATAGTCTTCTTCAGAATAAATTAATCACAGACATCTTAAAATTCATATCACCTGACACATCACGTGTAACTTTTAAACACAGTTGCATTTTGACTGATCACACAACAAATATAAATATGTGACTACATTTATTGAGTCTCCCATTTTCCTTAAATGCTACAGTAAACTATAAAGTTGTTTTAACCCAGGAAAAATATGTGCATGTAGCAGTATTTGCTGTCTAACCTTTCTGTACTCCATTTCTTCCTCTGTCACTATTGTAATCAAAGGGGATATGATCTACAACATGAAATAAAAACTTTTAAAATCCTGAACACTCCACTGGGTGTTTCCCTAAGGTATTATTTATTTTTTATCTTCACCACATAATTCTGTTTATACACGCGCACACACACACACATATATATGTGTGTGTGTGTATATATATATATATATATATATATATATATATATATATATATAGTTTACAATCACAATGTTGATGGCAAAACAATTTTTAAGCAAAAGACTGAAGTACAACATCAAAAACAAAAACAACATCTGGCATAAATGTTGAACATAAGAAATGTGACGATCGACATACCAGACATCCAGTTTCAAAAGTCTGTATGTCCTTTTACATTCCCTACACCCCCTGCAAATTATATATACCAACTCTGAGATTGCACTACAGTGAGAAAAAGGGTAAATTCCCCGATCCCCACTGTACTGCAATCCCCGTTCACAGTGCCGAACTCATAATAATGAATCAAGCTTTATTATGATTTCATATTATTCCAGTTCAACATTGTGAAACTTTGAAAATGTACTTTTGGCCACATGCTGTTTGTAAAGGAACCTTTGAAAGTTTGATGGCAAACCTATATATATATATATATATATATATATATATATATATATAGAGAGAGAGAGAGAGAGAGGGAGAGAAAGAGATTATATCTATATAATTATCTGTTGGTGTTACCAACATAAAATGCTTCACGTTACCCGTTTCTACATAAACTGTAAAGGTAGCTTTTCAAGTAAAATAACCCAAAATTTCAAAAAATATATAATTTCCTACCCAACTAAAATTGGTACTCTAAGATGCATGCCAACGTATTGAACAATCAAGGCACTTAAATGTGCTTTCTTTTCTTACCACACTTGTGGATATCCCTTTTCAAAATATTTTTTATATTCGTACCTCTTTTATTAATAAAAACAATTTTATTTCCAACCAGTTTGATTACTTCTTCACTTGCACATAATATTCTCTAATTGCTGTTAATGTCCCCTTTTTATATTGGTGCTATCCAAGGGAAAAATAAACGAGTAGAAATTGTCCAGTCTTTCATTGTATTCATTTAATTACCATTCCCAACTGTTTTTTTGCTAATATTTCTTATTGTTTCTTCTGCATACCCCCTCTTAATAAATCTAGCATCTAAATATTGTAAAAAAAGGGTCTAATTGTTCAGTATCAGTTGTTAGATATTTTGTTCTAAGAAACTGCCCTTTCCACAAGACTGTGTTTTAATTAAATGGGGTGCATACTTCCTTCTGTAAAATTGCATTACTGGCTGCATTTTTATAACTAGTTGTGCTAAAAAGTTTATTTTTACATTCTTTCTTATGTATTTTCCCATTTGAAAAACATATTCTAGATCTGCCTTTCTGACTGGTAAACTTTAAAAAAAGTGTTCTGATTTATTCTCACATGAAAATTACTTAATTCTTGTTCACTTTCCTGCCATATAAACATACATAATTTAATCAAAAATAAATATAAATGATTCATAGCCCAATTTATTTCTAAAATTTGAGTTTACCAAAAAAGTCATGACAAGTTTAGAGTAATCTGGCACCATTCATGCACCCATAGTCTGATAATGATGAGTTTCCTTCACAAGAAAATAAAGTATTCTTCAAAATATAATCATTGCATTCCGTGAGGAATCTAACTTTTTCAAACTATGTACTCTGTACTTGTGTTTAACATAAAAGCCACCCATTATTTACCTGTATCATCTTATACCTTCTAGACTTTGTTTTTGTACTTGGGAGCCATACATATATCCTGTTATTGTGTCCTTGTAAATTGCTTATCCGGTCTCTAGTCCCAGTCATTTTTAATCTCTTCTAATATTTATTATAGGTATTGTGTAATATATTAAATGCCCTACTAATTATCCCTTTTTAACTGCAGCTTATGTTCTAAGTTTAACTAAAAACTTTAACAAAGCAGGTCTTTCACTTAGGATTCATCTATCCCTTTCTTTTTGCCTCTACTTAGTCCTTGGTAGGGAAGGCAGTCTCTAGCCTACAGTCCATATGTCTTCTTGGATTCATCCTACTCTATTACCTTTCCCTTTGTAATTATTTGTTCTCAATACCTTAGCTCCATTGCCAGTTTTCTCCAGTAAATTCCAGACCACTCTTGCCTATTCTCTGTACCTCTACTTGCAGTTATCCCTATCGGCAAAACTGCCTTTATCCATTCTCATATTCACTTAGTTCTTAGAATACTTCCGCTACTTTATGCATATAATATTTTGTATGGCGGCTGTTACTCTCCTTATGGATCTGCATCAAAAATCCCATTTTCTCCTTATTTCTTGAATTTCTCTCATGCTTCTTCATCATCATTGTCATCATCATGATCATCCCTTTCCACTTTGAATTATAACTTTCTGTTTGTGTAATGTGCATGAGCCTACATTTTGTAGCTCTAAAAATCCCTTCAAATCAGGTAATCCTAAACCACCTTTCTCTTTTGGAAGGGTCAATTTATCCTGCTTAACCCTTGCCAGTTTCCCATTCCAGATAAATTCCTTCAACTCTTTATTAATTATTGTCCACAACTTCTCCTCTGGTTGATCAAAATATGCCTGACCTGTATATAAAACTAAAGGGACTAAAACATTTTCACTGTTTTTATCTTACTATCCATATCCATAAACAGTAGCTGTATCTTACTGTCCATATCCATAAACAGTAGTGTCTACTTTCTCAATTTTTGTATTGTCTTTTGTTTAGTCTCTTCCCACATATCTTTAGATGCCATAACAGAAGCCTTTTTAATCTGTAATTCTAATTTCTTCATCCTATCTTGTACCCATAAATATGGGTATTACAGAGCCAGTTCTTGTATGAGCTTATAACATATTCATTAATTTTATATTCGCAAAAAGACTTGAAATTGTCTCAAAATGTTTCACAACACTGACGTGTCCTTTTCCTGATTTGTCAAGTACAAAATAATATCATCTGCAAATAAAGCCAACTTTATTTGATTACCATACCAATTATATCCTTGAATTTCTGAGTCCCTTTTTCTGTTTGCCAGTGGCTCTAAATGTAAACCAAGTACCAAAGGAAAAAGAGGACAAGCCTGCCTGGTTCTTCTGATTAGACAAATCTTATCAGGAAAGAATCCTCCCATTTTTAATTCTTGCATCTTGCCTTCGATTCCTCATGTTGTGTCTTTCGGCTTTTCCCGGTTAGGGGTCGCCACAGCGGAACTCCGGTCCGCTAATGATTGGCAGTAGATTTTTATGTGCTGAGTTGCCAGCTCTGACGCACAACCTTCAACGAAGGAACACCCATTCACGCATGTCTCCACACAGAAGACGCTCTAGCTGAGAATTGAACAGGACTATGTCGTACTGTGAGGCGACAACGCTACCGCAGCACCACCACCGCCCCTTGCCTTTGATTCCTCATAAATCCTCCTAATTAACTGCTTATTATTATATCAGGGAAAGCAAATGATTCCACTGTAAATCCCGGCTGTCAAATGCTTTCTCTGCATCAAGACCCACTAATTGGTATTTTCTTAAATTCTGCTTCCCCCTCCTCTTCATTAACACAGGAAATCCTCTTTTCTTTGCAAGGACTGTCTCCTTAATCTCTGTCTAGAACCACATTGGCTTACTCTTTCTAATTGCCTTGCCTTTTCATTTTTTTCGTGGCCCTCTTCCATAGCTGTTCATAAACTTTACTTTATCAACAGGCATTCTCCTTTCACTTATCTCCAATTTCCCACATCAGTCTCAAAAGGTTTCCATAGCTGAATGTAGCCTACCTTTTTCTTTTCCCACACCTTTTTTTCTCCCTGTTCCTGTCACTCATTGAACCAGCCATTGTTTAGCAAGAGACAACATTTGCTTCTTGATCTTAACAAATCCTCCTACCTTCCATGCTAAATCCAAGTGTCCAGTATTTTACGCAAGCTTATACTTTCCTGCACCAACTGAATGAATCTGCCTTGTACCTCCACCTTAAAGTCTTCACCCTGATTTGGATGCAAGAATAAACAGGTCTGCATCTGGGACATTAGTCTTCCCCAGGATGTTACCCATATCTTTATGTGTTCCTCATTCTCTTAGCATCTGGTGTTTGGTATACTGTGTCTAACTATTTGCTTTGCCAGGTGTTTTTAAGTCAATGGCATGCTGCTAAGGTACCTATATTTTGTATGTGTGTGTGTGTGTGTGTGTGTATGCACTTTCTTTATGTTAATACTTTGAGCCTAGGTGGACGCAAAGATAATCTTTTGGTGACATAATGTAAAGTGTTCACCAGTGCTTGGTTTGGCAATCTAATTGTTACATTTGTGAAAAAGGTTCAGCAATGATGTACCAACAAAACTGGAAGTGTTGCAGTGAGCCTGTATCGAACATTTTAGTCTGACTGTTTGCTAGAAGGAAGTAATGCTGAAGTGTATTGATGAATATTCAAACAGCTTATCTCAAAGTTCATTACTTCTTTTGAAAATGTTATATCAGTGTCCTATCACTTTTAAAAGTGTGGCAGATGACATGTTTTATATATAATTACTTTAACACTGCTTATTGTAGCTGGTACATTGGAAGTAATTTCAACTGCGTCCTTTTGTTTAATGCTTACAACAGGCACTGGGTTACTCAGTTTCAGTTCTGTGACACACAGGCTGCTAGCCGAGATTGTCCAGTCCTGAAGTTTGGCCCCATGTTCTGTCATACCTCTCAATCTGCAGACACTGAAAATAGTAACAAAGGCCCTTGAATAGTAGAAACATGTAGCCGAATATCTGGGCATCTAATTATCATAAAATTTGAATACCAAATAGCATATAAGTCTTCCTGCTTCCAGTAGGAATGTGGCATACTTCTCAAAAACAAATTTAAAAAACAGTGACAAAAATAATTGAAAAATATAAGCACTTTATCAGAGAGACAGTGTAAAATCTGTAGAATTTAATGACCTGTATTCAAAAATTTTACCACACAAGGTTATTTATTTTTGTTTCTGAAAAGTGAGATGTAAGATGCGTCTTCTATTTAAATTATTGGTGCCACTAGTATGTAGATAATGTAATATGGTTTTCTAAGCACTAGACAGCTTCACAAGTCACACTTGATGAGGTGGGATTCAGAAAATTGTGTGCAGATGTAAATCAGGCCTGAAAATAGGAACATTCCTCCAAAACAGGGACCGTTGAGAGAGCTGAGTCCCATATTCCTGGGCATTTAATATTCATTCTTCATCTTAAACTAACATGTGTCTTACCTTTTCATCTTCATTCATTTATTCATTCATTTTCCAGTACCTGTTATATACTGTTTAGGAGGAGCATGTTCGAGTCATGGAAGCAATCATGAATGGAACCAAGTCCATTGCAGGCTGCAAACTCTCACACGTGTATAGTAGATGCATTTCTGGGCAATTTAGAGCATTACCCGTTTGCCTACAGTTTAGTGTACTACTAGTTTACTTATCAGCAATTCTTTGGAATTTAGTAGGAAGCCAAAATTCCCAGAGATAACCCAGCTGTTCATACATAGGGCATGTAGGTGCCACACAGAAGGTGTGTTATTAAGGGACTGAACCAGAAAAGCAAGTGTTCTGAGACAGCAGTGATAAGCTTTTGTGCAGCAGTGTTCTCCACATTTCAGGTTTAGCTTGATATACTGACAAACAATTGCAGAGGGCCATTCCTAGAGCTAATATTAACATGTAAAATACTTTTGTGGGCATACATAACTCTGTTAATACTTGTCTTAAGTCTTAGTGGAAGAAGATTAAATCTGCTCACTGTATGACAAGTAAAGACTTACATGTATTTCATAGTTTTTACAAATTGGAAGAAGAACTTCTGAAGCTGTATTACATGATGGTAATATAGAATACAGTGCAATTGATATATAAATGTTATTCTATTTTAAAAGCGCTCCATTTTCTTGCAGGCTAACATTGGACAAATGGACGAGAAACATCAACAGTGGAAAATGGTTACATGCAATTTAGCTCTAATCCAGGTGAATCTGTCCTCACAGGTGTAGTACAGTAGAAACGGGCTCTAGTCTGTCATTGTCTGTGATTCAGCATACTTTATTTGGTGTAAAACAATGATAAATCAAATTTAATAGAATTAATAATGTGCATACCTGACAAAGTAGTAGCAAACTTTGTTTGGAACTTTGTAAATATTTTCCTTTAGCAATCAAGATCAGTATTACATTTTATTCAGTTAGTTTTGTAACACATTTCTGCATATTTTTAAATGCTTAATTACTTTTTATCAGTTTTTCTACATATTCCCTATAAATATATATATATATATATATATATATATATATATATATATATATATACATATATATATATATATATATGTGTGTGTGTGTGTGTGTGTGTGAGGTGGTATTCTTGGACTGGTATCCTTTCCATCATAGGTTTCATTGCCTTGTGCCCATTCTATGCAGGATTAGTGTCTGGCTCCCCCATGATCTTGAAATGGATTAAGTGGTTAATCCAATAATGAATGGCTGAATCAATTCAGTTTTGATGAAGTTCTGGATAGCACAATGTAGCAGAATTTGGTGGTTGTCTCACACAGTGTGATTGCATGGTTCTCCAGTTTAGTTCTTGGCTGTGGTGCTTTCAGTGTCAAGTCAGCATGTCCTTCCATTTTTTGCACATTCTTTTGCTGAGTGCACAGTTTTTGATCCACATTTTGAACCTGTGTTGGAGGTGAATTTGCAATTGTCCAAACTGATCATGTGCTACGTGTAAGTCAGTGAGTGAGGTTTGTAACACTCTTTGTAGAAAAAGTATCATGAGGATGAAACCTCTAAAGAAGGAAACCAAAAATGGAGGAAGAAATTCTAAATTAGAGGAACAGAAGAAGCAGATGAAGTAATCATGGATAGGCTACAATATGTTTCAGAGAATTGTGGGGTGAACATGGAGTTTATAGACAGCTGAACTTGCTGCAACAGGAAGTCATAGCTGAAGGAATATTAGCCACAAGGAAAGTAGTAATGGGTATTCTACAAAGGGAAATGCTGGACGAGGTACATCCCAGAGAGTATGGACAGTAAGGGGCAGTTAAAATGTAGTGGGGAGATTGGCACACAGCATGCACATATAGTAAAAAAGCACTGGAAACTGAACATGAGAGATAAGCTTTTAGCAGGAGAAAGGGGACAGTGGGTTTAGGCAAAAGAAAAGGAGTCATATTGAGATGAGAGAAGATGAGTCTAGAGCTGCTGTGACAAAATGCCTTAGTTATATTATAGCATATTTTTCTAGGTTATATGCCTCACTGACACATTTAGAAAAATGAGATGCTGAAATGCAGAACAAGTCAGATAATTCTGTTGAGGGGCATTAGCCGTACCAGTAGCATTTTCAGCTGTGGTGGCTAAATAGCTAAGATACTATTCCCCAAAGAGCTCCAGTTCCATTTACCTGCACTGATCTGAATTGCAGTTCCTAGTTTATCATGGCAGTCATTGGGAACTCATTGAACAGACCTGTCACCTACTGCAGTGCTTTCTTTTAGTAATAGCAGCTCAGCCAATTGTCCTCTTCAGGTAGATTAGTTTACAGTAGACTGCTAATGAAAGTGCCAGGTCTTGCTGATGAAGTCTTTTAAGCAGTGATTGTCAGGTGGAACTCAGTAGTGTGTGGCAAAGAATTACAGTTACTTGTTCAGCTCACCAAAGCTTAAGGCTTAGATGCTGGAGCATAATAGCTTGTTGGCATTTGTTCATGTTTTGTTACTTGCTACACAATAGAGCAGCCTTCTAATACAAGCTTGATTGAGAGTTGTGGGTGGTATAAGGTTGGGGGGGGGGGGTCATGGGAGATCAAAGATCATTGCATCTTAGAGCAAAAGTAACATGGATGATACTTTGCCAGTCAACAGACACTCAGTGATTTAAAGAGCTGCTGATGATCTTTTAAGTACAGTCTCATTTTCAAGATAAGCTTCTGGATGTATTTTTTTACCACAATGTCTGCCATGGATAAAATTGCAGTTTGTCTGTCACACCATATTAATGTAATCCTTTTAGGAAATAGTTGGAAGTTGCCGATAGTAGTGAGCAATTTAGAGACATTTTTAGTGAGTGAATGCATTTGGCCCTAGTGTTATTTTGTTTCATTATTTTCATGTCAGCAACTTCATTTTTATAAAGTTGCAACATAAATTACAGCAGAGTAAACATACCACACAGAAAATATTAAGGTCAGCATTAAGCAGAATCAAACGCATAAGTGCAGAGGATTAAATTTCTATAAAGAAGCTAGTCAAAGTGACTGAACTGAGCCAAAGTAAGGGAGCGATAAACAAGATAGCTAAGAGAAATCAAAATAGTGCAGTATCTCAATTAATAAGATGCAGAGAGAAAGAAAAGAAGATATCAGTGTAGATTCCAAGGGTTGATCCTTTAGATACAAATGTAGATGTTCACTGCCTGGGTCTGCACTGCACTCTATGGGTATCTAAGCTCAGAGGATGTGTGCCGCCTCTTAATATCACTAGGGACAGCTGACTGAAATGTATTTAACTCCACATGCCTGGTGCTCAGATGAGGATACTTATGTGACAACTTCTAGCCACAAACAAACATACCATATGAAATGTTTAAGTTTAAAAAGCTATGCCACAGCCACATGAAACATTGAACAGTTGTTGCACAAAGTTCAAGTCTTTGGCAAGAAACTGTATTTTTATAACTGTTGGTTCAGCATTCAAAATGCATTTTATCTAGAAACAGTGCTAGAAAAGGTCAAATTTATGGACTTAAAAAGAATTTAAGGACTTAAAAAGATCCTACCCATATTGAAATGCATGTTGTCATGCTGTTTGAAGAACTTAAAAAGATAGATCAGTTTGCACTCGTGCAGATCAGCACCAAAGCAAGACAGGCACTTCAGGAGGACAGAAAGAGTAGGCTGAAATAAATAAGTAAAAGATTAACAGAGTAACATAAGAATTTATCACATAATGTAGGCTGGTAGAATACAAAATAAAATAAAAAAATAAAAAGAAGACTATTTGTGTAACTAAGAATTTATCATAGAATGTACAAGTTAAATCTCTTTAAAGAAGAGCAGACATGCTTCCAGTAAACAAACCGGACAAGAATAAACATGATGCAGATGTCCAGAAACACAGAAATGGACTGCGTATGAACTTAGATGGGCCGGTCAGCTTTCATTACTATTACTGTTATACTTCAAACAGATTTCACATAGATAAAAGTAGAGGCTGGACAAAATGTAATGCCCTGCAATATAAGGTTCTTCTGTGCTTAGGTAACCTGCCTCAGGCCTTATTTATTTATTTTTATTTATTTCGCATTTGTTAACCGGGTTGGTGCAGCTGGGTAAGAATTTACCAATTTTCAGTGGAGACCCAAGGGGAGAAGCCCCAAACAGACAAATGCATATGAATAGAGACAAATTAACAATATTACAGAGCAAAACAATCTTATGGATACAATGGATAAGAAAAACATAATGTACTGAATGGAATAGTACATAGTTATATATACAAAAAGTGTAGTAATAGGTTGTAACAGGAGAAACAACAATAATAAATCCAGCAGGTAAGCAGGAGGGGAAGTTAAGGTTGTAGGTAATATAATGAAAAGAAACAAGGTATAATTAGATTAGTGGCTAGAAGAAGAATTGTGTAAGTGCAGGGGCTTCAGATTTGAGGGAAAGTAGAGAAGGGTGACTGTACAAGGGGCCGTAGGTGAGAAGAGGGAATGGTGCAAAAGAAGATAGTAGTAGAGGAGGGATGTAGTGAACTAGAGGGAGGGTACAGAAAGAAGAGCAGTTGGATAAAGTAAGATATAGAAAGAGGAAAAAGGTCTTATAGATCAGACTTAGTGGTGAAGTGACTATGTGGAGAGGGAGGGGTTAAGTAGGATGGTAACAGGTACATATCGGGTTGTTATGGCGGTACGCTATCAGGTCATTTTTGAAGTTAGGAAGGGAAGTATGACTTCTAATATGGAGTGGAAGTTTGTTCCAGGTAAGGGAGATGGAGTGTTTATAGAGTATTAAGTGCATTTAAAAGTAACAGGATAGTCAGTTTACTTACAGAGTACGAAATTTCATTTTAAGAACTGGGCATATAAAAGGATTGCAAGGTAAAGTTCCATGCTGATCTTCCTTTTGTGACTTGGCCTCATTGAAATGTCATAAATTCAAACCTCTAAACTGAGCCTAGCGAAAAAAAAAAATCTTTTTTTCAGAGGGGCAACACCCCCTGCACCTCTTACACCCATTACTAATTATATATATACTGACTCCAGGATTGCACTACACTGGACTATTTAAAAAAAGGAAATAATAGTATTGTAGATTACTTCTGTAGACTTAACTCTAATGGCACATAAAAAAGAGGGAGATATGTGAGAAGTTAGCAGAACAATATGTAAATCTGATCGAAGAATGTGAAGTTTCCATTGTACTGACATCAGCAGAGACAGAGAAACAAACTAAAAATGACCCTCTATTCCACAGTGTGAAGTATATTTTGTGTCAGAAATACTTAGCAAAGAAGGGATTAGACCAATTCAAAGATTCATAGGCCCTTATAATTAACAGATATGAATATGACAAAGATGACTGTGCCATTTAATTTCCAGAAAATTGCATTCTTTCATTCTTACAGGTACAAGCCTAATCATGCCTGTTTTTTTACAAAGGAGATTCACAGAAATAACACACAAATTATCAGTTCAAATACAAGAATTGACATAAGCTACTTAGACAGATGTTGGCATTGGTAGATTTGTAGATATTCCAAGACTGAGTTTCATGACCACTCTCACCTTGACAGTACATTCCCTCATACCTCCTTTCTCCAAGAGGGCCAGTCAGTCAATACTGGAGTAAATTTGAGGATACCTATCCAGTTGTCTAGTTTATGTTTAAAGGAAAATAGTGCATCATTGTATAATTTGCAGGGGAGGTTTATTTCAGAGGTTTGAGAGGCACTGAGCTATAAACATGCCCTTTTTCCATGTTTTATTTGTCTGTTGGTGAAGATTTAGCTCCTTGGTTCCAGTGTTGGTGGCGATATTTGACTTTTAGAGAAAGAGGAGGTCTAGGAAAATCATGTCTCTAAAGATGAAGTAAGCGAGACAGGCCTCTCTCTTCAAAAGTGTATAACACACTGAATAAAGGGATAGTGCTTTCAGCCTCACTTGGTAACTCAGGGACTTTGGGCATTTGATCGTTTTGGTAAGGAACTTCTAGGGTCTTTCTAATTGTTTAGTGTATCGATAAGATACATACATCCCAAGGAAGTGTAGTACTCAATAACTGGCCTGATCAGTGCTGAGCATAAATGAATGACTGTCTCTTTAAGTTTAGACCTTGATGATATTCCTTTGGCAGTTAACTGGGCTAAATAAAAGGGTTTTCTAACAAGTACTGTCACATGATGGTCAAAATAGAGGGAGCTTTCAACCCCAAAACGTACCTAACTACATTTTCTAATGTATGATTGTATCACATGATGGCAAAGAACCAATGAGCAATGCTGATTATCTTTTAGGTATGACTGATGAATTCTACTGATGTATTGGAGTAAAGCCAAAATCTTTCATCTTAGACCAAAGGTTTAATAGAATCTTCAAACGTGGTTGTCAGGTATTTGGCATTTATGCATGCTTAAATTCATCACATCAGGCAGTGGGCCACATTTTATTAGTATACATTTCCAATATTAAAATAGCCATTTCTGACAGAAAATAACTCCACTATGGCCACAAACTAATAGCATTGTTACAGTGATTCATAGCTGACACAGACAAGCCAGTACAGAAATCAAATTATTTTTTTATAAACAGCAAGTTTTCCACATGCTATGAGTATACAAGTACACAACATCCAACAGAAGGAGTTTCCCCAAAAAACATTGTCTAATTGCAGCTATAATAAGAAGTTACCATACCAAATTAAAACCAAATGAAGTAGTATGATGGAGGGACAGCCACCATGAAAGCATATTGAAGTCCTGCGCAGATAATGAAAGACAAACCAGGATTCCCAGTGTTTAAGTAGAACAATCCATGTTTAATTTAATGAACAAGCTAGGCCAGACATTCATCTCTTCACCATCTGCAACTTTAAAAGTTTACAGACCTCATGGGTCCCCATGATGAGTGATGCACATACCTTGTTGTGGCATTGTTCACTTTTGAAGCGGTTTATGGTGACAACCACCACTTGAGCTTGATGCATTTGTGCCAGGCTGTGTCCCTAAACCATCTGATATTAAAACACACACACTGTGACCACAGCCTTCCTAAGAGTAACAAGGAGATCAGCATATATGCTGGCCACTCTTAGGGTTTATTACCTTTATACCTACCTTACCCCACCCACAAATTGCCACAGCCATCTAACTTCCAGCAATTCCAACTGCAGTACTAGGCCCAAACCACAACATCATATCAGCCTTCTAACCCTGCTCTAAGCAGTATTGAGTCAGCCATCTTTCAAACTGGTGCATCCTTCTGTTCAACTCTTGGCCCACTGCAACTATTTGTTATCCAAATAAAATCTTTTGTAACAAATATCACAGTATCTATAATAAAACTGAATCCAAAACATTTCATTATGTATTCTCACAAACATATCACAGTATTAGTATTTCCTTAAGTTTTCTCCTAACTTCCCTTTCATTATTATTTCCTTCCTTTTTTCTTTCCACATAGTGTTAAGCTGTTCCACTGCAGATGTCTCTGTCTTCACCATCACAAATCAACTCTGATCTACGTTTCCAAATTGTTTTGCCATGAGCATCTCTTCACCATTGTATATCTCCTTCCTACTACTCCGCCCACTTCCAGACCACTCCCAGTTTTCTCCAGAACTTTCTCTACCACAGCATCCCTTTCACAGTCTCAAACAAGCACACTGGTTCCACTGCTACACCTCCGCATCATCCCCACATCATTTTCTTTACTCATCCTACACTTAACTTCCCTTCCCCTCACAAACTTCTCCCTACACAATTTCTTTCTCAAATGCTACTGTCTGTCTAGGGGAGTCACAATTCCATCTCCAGCCATAAATTTCTAACAAAATTCACACCATCTGTTATTTTTCTACTCTGAAGAGTTAATTTTTAACCTAGTCCTGGGTTACACCTTCCCTTTCTCTAATCTCTTAATTCCCACTCTAGGTCACTTTCATGTTGCCTTCTTAACACTGTTAGTATAAAAACAATCTACATCTGCTTAATGTATAAGTTACCTATGATTTCCACTGACATCTTAATCATTACTGAGTCATGGCTTAAAAAGATGACCACAACCTCTGTCACTTTTTCTTAGGATTCAGTTGTATTTTATATGCCAAACCAGGAAATAAAAAAGGAGTGGGGACCCTGCTGCTCTTCTGATTTACCCTTGACCTAAAAGTCAGTCACACAAGCTAGCAACAGTTCTAGATTGGCCCTAATTTCTTAAGAGTCAAGAATCCCTCAACTAACAAACAAACATATACTTAGCAGTAGGCTGCCTCCCTCCTCTAGTCTTGTTCTCCAAGCTCAGACTTCTTTTCCAAACTATTGTCACTAATGCTGCAAAATTCAAAAATATAACCATTTTAGATGACTTTAACCTTAATTTCCTTGGACCTCTTTTCAAACAATATTTCTGAATAATTTACACATCTTGGCTTATTCAACTTTTTCATGGGTCCATGGAAAATCTGGAAGGCACTCACATCTTGACCTCCTCATTATAAATAATCACAACAAAATCTTCCATATCAAAAAAACATCCTCCAACTTTCACTGACCACTGTCGTATCATCTTCAACATTAATAACATCTCTGTTAAAAGCCTGCCCAAACTATTTACCTTTCGGCCATAATTCACTAAAATTATTGACAGCCTGCAACCTAACCTCTTTTCTGTGGATTGTTCTTTAATTGTTAAGGTCCAAATTGCATTACTGAAACCCTAATTTACACTTTTCTGCTTTTGCAAGACAGTAAGACAGTCTTTCCCAAAAGCTTCCAGACTATACTATATATGTCTAGTAAAATCCCCTGGCTTACTAATGAACTAAAAATGTATTTCAACTCTGGGATGAAACACGGTATGACTGGAAACATCACCCAGCCCCTGTGAGTGGTCATAGATATACTACTCTTCATAACCTCACCAGACAGTAATTCATAGGCACAAAGAACTCCACATTTCTTTTACACAGACCCAAACACTATTGTCACAAAGTTAATCTCCTTCCTGGTTAGAAAATACCAGCTAGGTGCCACCAGTCTGATATATGTCACCAAACAGTACAGTGGTTTACCCTCTTAGATTTTCTTAAGAAATTCCATAATTTGCCTCATCTTTCCAGCCTGAGATGCTGCCCACCCTCTCCTTTTCCCACACCCTACTTTTAACTTTAGACAAATTTGTGGCAAAGATATTGAGCCTCTCCTTGACCACATTCCCACAGATAGGCCCACTAGATCTTCGCTCTCTCTCATATATATATATATATATATATATATATATATATATATATATTGTTTGGCACCTACATGTCCAGACATTTGCAATAGCTTGAGAGGCCACAAAGGTCCCTCACAAAAAAAAATACAGGGAGTAAACAAGAATTCCTTTGCAGATCATCTTAAAGCCCTGTCCCTGTACTGCATTTCGATCCATGCCTAGCCTAAACGTTTGATAGATTTTTTGCACATCCACATTAGAAATAGCAATTCTAAGGACCTAGACCTCATCTGTGACATAAACAGGACATTTTAGAGAGACATGTTTGTGTCACAACAATTACTCCTTCTCTGACACTGGAGAGGGATGTGTACATGGGATGCAAATGGATAAACTAAGTATTTCCAGATGCAGACATCTCTGCATGAAGTACAATTTCCCTTAAGAGCATACAGGGAACACACTCATCCCAGGGTCTGGGTGTCTCTATATCTGTCTCCCTCCAGGTTCTCAATAAGACTTCCCACTGGTACAGCTGTAGGGTTTGGTCCTCAGCTGAGTGTCCAACCCAAGTCCTCCAGCACCCTCTCTGTAAACTCAGTGCTTTGTGTCCCTGCCTCAAGTAGCATGCACACACACACACACACACACACACACACACACACACACACACACACACACACACACACACACACACACATATATATATCTGGGAAAAGCTGACACAAGTTTACTAGCTTTGCCCCCTTCTGCCCGTACTATAAGGTAGTTATCACCACTACCAGACACTCCAAAATCAGCTACTCTTAAGGCCCTTAACAAAGGCCATCCAATTATTACTGTGAAGTTAATATCAATACTAATACAAGGGGCAGTAGTTTACCAAGATGGCTAGGCCTTCTAAAGTGAGCAACACTGTCACCAAATAAATATAAGCACTCTCAAAGGTTAAGTACTTTGTACAAAGACCAGCCACAATAAAAGTATAAATATATTTAACAATAAGTAATAAATAATAAAAGAACATGAAAATATTGATTATATATTTACAGTAAACCACAGAATTCAGATCACAGAAAATGTTGAAATTAACAGTGATGGACAGACTCATACAAATAAAGAAAAACATTCCCTAAACTAAGCTTCACTATATTCCTGACTGATCAAAAAGAATTACTGTTCCCTAATTAAGTTACTTAATACTGCAAGGCAAGATGCTGTGGTTGAAGGGTCTTTCTAGTCAGGCTTCCTAAACAGAGTACTCAGTATTCTGAGATTTCTCTTTGTAATACCTAAAATATAATTTCCAAGAAGGCTGGCAGAATCACCTCATCTAGTCACCTGACTCTAGGTTCCCACAGTATCTCCTTTGAAGCTGAGCCAGGAATTTAGCATAGACAGCTACAATACATATCTAAATGTTTATGGTAGTGCCCTAGAGCTTCCCCTCTTTTACTGAGCTAATGAACAAAGGCTTCTCCCAGACGTAACATCTCCAGTCCTATTCAGCACTGCGGAGTGCCTTTTAATGGTTAAACAGCTCATTTACATTTCCCTTATTTTATTTTTAAATAAGTTGGCTGGTTAACCTCTGTTGTGCCAGTATCCTCTAGTAAAACATATATATTTAATTCAGTTACAATCTTCTTCTTCTTTTGGCTATTCCTGGTTAGGGGTCGCCACAGCGAATCACCTGTTTCCATTTCTTCCTGTCCTTTGCATCTTGCTCTGTCACACCAACCACCTGCATGTCCTCTCTAACCACATCCATAAACCTTATCTTAGGCCTTCCTCTTTTCCTCTTACCTGGCAGCTTCATCCTTAGCATCCTTTTCCCAATATACCCAGCATCCCTCCTCAGCACATGTCCAAACCAACGCAATCTCGCCTCTCTGGCTTTGTCTCCACACTGCCCAACCTGGGCTGACCCTCTAATATATTTATTCCTAATCCTGTCTACCCTCGTCACACCCATTGCAAATCTTAACATCTTTAACTCTGCCACATCCAGCTGTGACTCCTGCCTTTTTGTCAATGCCACTGTCCCCAACTAATATAACATAGCTGGTCTCACTACCCTTTTGTAGACCTTCCCTTTCACTCTCACTGGTACTCGTCTGTCACAAATCACTCCTGACACTCTTCTCCACCCACTCCACCCTGCCTGTACTCATTCTTCACCTTTCTTCCACACTCGCCATTACTCTGAACTGTTGATCCCAAGTATTTAAACTCATCCACCTTCGCCAACTCTACTCCCTGCATCCTCACCATTCCTCTATCCTTCCTTTCATTCACACACATATATTCTGTCTTAGTCCATCTGACCTTCATTCCTCTCCTCTCTAGAGCATATCTCTACCTCTCCAGTGTCTCCTCAACATGTTCCCTACTCTTTCACTACATATCACAATGTCATCTGCAGACATCATAGTCCACTGGGACTCCTGTCTGATCTCATCTGTCAACCTGTCCATCACCAGTACAAATAAGAAAGGGCTCAGAGCTGATCCTTGATGTAATCCTACCTCCACCTTAAACGCATCTGTCACTCCCACGGCAGATCTCACCGCTGTCACACTACCCTTGTACATATCCTGTACCACTCTTAACATACTGCCACTTCCGACTTCCTCATACAATACCACAACTCCTCTCTAGGCACACTGTCATATGCTTTCTCTAAGTCCACAAAGACACAATGCAACTCCTTCTGACCTTCTCTGTGCTTCTCCATCAACACTCTCAGAGCAAACATCGCATCTGTAGTGCTCTTTCCTGGCATGAAACCATACTGCTGATCACTAAACATCACCTCCCTTATTAACCTAGCTTCCACTACTCTTTCCCATAATTTCATACTGTGACTGATCAGTTTTATCCCTATGTAGTTACTACAGCTCTGCACATCACCCTTATTCTTAAAAATCGGTACCAAAACACTATTTCTCCACTCCTTAGGCATCCTCTCACTTTCCAAGATTTCATTAAAAAATCTGGTTAAAAATTGCACTGCCATTTCTCCTAAACACCTCCAAGCTTCCACAGTTATGTCATCTGGACCAACAGCCTTTCCATTCTTCATCCTTTTCATAGCTATCCTTGCTTCCACCTTGATAATCCATTGCACTTCCTGATTCACTATCCCCACATTATCCAGCCCTCTCTCTCTCTTTCTCTTCATTCATCAGCCCCTCAAAGTACTCTTTCCATCTGTTCAACACATTCTCCTCACTAATGAGTAAGTTTTCCTCATTATCCTTTATCACCCTTACCTGCTGCACATCTTTCCTAGCTCGGTACCTCTGTCTAGCCAATCGGTACAGGTCCTTTTCTCCCTCCTTAGTGTCCAACCTTTCATACAACTCTCTATACGCCTTATCTTTAGCCTTTGCTACCTCTCTCTTTACCATGCACCTCATCTCCTTATACTCCTGTCTACTTTCTTCATCTGTCTGACAATCCCACTTCTTCTTCGCCAACCTCTTTCTCCATATACTATCCTGTACTTCCTCATTCCACCACCAGGTCTCCTTGTCCTCCTTCCTCTGCCCAGATGTCACACTAAGCACCTTTCTAGCAGTCTCCCTTACTAGCTCTGCTGTAGTTACCCAGCTATTCGGTAACACTTCACTGCCACCCAGTGCCTGTCTTAACTCTTCCCTGAACTCCACCTCACAATCACCCTTTTTCAATTTCCATTTGATCCTTGGTGCTGCCCTCACACTCCTCCTCCTCTTCTTGATCACCAATGTCATTCTACAGACCACCATTCTATGCTGCCTAACTACACCTTCCCCCATCACCACTTTACAGTCTCCAATCTCCTTCAAACTGGACCTCCTGCATAAGATATAATCCACCTGTGTGCATCTCCATCCACTCTTGTATGTCACCCTATGCCCCTCCCTGTTGTTAAAATACGTGTTCACCACAGCCATGTCCATCCTTTTTGCAAAATCCACTACCATCTGACCTTCTGCATTCCTTTCCTTAACACCATACCTACCCATCACTTCCTCATCCCCTCTGTTCCCTTCACCAACATACCCATTGAAATCTGCTCTGATCACCTCTCTCTCACCCTTGGGTACAGTCATCACCACTTCATCCATCTCACTCCAAAATTTTTCTTTATCATCCATCGCACACCCAACTTGTGGAGCATATGCACTAACAACATTCATCATTACACCATCAATTCCCAGCTTCATAAACATCACTCTATCCAACACTCTTTTCACCTCCAAAACACTTTTGGTATACCGTTCCTCCAGGAACCCTACCCCATATCTCCTCCCATCCACACCATGATACATATTAATTTATTTTCATTCCAGCAGGGTGCACTATTGATATATTTTAACCCAAGCAAAGTTCACAGATACATTTTCAGCACAACCATATGTACACATCAGTTTGATATATAAATGACATACTGTTCTAATACATTTGTAACACAAGCATCTTGTATAAAAATCAGTTTGATATTCAAAGGACATATCATTTTTACAAAACTCCAGCTGGCTATGGTAGCACTTGCCCATATCATCACACCCTCTCTTTGGAAGACAGTCTTAATCAAAATGTTTCCCAAACAATTAAACTGTAGTTGTACCTTACACTATGTCCCTATCAAAAGACTTCCAACATTAAGAAAGATTCTAGAAAAGATCGTTCACATCCATCTCGCTAACTACATCAACCAGTACAATCTTCTCTCATTCAAACAATACAGCTTTTTGTCAGATCAAAGTTCAATGACTGTACTCTGGTCACTTAGTGTGAAATCTTATCTAACATGGATAAGTGTTACCTCAGAGGCACAGTATTCATTGATCTTTTCAAGGCCTTTGACTTGGTGGTCCAATTTCTCCTACTAAACCATATAGTTTCATAGTTTCATAGTATAGTACTAGGCTATCTGCCCTAGGGCATTTATAAGCCTAGCCAAAGTGTATGTGGCTTTCGCCACCCCATGTAATGATACAAAAATGTACAATTTAAATTAAATTTAGTTTACTGTGCCTCTATCTAGCAATGACACAGAGATGACCCCCGGGGTAAACCTACGATCATCCATCCACTCGTCCAGATTTCTCTTGAAGAGAGTCAGTGAGGGGCTCTGCCTAACATGGACAGGTATCCTGTTCCAGAGTGCGGGAAGCCTCTGGGTTATGAATCTGTCCCTCCAGCATGTCCTATTCATATTTGTGCTGAGGTTTAGATCTTTAGCTCTCGTGGCTCTGATGGATTTGGATTTTTTGAGGTGGAACATGTCCATTAATTCTGAATTGGACATGGCCTTGTACGTAAGGCACAGATCACCTCTGAGCAAGCGGTATGCTACTGAATAGAGCTGGAGCTTTTTCAGTCTGGCAGCATATGACATTTGCTGGAGACCCTTGATCCTCTTGGTAAGGTACTTTTGGGGTATCTCCAGCTGCTGCAGGTGTCGGGTGAGGTACATACCAAATGGGGCATTGTACTCAATCATAGGCCTGATAAGGGAGGAATATAAGGGTACAATGACATCCTTTGATCTGGATGTGAATCCCTTCATGATAAGGTGGGCAGGGTAGAAGGTCTTTCTAACCACTTTGGTGATGTGGGTGTCAAATGAGAGGTCACTGTCAACTTGGGTCCCCAGGTCTCTGATTACTTTTTCCATACTTAGTGGATTACCACCTATGTGGTAATTTGTGGGTACTTTGTTTTTGCCAAAGGGGATGACTATACAATTTTTGGCATTTAGTTTAAGGCCATGACTCTGGCACCAGTCGTCTGTTTCTGTGAGGCCCTTCTGGAGGATGCATGTGTCAGCTGGTGTGTCAACTATGGCACCTAGTTTGCAGTCGTCAGCGAACTTTGTCAGCCACAACCCCCCTATGTTTGCCTGCACATCTTGAGAAATAAATGCCGAACAAGAGGGGTCCCAAGACGGAGCCCTGTGGGACTCCACTTGTGACTGGCTTAGAGTCTGACATAGCTCCTGCTATTCTGACTTTGTGGGTTCTGTCATTTAGCCAGTTTGCAACCCATCTTGTGACAAACGGGTTTACATTTAAGCTGTTGAGCTTGTCTATGATGCCTGAGTGGGGTATTGTGTCGAAGACTTTTGCCAGATCCAGGTAGGCATTATGAACTGCTTTGCCTTCATTGATGGCTCTAGTGACTGTTTCAAAAAAGTCCACCAGGTTTAAAAGACAGGAGCTGCCTTTTACAAAGCCGAACTGGGTAGGGTCAATTGTCTGTAGGTCCTCGATGTCTTTGTTTATGAGTTCCATAATGATCCTTTCCATAGCTTTGCAGACCAGGCTGGTCAAGCTTATGGGGCGGTAGTTTCCAGGGTCTGTAGAGGTGCCACCTTTGTGGAGTGGGACCACTGTAGCTGTACGCCAGTGTTCAGGGACGTATCCTGTAGCAAGGCTAAGATTAAATAGCGTTCTTATGTGTGGGTTTAGCTCCTCTAGGAGTTCACGTAGCACGCAGCCCGGGACACCGTCAGGTTCCATGGATGCTGTATTTTTAGCTTTGCTGAGGGCAGCTCTCACCTGGACATCTGAGATTTCAGGGAGGTTGCATTCAACTGAGATATTTATTTTGTCTTTTGGGGGAGAGGGAGGGGAGAAATTTGCACTGAACCTGTCTGCCAGTATGTTGGCAATATCTGTGAGCTCAGTGTATTTTTTGCCATTATGAACTAACTCTGCGCATATCTGAGGGTGTCCCCCCAGGTTTCTAACATAACTGAAGAAGGCCTTGTGATTATCTTTAGTGTCCTTAGCGATTTTTCTCTCGAAGTTGGACTTTGATGATTTTATTAGCGAACGTAGTTTTTTGCTAGTGCTGATCAGGGATGCCTTCCCTTTATGGGATTTTGTTCTGTCTTGCAGTAGCTTTCTTCTCTTGTTATAAAGTTTGTTTATGGCTGGGGTCCATCAGATAGGATGCCTGCCTTTGGTGGAAAGGGTCTTGGTTTTATTTGGGATTGCATGATCCATGCATTCTTGGAGATGCCCGTAGAAAGCATTTGTGAAGGATTCAGCAGTGTGGGATGTGGTTTCCACTGGCCCAGGGGGCTTGAAGGATACCATTTCAGTCCTAAGGAGTGTAAAGTCGGCTTTTGAGAAGTTTTTCACTGTGGTCTTTTGTGCTGGGGGTGGAGGTGGGATATGAATATCTAGGGTTATTAGTTTATGGTCTGATCTCAATAGTGAGGGGTATACTTCCGGTGTTGAGCATTTTGTTCCCATGTTTGTGATGATCAGGTCAGGTATATTATTTCCCCTTGTGGGGGAGGTGACTAGTTGTTCCATCGCATTTGAGTTGATGAATTCCAGGAACCTTTGGGCTAGGGTGTTGGGGCTTGAGTAATGCACCCAGTCTATGTTTGGGTAGTTGAAGTCTCCCAATATGATGGTATTTGGTGAGACATTCATATCCTCCAGTGTCTTCAGGAAGGCTGAATGGAGTTCCTGAGATTGTGAGGGTGGTCTGTAGCATGCTACAAGTTGTATAGCAGTTTTGCCTATGGTTAGTTGCACATGGATGGTCTCCGATGCTTCGTGCATTGCCATTAACCTGGAGGTGTGGGTGTCTTTAATGAATATGGACACTCCCCCTCCTTTTGTGGTTCGTCCCAGGTTTTGGGGCCGAAATGCATGATACGAGGTATAACCTGGTAGGGCTGGGGTGCTCTCAGGAGCCTTGAACCAGGTTTCAGTTACTGCACAGACATCGATGCTCTCCATACTGAGGAGTACTTCGAGAGCCTGCATCTTGAGATTTAGACTTCTGGCATTGAGCAGCATTACCCTTAGTTTTTTTCCTTTACTGTTTTCTAAGGTGGTGGGTTTGTCTTTTGAGCCTTGCCTAAAAAAGGCACTATGGGGGTGGCAAGAGCCTTAGCCAATATCCGGAAGCCCAGTGGTGACAGGTGCAAGCCGTCCCCTGCAAATTAGCGTGGCTTGTCCAGCATGTCATCCCAAGCAGACAGACATTGGATCCCCCTAGAATGACACCAGTAATTGAGCCAATTATTAAAGCTGATCATCTTGTCTTTGTATTGTGGCATCATTCTTGGTGAGGGCAAGATGCTGCTCAGGGTCAGGGTCATACCGGCCTGGGCTACATAATCAGAGAGCTCCTCTATGTCTCTTTTCATGTAGTCCAAGGAGGTACATCTCAGGTCATTCACGCCGGCATGGACAATGACGGAGTCATATTTGTACTTGCTTTGGAGTGACCTGAGTGCTTGCGTTATGTGGCGGATCCTAGCTCCCGACAGGCAGCTCACCGTTACCCTCTCTTTGTTCAGCCTGGTAAGCGGGATGTCAGTGTGTCTGACTATAGAGTCACCTATTACTAGTGTATCAGGCATGGTGTTTCACCTTAAGGGCTGTGATTGTTTGGCACACTGACTTTGTGTACTATGTGTTGCTTGTGCAGAGTTTTGAGGTGGTGTTTTCTTGGATGTCTGCTTTGGGAGCCTCTGTTGTTTTGGTAAGTTTTTTATTAGAGCCTCCGAGTATGTCTTTGTGTTACTATGTGTTTGGTTTGCAGTTGTGGTTGGTTTATGTGAGACTGGGTTTGTTGTGTGTGTGGTTACCTTCTCCTCCTGTCTGGTCTTGCTAGTCCTGTGTTGACAGAGTTCAGCCTCCAGTTTGGCTATATAGTTGCATCTCTCACATGTGTTTGTGTTTGTTAGGAGGAGGAGGGGGTTGTCTGTGTACATGAGACAATTGTAACATTGTCTCAGGATTCCCAGATTAACCAGCTGAACTGGAGAGGACGTCAGTAATATACCACTCGACATGCCAGAATAGTATTAGGGGGTGATGTGTAACTGGGTCAGAGAGAGGACTTTGAAGGGAAGTGGGTATTAGCACGGGTTGTAGGTGGAATGTAGTGCTTACGTTAGTTTAAGGGTGCTTCACTTAAAAGAAAGGTTTTAGGAGCAGGTGCTATGCTTATGATAAAGCGAATAGACTGATTTTGTTGAAAGTAGAGCTTTCTTAAGGGAAAAATTGAAGTGCAGACTTGGCGGAGCCAGGAATAGTTTAAGCCCGTTTAACCGGCGCTGCGCTATGCTCACAATCGCGCAAAGCTGCGCAAATGCGGATTTTAAACAGGGAACTTCAAAAGAGCTGGAAATGGTCCAAAATGACCAATTACTACAAGCTGTTGTGCTGAGGTCACTCCTTCAGGGACAGATAGGCTGCTCAAGGCTCCCCACTCCCACTGGTGAGCAAAGAAACTTCCTTCTATCCAAGTAAGGCAATGGACAACACAGGAACTACACCACAGTCCAGAATTCAGCAAAGCCTGTATACTGGTCTAAACTAGTCGAGAAAGGCGGGAAAACAAGGATATTTGTTTTTTTTTTTGTTTTTTAGTTTAAAAAGTACACAGAAATGCAGGAAAAACAGTAATAAATCACTTACACAAGCTAGCTCACTTTAGTGGGTAGCCTCAACAGTTAAATTAAACAACAAACTTTCGACCAAATGTAACTTTAAGTGCAGATAATGTACAATGCAAAAACCAGGTAATAAAGCAGTATAGACTTGTTCAAAGTAGGAAAAGGAAGGTCTGTCAGGTAAAAACCGGAAAAAAATACTTAGATCAGGAAAGTAGTCGCTTTTCTCAGTTCTCTGCTGCTAGCACCACTCTGCAGGACCACAAGGAGCTGTTTCTGAGTAGTATAGCCAGAAAAAAACGCTCAGAGGCAGATTTTAAACAGGGAACTTCAAAAGAGCTGGAAATGGTCCAAAACGACCAATTACTACAAGCTCTTGTGCTGAGGTCACTCCTTCAGGGACAGATAGGCCGCTCAAGGCTCCCTCCCACTGGTGAGCAAAGAAACTTCCTTCTATCCAAGTAAGGCAATGGACAACAAAGGAACTACACCACAGTCCAGAATACAGCAAAGCCTGTATACTGGTCTAAAACTAGTCGAGAAAGGCGGGAAAATAAGGATATTCTTTTTTTTTGTTTGTTTTTTTAGTTTAAAAAGTACACAGAAATGCAGAAAAACAGTAATAAATCACTTACACAGGCTAGCTCACTTTAGTGGGTAGCCTCAACAGTTAAATTAAACAACAAACTTTCGACCATGGTTCTCATTAGTCTCAACTAGGCGGCTTCCTTCTGGCTTCAGTACTTTCTATCCAACCTTCACTTCAGAGTTAAGATTGGATCCTCAAGCTGCCTAGTTTCCCACTTAACAAAAGGAGTTCCCCAAGGTACTGTCATAGACAACTTCATTTTTAAACAAATTTCCCAATGACATCTACCACCTACCTCATATATTATATACTGATTATATGGTCTTATACACATCAGTCCCGTTTCCCTCCAGCATTCCAGCATTCAACTCTATCTCCAAGAAGGCCTTCATACATTTGCTAACTGGAATAATGACCACAAACTGTTTCTAAGTACCTCCAAAATCATCAAAGTTGTATTCTTCAGAATCAGCCAGTAACGTTACAATTCCCCTAGCTATTTGCAGATAGCAGATAGCAGGTTATAACAAATAACCTAGTGACATGATTTTGTTTGACAGTCTCCCAACTTTCAACTTCAAAAACTGTTCAAAATAACAAGAAACATGTCAGAAAATTAACCATTTACTTTTCTGGCAAGAAAATCTCCAATTGTCTATCTGCAGCAGCTACAACAGCCACAGAGAAGGAAATTCTACTTGCCTGGAATATGCTCTACCTCTAATAGCTGCAGTTTGAAAAATATTAGAGCATTACAAACCTTTAGTATAAAAATATGTAATTTCATAACCCACTCCTCCAAGAGTGGACATTGCTGCTTGACAATCAAGAAAGCTAAATGCCTCCCTATTAATCAAAGTGCAGATCTGCTAGTGGGCTCACACATATTTAAGCTCCTACAAATAAAGTTTCCTTCACAGCTGCAAGATGCACCTGGAGGTTTCCTTTCTATAACCCGAGAAATCAGTTATATTCAGGTGCCGTATTACTTGCACTTGAAACTAACCTTCACTACAGTAAACTCTGCTTAATCTGAAGTATTTTACTTCATTTGATTTTCAATCTGTGGGTCTTCGGATCCAAATCAGATCCGACACGGCTGCATTTTCCAGCTGTGGCACCGAGCTCCATGTTCCTCCCCTTACCCATAATGCCCCTGTCTCCCTTCTCCCCTCAGATCTCATTTGCCACCTGAGAGTGCACAAGCATGGTCTGAGCTCCAGAGTATTTTTCAGAGTTTGTAAGAATGTATTTTCCTGTTTTAGCTTCCTATTAACCTTTCTTTCTCTTGAACCTTTCTGTACCTCCCCGGGGTTCTTCGTTTAGGCAGTAAAAAAAAAGAAAAGAAAAAAGGAGTAGGCTTTCCCTTCCATTCTACTTCTCTTTCTCTCATGAGCATGTGCGTGTCTGGGCCGACTGAAGGGATGGCAGATGCCCCAAAGCCCGGTTTCTGAAAGTGCACAGGGTGTGGCCATAAGCTTTCCTCAGCAGATGGCCACACTCTGTGCATAGTCTGCTTGGGGGCTGAACACCTCCAGTACCCCTGTACTATTTGCGCTGGGTTTAACCCCAGGGCACTTAAGGACAGGCAGGACAAATTGGTCCTTAAGGGCCTGTTGCCCTCTTCTTCAGGGACTGTGGTCCCCTCTTCCAGTGCAGGGAAAGCAGGGTCTGCTGCTCTGGCTTCCTCTTCCCCGTCCTCTGGGACTCCCACTCCCACCAAGAGGTCCGTGGAAGGGGATCAGGTCAACAAGGACCGGCCTCACAAGCGATCCCACGACAGCTTGTCACAGGCTGGCCCGCCGCCGAAAGTGAAGCCTGTATCCAAGCCTATGACTCCTAGGCTCAGGTCCCCTAGGTTTTCCCCCAAACCTGAGGAACAACAAAGTCGGTCTCCCATCTGGTCTTCTCCCCACCAGCATTCCCACCCAATTTTGGCAGCGTCCTCCCGCTCCACTCAGAGCCTTTCAGAAGTGGAGATGGACAAGATGATGCTGAGGTTTATCTGCACTCAGATACAGATGGGGATCTTGCCGGGGCCTTCTCCCTCTGGAGCGGGTCCCTTCCAACCCTTGTTCTGTCCTATTACTCCTTTTCTGATCAGACCCATGGTTTCGGAGTCGTTGGATGCGAGGATGATCGGAGTCAAGGGGGATGGCGCCGATGGTACCCTGTACCTTGATGCTGGCTGGTGCCTTGAGTTTGTCGGATCCGACAGGATCTGACCAGAGCTCTTGGAACCATAGCCTCAGGGTTGGATACGAGGGGGTGGTTTCTATTCCAAGCCTGTCAGAGAGAAGCATCCTTCTCTGCCCCCCGGCTCCAGCAGGCTCTGCTCCGACTCCCCTGTCTGGGCAAGGGGGAGCGGCTTCTGCCTTTTCTGCCCAGGAGACACGTTCCACCTCTGTTTTCAACGTGATGGAGAGGGCTGTCACAGGGTCAAGGCCTCAGACTATCTCGTCCTCTGAATCCGTCCAGACCCTCTGGCTCTGAGTGTGCTTCCAGCCATCTTGCCCTCTCAGGGACAGCCTGTGCCCGTAATGCCCCAGGTAGTTTCGCTTTCAGAACATCCCGTTTGCGAAGCCTCCCCAGACAGTCCCCCTAAGGAGGCCCCCCGCAAACATATGTGTAAAAGGAGGCACTTGGACTCTCCACCAGAGTCCTTCATGGAGGACACAGATTTGGATGAAGGGGGAAGGCTACCCAGGTCACCCCCCCCCCTCGGGGATGTCTTCTTTGGGGACATCATGGAGTTCTTCCACCGGAGGGGCGGGTTGTCCAGCCCAAAACCAACCTCGGATGAGTCCGTGTTTCTGGAGGCATTCGGCATGGGCCCATCTATCTCTTGAGTGTCCCCTCCTGCCGACCCCCTTGTGGAACTAATAACATCTGGGGCTTGGAAGGAGCCGGACACCATAGAGCCAATCCCTAAGCGGCCAGATAAGGTTTTGAGTCCCCCCTCGGACAAGCTTCATTGGCAAAAGGGGTCCCCCGTAGAGGCTATGATGGTGGCGGCTGCCACCAAGAAGGAGCTCATTCAGGAGAGCTCCATGGTCCACCCTCCTGACAGAGAGTTAAAAGCATTGCATCGCTTTGGGAAGCCAGTTTATGCTTCAGTGACCTTCTCTGTGAGGGCGCTGAACTATATGGCGCACATTATTTGACTCCAGAGAGATCTTGTTAAGGAAATCATGGAGTCAACCCAGGGTCCATTTTGGCAGAGGACAGGAAGATGTTCAATGCACGAATGGCCACCCTAAAATCAGTAGACAACACGTCCATGCCCGTGGACAGGCATTGGCATCAGGCGTCATGCCTGGTTCTCCTTATGTCAATTTACAGAGCCCTTCAAGGCATTTTTTTACCAGTGCCCCTTACGATGGTTCTTCCCCAGTCAGGAAGACAGTCAGAGAGACTTTAGTCCAGAGCGAGAAGGATAGGAAGACAGTCTACTTTCGGGATCCACTTCTCCCTGCCTCAAAGGTCCTGTTCCAGGAACCAGTGAGGCCCAAAGAAGATGTGGTTCCACAAGTCTCAGGTGTTTTCCTGGGATGCTGAGGATTCGCTTTTACCCAAGAGGCAGGGGGGATTTGACAGACGCCACCCTAGAGGCAGAGAGGGTCCTAAGAATTTCGGGTCCCGAGAACCCTTCTCGGATAAACCCGGGCAGCAACCCTGAGGGGTTACCTGACTGCTTTTCTCTGGAGGCAGTTGGAGGCTGTTTGTCTCTACACCCTTTAGCATAGGAGTCCATAATTACAGATCAATGAATGTTGCACATCATATCTAGAGGATATTCCGTTCTGTTCCAGGAACCTCCGCCATCCAGCAAAGCCCCCCCGGATGTCCCACCTGCACAGCAGGAGGAGGCAGCAGTACAGATAGATTTACTGCTAAGGAAAAGAGTCCTCCAACTGGTCCCCTAGACCAGTCCATATCCGGAGTTTATTCCAGGTTCTTTTTAGTGCCGAAAAAGACGGGGAACCTCAGATCAGTTTTGGATCTGTCCAAATTGAACCTGTCTGTAACCAAGACAAAATTCTGGATGGTCATGATTTAATCTCTCCTGCCCTATCTGCAGACCAGAAACTGGATGTGCTCAATTGATCTCCAGGATGCGTACTATCACATCAAGATGGACAGGCGCTCCCGGAGGTTCCTTTGCTTTTGGCAGGGAGCCAATCATTATCAATTTCATGCCCTTCCCTTTGGTCTCACCACAGCCCCTGGGTGCTCACCAAGGTAATGGCGGTAGTAGTGGCTCACCTGAGGCTTCAGGGTATTCATGTCTTTCCATACCTGGATGATTGGCTCTTTACTGCCCCTTCAGATCATCTACTTTGTCAGGCCAAGGATTCCTTCCTTCAGCTAGTCAACAAGTTAGGCATCACAATCAACATGAACAAATCTGCTCTACTTCCAGTTCAGGTTTTCTATTTCATCGGGGCATGGCTGAACACATTACAAACAAGGGTGTTCCTCATGTTAGACAGGATACACAGTCTGAGGTTACACGTCTTACACATTCTTCAGACCCATTTACTAACAGCCGAGGCAGTGTTAAGGGCACTGGGGTCTATGGCGGCCACTATCAATATTCTTCCAATGGCGCGTCTTCGTATGAGAGTTTTGCAGTGGACACTTGCAGTTCAGTGGTCCCTGTTAGATCTCCCCCCTTGTCCTTTCCGGTGAGAATCTCAAGAGCATGTAGGGACTCCCTTTGGTGGTGGATTCAGTCTCCGGACTCTCTAAGGGGATGTCAGTTCCAACCTGCCTTTTTCAAGACCACGGTGACCACAGACGCCTCCCTGTTAGGGTGGGAGGCATTGCTCAGGAAGGACAGTCCAAGGCACATGGTCCCCTTCCAAGACCTTTTTGCACATCAGTGTTCTAGAGATGAGAGCGTTTCTCCTTGATTTGCAGGCCCTTCATGCTCATCTTCCTCTAGGAACATTTGCTCTTCAGACGGACAATATGTCAGTGGTTTGGTATATCAACAAATAAGGGGGAACCAGATCTTATCCCCTGTGTCGAAAAGCCATGAGAGTATGGGAATGGGCAATCTCCACCGGCTGTTTTCAGGTCTGTATTAGAACACCGAAGTTTCAAAACTTCGAGTTTTCAAATATCAAATAAACAGAAAACCGAATTTTTTTCCTAGGGAAAGAATTTGGTTGTCCGTTTCTCTTGCTTTGCTATTTTCAGTGCTGTGGTGGAAAGTTACGGATCAGGTTCAGGTAAGTGTGCCATTGTGTGGACGTGAGGGTTAGTGCGCTGGTCAGGTAAGTGTGCGATTATGTGGACGTGAAGGTTAGGGCGTGGTAGGTGAGTTAGGGTTAGGGCGTGGGTGAGGTGACTGTGCAATAGTGACGGACCTTAGGCTTAGTGTTTGGGTTAAGGTAAGTGGATAGTTAGTGGTGTATGTATAGTTTAGTGTAGGGTTAGGTGTAAGAGTTTAGGTGTATGTGTGTGGATTGCTGTTTGTCTGGTGTGCTTGTGTTGTATGTATGTGTTTTGGAACAGCAATTTTTTTCCCTAGGAAATAATTCTCTGTTCTGTATGTTCGATGTTTTAAATTTTCGATGACTAGGGTTCGATATTAGAACACTCGAAGTTTTGAAACTTCGGTGTTCTAATATAGACCCCTGTTTTCTGGTGGCAATGCACATTCCGGGATGTTCTAACATCCTAGCAGACAGACTCAGCAGATCTGTCCTGGTGCCTTACCAGTGGTCTCTGAACCCTTCAAGTAGTGGAACAGATCTTTCTAGACTGGGGTCATCATTGCTATGGTCTCTTCGCATCTCCTTCCAATGTGAAATGCAGTGAGTTGTTTGCTCTGAACCCCCCACTGGGAGAACCCCCAGAAACGCTCTGATTCATGCTTGGTCTCCCTATCTTCTTTATGCATATCCTCCTCTTCCCCTGATGTCGACATTTTTGCAGAAAGCCCGAAGGCTGGGGAGCACTGTGATCCTCATCACCCCATTCTGGCTTCGAGAGGTTAGTTGTTCCAATATGGACTGTGGATCCAGTTCTGGATATTCTATTGCATCCCTCTGGGATCCCACACCCAGACCTGGACAGTCTGAAGCTCACTGCTTGGCTACTCCGGTTCCCATGATTATTAGGACTCCTGGCTTGTCATCCCCTGTTAAGTCTATTCTGGTAGCGGCTCACTTATCTTCTACCAGAAAAGTGTGTTGTAGTAAATGGAAACGTTTCTCGATATGGGCCTTTCAGTGGTCCCTGGACCCTTTTACCACTCCTCTTTTGGCAGTCTTAGATTTTCTGGCTTGCATTTTTCAGCAAGTTCCTCTATGGTTAAAGTTCAACTGGCAGCAATTTCTAGTTTTCACGTGGGGGTAAATATGTCTTCATTGGCTTCCTGTAAACTTTGTAAGACCTTTCTTAAAGGTGCTTTTCTTCTTAGACCACTGGCAAAGGATCCTATCCCACTATGGGACCTTGCCTTACTGTTGCAGGCATTGGTTTCTCCCCCCTTTGAGCCTGCAGCTTTAGTGGATTTGCAATTTCTGACTTGGAAAACTGCTTTCATGGTTGCCATCACGTCCACCCGAAGGGTGTCGGAGCTTCAGGCTCTTTCAGTCTAAATGCCCTATGTGATTTTTCATAAAGATATGTCGCTTTGCACCAACCCATCTTTCCTTCCTAAGGTAGCTTCAGAAGCCAATATTAATCATACCATTAACTTGCCTGTCTTTTTTCCTAACTACCAGAACAAAGGGGAATATAGATTAACATTTATTGGGTGTGCATAAAGAATTTAAATTTTACCCAGCACTTGACTAAACCCTTCCAAAACTCTGATCAACTTTTTGTGTCTTATGCCAAGCCCTTCTTCGGTAAACCAGTGTCAAAAGTGACAATTGCTCACTGGATCTCTCAATGCATTGGCCGAGCCTATTTGGAGATAGGCTTGTCTCTGCCAAGGAATGTGAAAGCTCATTCGACCCGATCTATGGGTACATCAGCAGCCTTTTGGTCCAGGGTATCTTTGGATGATATTTGTTCAGCTGCCACTTGGGCCTCATCTCATACCTTTATTTCTCATTATAAATTAGACATTGTCTCTAAGAGTAGAGCATCCTCTGGCTCTGCGGTGCTCCGAAATATCCTTCCATGACGGCCACCCAAGAGTTTGGTAGCTGGGGATTCTGTCCCACAGGTTGAAGATCAAATGAAGTAAACTACTTCAGATAAAGAAGTTATGTACTCACCATAACGTTCCATCTGAGTAGTTCTACTTCATTTGTCTTCAACCGTTCCCCCCCCCCCTTCCCTCCCCTTAACCTTATCATTCAGATGATGATAATTTTTCTTTCTTATCAGATGGTTATTTTTAGGATCCTTGGTTCTGTCCAGGTTAAGGGAGTTTCCTATTGGCTATACTGGTGATAAGTTGTCATTGGGTCAGTTGTTTGATAACATGTTAGGCAGCAGACTTGATCTAAGGGGAGAACGTAGACAGGAGAGCATTATGGGTAATGAAAAGAGCATGGAGCTCGGTGCTATAGCTGGAAAATGCAGCCGTGTCTGATCTGAAGACCCACAGGTTGAAGACATATGAAGTAGAACTACTCAGATGGAACGTTATGGTGAGTACATAACTTCTTTTTTTTTTGTGGTCCTCACCATCTTGGAATCTTTGCCTGGCTCCTTCAAGGAATTCTCTTCCTATCCATATTTAGAGCTCATCTAAAAACCTATCAGTCAAAGAAGCCAGTGCAGTTGTCTGTCATTGGAGGTCACATTCTGTGCTACTGATTTCCCTTAGCCTTGTTTCTAACTATACCCAATATCTCTCTCTCTCTTTCTCTGTCCCCTACATATTTTAGCTTTTCTATTGTTTCTTTTGCTGTCTTCTTCTCCTTCCCCTCCGTTTATCCTCCATTATTATACAGTGTTTCCTCATTTTCTGTGTTGCATCCTTCCTGTCATATTTTTTTCTGCACCCTAATCTATAGAGGCTTTGCCAGTTTATATTGTGTTTCTTGTTATCACTCTGTATGTATTTGCAGTAAATTTGGTTTGTTCACATTTGTGTGTTCCAATTTGTTTTTTTGTTTTATTTTATTTATTTTTTTTTGTTCTGGGCTGAACCTGAAATTAGTCCTTAGGGGTCAAAGCTCTACCCTGGTAAACAAATTAAAAATAAAATAAATAAATTGCAGTAAATGGGAAAACATATGTATATAAAATTTCTTATGTTAAAGTGTAATGCAAATAAGTTATTATCATGTCTGAACTGTTTCCAAGACTAATGGTGTGGCAACCTTTTTTCAAGAAGGAGGCTCATGTGGTATTGCTATGACAAAAGGTTTTAGTAACACATTTTACCGAGTATTGAGCTCCACTGACTATGCAGTGAAAATACCGCAAAACAGGACAGATCAGATCAAGATCCACCTAAGTATACCTATGATTGCTAGCGATACTGGAAAACTTCTCCAGCACGTAGACTTGTAGCTGCCCTGCTGATGCTTGCAGAGCTCTGGCTCAATTCCTTAGACTGATTTAAACTGCTGTTTTTTGATTTGTTTGTTCCTTTCTTCAGGCATGTAAGGTAACTAGGAAAACTCAGTGCAGTGCTTTATTTTAGTAGTAGCAATAGTAGGCTTAAAATGATTTACACTGTCAGGAAGATCAGATTACAAAAGGTCAGTGATTTCCAAACCTTTCTTTGCCATGGGCCATGTGAAAACTTTGGAATGCTGTTATGCCCTACCCCCCAAATATCTAGCATCAAATTTATGTCGGCTCATAATAAGAAGAATACTACAAAATGTCATTTGTAAGTTGTATATATTTATGACAGAGAGAAAAATTTGCATAGTAGTACAATTACTGCAGAATATCATGTAAATTAATGTTGACAGTGCCACTCTGTAAACCGGTTACTTAGCAATGCTTCTGTGAAATAACTGTCTTCCTGAGAACACAGGAGACATAAGTTAAAAATGAAGTGTACCAACATTTGGGCAGATATTTGCATTTTTACGAAGTATCAGATGTTCTTCGTGTTTCACTGTTGCAGTCATCACATTTGGGTTATCTGCTTGCAGTAGCCCTCAGTTGGCCTGATTATCAAAGTCTTGGGTCCTGCATCGGTTGCTGTCTCATCTTCCGTGACGTCAGATAGTTAGGGGTATAAAGCATGCAGCTGACGCCATTACATCAGTCTTTCTTGCCTTGCGGTGCCTGAAGCAGAAGCAGTTCGCAAGTGCCGGTCGGCCGACTCCTGAAATTTTCGTTTTTGAGTGTCAGAACCGAAGTCTTCAACTAAAGCTAATTACCCCATTGGGGAAACTTTTTCTTGCTCTAAATCGATGTCAGTAAACGTCAATAATTGTATTTCTTGTGGAAAACAAATACCTCATAAAGATTTTCATTCGTACTGTATTTGTTGCCTAGGCCCTGACCACGACGTACCTTGCTGTCGGTTTTGTGCCTTATTTAGACCACAAACTATTCGTCGTCGGTGCATTTTCACTTCTAAATATTTTGGTACTCGGTTCATTTATCTGGATATGTCTTTGGTAAGCCACCCAACTACTGATATTCCGATAAAACACAAAGATAAAGACAGAGACAGGCCGCATCGGTCCAAAGCTGCCGATGACACTTCTCCTAAGCTAGTCGCCAGTTCGCAGGTACTCAGTGAGGCGCTTTCGCAGCCCCTGATACCCGCTACTTCAGATTCACAGACTTCTACTGAGACCCATTTGGAGTCCGGTATGCCGCGAGATGCTTCAACTGTGGAACCTGTGGATGTCTCTACCTTGGATGGGTTCGGAGCCGCTTCTGAGGGTGTATTCAGGCCTACTGACTTACATATTAAACCGACGCCATCTTCTTCTTCTAGTCCTAAAACTTGAATCATTTCTAGGAAACCAACGCCCAGACTGCAGTGTCAGGCCTCTATGCCTAAAAAACAAATGATAAGAATGGCTGAAGACCTTATTACTTTAATCAGGGGAAGCCAACATTCCCCCTCTAAGAGACCTAGGACTGGATTTGCTTATGATACTTCTGACCAGGATTATGAAATATCTGTCTCCTCTGATGACCAGTATTTACCCTTATCTGCCTATGAGGATTCTGATACAGAGGACTCTATTCCCTCTGCTTCTCCCCCAGAGGATTTTTTTTTTTGGTGAAACCTTGCATACTCTTAGGGAACATTTTCACTGGGAAAGCCAGGATTACTCTGATTCTAAAAAGAGGCTTAGAGATTTCTTACTCCTGCCCCAACACAGGCCTTTAGCTATCCCTCCTGTGCTGGACATTGTTGACGATGCCTTTTCAGAATCTAGCTTGGCCCCTGACTCTCTACCTCCTGCTCCCAGAAAACCTGATAGATATTACAGGGTTCCTGATTCTCACAAGTTCCTTTTTAAAAATCCTACTGCCGATCCTGAGACCATTTCACAGGGACCCAAAGGCATTAAGGCTACTACTGCCAAAAATCCTACCCCCTCTGATAGAGATTCCAGGGCCCTGGATAGATGGGCTAAGAAGGTATACACCTCTGCAATCTTGACCACCAGGGCCTTAAATTGCCAGTTTCATATGTTAAAGTATCAGTAGCATATTATTGGATTGATTAAATAGAAAATGATGTTGATTCCTGATTGTGCTGAAAATAAGGATTTACAGGATTTAATGCATTTGGCTGAACAGGTTGGAAAACATACTTTGCAGTGTGGTTTTGATTCACTAGAGGCATCTTGCAGGGCTGCTGCCACGGTCTGTACTTAGAAGGCATGCTTGGCTTAAGGAGCAATCTTTGCCAGATCATGTTAAAACTAAATTGCTGGATGCTCCCTTAAATCAGGACCGCCTGTTTGGCGACAAAGCAGAATAAGTTCTTAAAAAGATGGAGGAGAAAGCTAAATCTATGCAAACTGTTAAAGATTTCTTACAAGTGTAGCCTCCTAAATTTAGTAGGCATTGGCCTTCAAAAGCAATTGGTCCTTTCCTGCCTCTTCCAGGCCTTCTCATTTCAAACCAAGAACCAGCAGAACACCCAGGCTTCAGTCCCAGGGTGCGCACAGGACTAAGAAGTGGGGGGCTCCCACTTCCAAATCAGGAAGTAGTAAGACTCCTCCCTATGGTAAGCTGTCGCAATGACTTAACTTTAAAACTTCCAAGCACTTCTCAACTGACTGCTCCTTTAGGGGGAAAGATTGCTCTGCAAGCAAAAAACTGGGAACTCATTACCCAGAACAAATGGGTTTTAAACATAGTTTCCCAAGGGTACAGATTTCACTTCCACATGTTACCAGCCCAGAATGTTTGGCCAGATCTACCCCCAAATCAGTGGGCAGAGGCTCAAAAGCAAGTACTCTCTCTCTCTTAAGATTAAAGGCTATTCAAATTGTACCAGAAGAGGAAAAGGGACAAGGTTTCTACTCAAGAATTTTCCTGGTACCCAGAAAAGACAACTCATGGTGTCCTATCCTGGACCTGTCTATCCTAAACACCCTTTTGGTGATTCCAAAATTCAAGATGCTAACTCTTCATCAGTTGCTTCCCATGATAGGCAAAGATGCCTGGATGGCAACACTGGATTTAAAGGAAGCCTACCTGCACATCCCAATCAGGAAATCTTGCAGAAGATTACTACGCTTCAAAGCAGGCTGAATGCACTATCAGTTCTCTGCACTGCCCTTTGCCTTATCTACTGTGCCCAGGGTATTCACAAAGTGCCTAGCTCCAGTCATTGCATTTTGCAGGCAAAGAACTATTCAAATAATCCCATACCTGGACGATTGTCTAATTCAAGCAGAAAACCAGTACATACTTCTGAATCATTTGACATTTGTACAAAAGGTGTTAACTTGTCTGGGGTACATCATAAATGAAAATAAATCACATCTGGTACCCTGTCAACAAATTATATTCCTGGGAGCAAGCTTGAACACAACTTCCCAGATGGCTTTCCTCACGCCACAGAAACAAATTCATTTGACAACTTACTTCAAACTAGTAGCCACAAAAACCCTGCTATCTGCAAGGCAAATACTGCAAGCCTTGGGGTTCATGGCCTCGTGCATTCTACTAATTCCATATGCAAGACTGCATATGAGGAAACTACAATGGTATCTAAAAAGCCTATGGTGTTAACATTCTCAGGATCTAAAAGCAATGATTCCTATCATACCTTGCCTATGGTTAAAATTCCTTTGGTGGGCAGAGGCCTGCCACCAAAACAAGAGACTACCATTCACTCTACCCCCTGCCGCCCAAACCCTAACAAGAGACGTATCAGACTATGCATGGGGGGGCTCACCTGGCAGGGAAGTGCATTCAGGGCAAATGGAACCCAAGTCAAATGCACCTGCATATCAATCAAAAAGAAATGTTAGCTGTACAGAATGCTCTGACAGCCTTCAAGGACCACATTCTTCCAGGACAATTAATGGTAAAGACAGACAACACTGTTATGTGGTACATAAACAAGCAGGGGGGTACCCATTCTTCCCCCCCCTCAGACTACCCATGGCTCTGTGGAACACAGCATTGAACTACCAAGTGCATCTACAGGCTCAATTCCTGCCAGGAAAACTAAATACACTGGCAGATGAACTAACCATGGACCCACACGAGTGGAAACTGGAACCAAAGATTTTCAACATGTTGATCAACAAATGGGGGATCCCAGGTATAGACCTGTTTGCCTCCCCCCAGAACTACCATTTGGACAAATTCTGCACAAGGACTCCCCACAAACAAACTTGGAAAGTGGATGCTATGTCCTTCAGCAGGAAAAATCCATCAGTTTATGTCTTTCCTCCTCTGCCTCTCCTCTCCAAAGTAGAACTAAAGATAAAACAGGACAAACCAAGGATGATACTGATTGCACCTGACTGGCCATGCCAACACTGGTACCCCCTCTTGCGCAGTGTGTCACAGCTGGCCCCATGGCACCTACCTCAGACCCCTACCCTGCTGTCTCAGCAGGAGAGCCAGATTCTGCACCCTCAGCTTCAAACCCTGAACCTGGCAGCCTGGCTAATTACCTAATCTCTCCGTTACCATACCTCAGTAAACAAGTGTTGGATGTCATTTTGGAAGCAAGGAGGCCTAGTACTAGAAAATCTTATGCTGAAAAATGGAAAAGATTCTGTGCCTGGAACCAAACTCAAGGGATGGCCACAGCAGCGCCCAATTTACCTCAGATTCTTCAATGCTTCACAAGGGCCTTTCCTTTTCCTCCATCAAAATTCATGCCTCAGCCATTTCAGCTCATTACAACACAGAACCACCTGTCTTTTCTCACACACTGCTCAAGCAGTTCCTTAGAGGGGCCAAAAACCTAAGACCACCCAGGAGAGCCCCAGCTCCAGCCTGGGACCTTAATTTTGTATTGGAAAAACTCACTCTTCCTCCTTTTGAGCCAGCTGTAACTGCAGAGTTAAAATTCCTTTCTTGGAAAACAACTTTCCTTTTAGCAATCACTTCAGCAAGAAGGGTATCTGAATTACAGGCCCTTATGGCAGTGGAGCCTTTCATCATTTTTCATGTGGATAGAGTGTCCCTCGGGGCCAATCCCTCTTTCATGCCCAAGGTGGTATCCAGTGTGGCTCTTAATCCATCCATTCATTTGCCAACCTTCTTATCTAATCCACAGAACAAAGGGGAACGGATACTGCACTCCTTAGATGTGCACAGACAACTTAGATTTTACTTGGACAGGACTAAACCTCAAAGGAAATCTGAACAACTGATGGTGGCATTTACTGCAGGGGCAGAGGGGAAGGCTATTTCAAAGCAAACCATTTGTAAATCTACCCAAATGTGATGATTGCAACAGTGAAACATGAAGAACATAGTACAGTTGTGTACACGTACCATAAATGTAGATGTTCGAGTGTATTCACTGAAGCAGTCGTGGTTACCCTCCCTCCAGCCCCCTGACTTCTCTTGGCTATACCTCTTTTCTCCTTTACTATACTTAAAAGCTTTTTGGTGTATTTGCTTTTTTGTTGGAGGTATAACCTTGTATAGATATATATTTAACTGCTTCCCATTAAGGGGGGTACCTGACATCTGGGGCAAGAAAAACTGATGTAATTGCGTCGGCTACATGCTTTATACCCTTGACTACCTGACGTCATGGAAGATGAGACAGCAACCGATGCAGGACCCAAGACTTTGATAATCAGGCCGACTGAGGGCTACTGCAAGCAGATAACCCTAACGTGATGACTGCAACAGTGAATACACTCAAACATCTACATTTATAGTAAGTGTACACAACTGTGCTTTTGTGCGTCTCTGTATGAGATTAGAGTAAAAACAAATCCTTGCTACATCTCTGTACAGATCATAATATTGTGATGACCTATGTAGAAAGACATGCACTTTTTTGTGCAGTTAATGTATTTTGTAAAGGGGGTGGGCTTAACAAGTGATATAACATCTTATAGAGCAAACTTGGAATTACAAGTTCTAATGAAGGGCTCTTAAAAGTTATGTAAACTATGTAGCAGTCGGCATTCTTTGAGAAGAACTTAATAGCCTTCAAAAAAAGTTTTTTTTTTTTTTTTTTTTGAAAAGTAAGAAGGCACTTCTCAAAGAAATTCTGGTATGTTCAGCAACATCCGGTCACACATTCTTACTCCTACAATTCTAAAGTAAAACAGGAAAAAATATGGATACACATATCTCAAAAAAAAAAAAAAAAACGGGAAATGATGGGACCCCTGGTTGTGAAGATGATCTGGAAAAGAATGTGCCTGTTTGGCCATTTCTATGCAAAAAGGTACAGTACTTTTCAGCAGTCATGTAAGCTACTATGTACTTATATGATCAGACATTACTGATTCTCGGAATGGCAGTAGTTAGATTGGTCACCAACTCTGCTAAACAGTTATTTACAAGCTTAAGACTACCCCCATGACATTGCATGCTGTAGTGCTATATGACTGAAGAAGGGAGAGATCACAAATGGATTGAACCTGTGGTGTATAAGCAGCAAGCAGAAACAGGAAAGTTGCACTAAAGTTGAAGACCAGCAAATATGATAAACATTAACCATCTTTTACATTATTTCAGTACTTGTTTATTTTTTGTTCTCAAATGTGTTGCTTCATTTCATCAGGGAATTTGCAGAACAGGTGTCAGACCTAATTAACCGGTTGAGTTCTCAGTCTGTTTGATAATTGCTTTTTGACCACATTCCTTGTTTAATTGTGTAGGACACCAGCACTTTCTTAATGAAGTCTTAAATGTTCATCTTCGCTGTTATGTTTTTAAAGTGTCCTACTCTTTTCGTAAGTGACGAAAAGTAATGAACTTATATGTAAGAAAAGAAAAAAATTGCAAGTTGATATGAGCAACTGCTGTACATGGAATAGCCTGCTTTTTATAGTAGAGAGTTATTTTAGATGAACGTTTAACAAAACTTAAAGATACTTACTAGCAGAGCTATGTAAATCTTTCAAGGCCATCTAGGAGGGAACAGAGCAGAGTTTAAGAATGCAGTTGCAAAGAAATAAATATTTGAAGTCATTTTGTAGATAATACTAATCTGTTTTAACGCAGCAAAGATTTGGCACAGGCTAGAAAAGAAAAAAAGGTTGTCTGTATTATTCCTATCTATATTTCTGAAAATTGTGGACTGCAGTTTATTCACTTTAACAGCCACGCAGTGGTGTGGAGAAAATGGAATGCCACCATAGTGTTAGTTTTTCCATTAAATTATTTAAGAAGCAGGTGTTGTCCCTCACAGTAGTTTTAAAGCAGGTTTTGTTCGTTGATACAGGCAAACTCCCCCATATGCCTGTTTTCATGGGTGACCTAAGATCATTGATCTAATTTTATTTATGTATTTTGATTATTTGTTGATGGGATAGGTGGATTATCATTTTTGGTTCCATTTCCTATGTTAGATGCACAAATTACATATTTACACTTCAGGATTGTGCACATGGATGATAATGTTTGTGATCGTATGGTCATTACTGTCAAACATGCATTTTCTCTTTGAGTCATAATGCAATTTTGATTTGCCATGACTCACCTTCTATGGCTGCAATCTACTATTTGGGAATTGTGGTAATAGGCCATCTATGAACAAGCAAGGTGAATGCTGCTGATTGATTAGAGGTCTCATGACTGAGCTTTATCAAGCAGTGTTAGTACTGAAACTTAGCAATATGTGGTAAAAAGTTGTGCAGCTGAACACTGCTGCTGCAATGATGTACTTCATTTCTAGTGAATTCAACTTCTTTCTCAGTGATTCAAAGAAGCTTTTGCATTTTTATTTTGTAAGTACACTGGCAATAATTTTAAAGAGAGACTGACTGCAATACTTTTGCCATGGTGTGTTTGTCAGAGGAGAACTACATTGCCTTACCATGCTTTTTAAAATAATAACAAAAAATTGTTGTTAAAACGATTTAGCCATATTTAATTGTTTACCGTTGAAGTACATCAGGTAGTGCACAGAGTGCCAAATGACATTTTTGCATCATAGTGCCAATAGCCTAGTACCTACCTATGAACCTATATGATTAGATGGGAAATAGGAACTTCACCCCGGGGATCACTTCTGTGGCGTTGCTCGACAGGGGCACAGGAAAATAATTTTCTTGGGTGGTGAAAGCCAGGGTACCCTTTTGGCTAGGCTTATATAGGCCCTAGGGCCAATGACCTAGTACCTACCTATGAACCTATAAACAAATGTGTTGGCAGCCAGTTTTGTTTGTAGAAAAACTTTTTTTTGTTAATAGTTGTGCTTTCCCTATGAACATGCCTCTGAACTTAAAGTAAACTTTAACCTCAATGACATCATAATAATAAAAGCAGAAAGTGCATGCATAGACTTTAATGGGCACACTGCTGCTTATACATAGAGGTGCACCCATTAAAGTCTATGGACGGAGTTCTCTCTCTCTGCTATGGTGACAACAGGATGGACCACACAAAATTTATTTGGGCTGGGGTTTAATAAAAAGTTTAGAAAGCTTTTTATTAAAAAAACAGCCCAAATAAATACTGAATTACAACAAACAAATGCATTGTGGTGCCTAATTCACTAAATGCCACAAGGAACCCACCTTCACAACCAAATCACTTTAAGTCATAAATAAGGGAACAGTAGATATTTCTGAAGGGTACCAGTTGGGGGAGACACTGCAGAGAAGGATAGTAGTGCTGGAAGAAGAGGCAGGAAGGTAGGGGAAGAGCACTTTAGGGTGGTACTGAATAATTCAGAAACAGAGTCTAGGATGACAAGGGTTTGAAAGATGAATATGTGTGTTTTTGAATAGGCAAATTACTTGATAATGAATGTTAATGGTACTGGGTGTTGTACTCGTGAAAAAATTCTATTTTCAAGAGGTATTAGAGGAAGAGGGAAAGGAAAGAGGGTGAGTCTTTTATAGGGTGAAAACATGTCAAATTAGATCATGGACAGAGAGAGCTTTTCAAACCAGGTTAAAAGCAGTCAGAAACAAAGAGAGAAACCATATATGACTGTGTATATGGGGAGACGTGAGCTGGCAGAAGAAAAATAAGGTGGTAAAGAAGAGCACAATTAAATTGGAGGAATTTTGCAGAAAGGTGGTGAAACCTGGCTTTCTCGGTGTTGTTAGTATGTGAGAAAGTTTAGGAAAGAGATGACTGAGTAGTAGCTGAGGACTTGAAACATGAGACTGTAAGTGCTGGAGGTGGGCAAAGAAGGAGCAGAGATTACATGCCAAAAACTATCTACATTTAGGTGTGATGGGGAAGGATGTACTGAAACCCTGGCTGTGGAAGTACAGTACATTCCTCATGGAAACATTGGTACAATTAAGAGATTTTTGAATGTGGTACTCCCTGGATTTAAAGTATATTGGAATGAAGGGAAGAGCAGATGTCATGCTAGTGTAAGTCTGGAATGGGATGAAGTGAAAGTGACTGAGGACGAAGAGGGAATGGAAAATAAAAGGATGGATGGAGCAAGTAGATTCTCCAAACCGTGATGAAATACTAATAATTTTTTTATCTTGGTGTTAGATAAGGACAAAAGATCTTGTGTTAAGGTAATTAATGAAAATGTATATAATCAAATGAGAAGCATATAAGTAAAAGAGAAAAATTAACCCAATGTTTTTTGTGGTGGTATGGGATAGATACTAGCAGAGTTGCTTACTCATGTGTTTAATGATGGATCATTAGCTCTTTAGAAGCCACTAGCTCTACTGCATAATCAAGGTGGGCCTAAACCCAAAACTGAGCAGTTACATCTTGTTAGTCACACTTTTGTCCAAGGAAAGATTCTGGAAACTGGCAGAGTTCCAAAAGAATAATTTTCTTACTTTCTAAGGAAGCCTGTAAAAGGACTTATGTGAGGCCAACTGATAGGATGATATTTGTATTCACTGCAGTAGAGCTGCTATCAGTACAGGTGGAGCTATGAAGTAAACAAAGCGAACTACGAGGTTGCAATGTGTCAGGATTTCAGCTAGGCTTTGATGAAGTACATTAATAAGTTGATCTGAAAATTAAAGGAAATATATATGGGCTCAAAGTTGTGACAAATGTAGAAACTGGCTATCTGACTAACAAACAGAATGTCTGTTAGCCGAGAACTTTTGAGTCAGAGGACAATTACTAGAGGGTGCAACACAATTCACTACTAGTCAGGTCTTGTTTGACAGTTTATGCTGGGTATTTCAGTCATCACATTTACTAATACAGTACTTGTGGTGACAATGAATGAGGTGGCAGGACTTGGTGACATCTGATGTGTCCTGCAGTAGAATAGATTTGTGGTTGCTGGTGGTATAACAAAAGACAGCTGTAAAGAAGTACAGAGTGAATAGATAGGTGGCAACCAGGATTAGTGGAAAATAAAAAAATAAAAAATGAGAGTGTAAGGTAGTGCAGTTTCCTGTAGAGAATCTGTGGAAAGCATGTTTTTTAAAATAAGTGGATCTTATGAGAATAAGGAAAGAAAACGACTAGTGGGCTATAGCCACCCCTAGCCCAAACTGCAGCGTGCAGTGTGAAAGGGCAGTTTTGAAGGCCAACATAATACTGGAATATAAAGCAAGAGCCATAGCTGTCTCATTTCGCACCTAGTGCTGCTCTCTGATCACACACTCCTCAACACAAGGTTGAAGAGAAAAAAAAAACACACACAAGGTTGAGGAGATTAAAAAAAGGACCTTTTTTCTAAAGAGGAGCTCCAGGTCCTAACACCTTCACACACTGCTATCTCACCATCACATTTTTACTAATCAGTTCTATTCAATTCAGTCTCAACCCAGAAAAATAAATAAATTAATTAAAAAGAAATTTATCTTCCGATAAGACCTCCAACACCTTGTACCAGGGACAACTGCCTCCTTCACCTCACCCTAGCTACTCTTCTGTATGTTGCTAGAAAAATACAGTTAAGTTCATCATCCCACTATAAAAGCCTTCAAAAAGGCTACTTCTGAAACACTTTGCCAGTACTGGTGGCCATACAGAAATGTTTAGAGTACAATTAGAAAAAATATAAAATTTGCAGTGGAAACTTACAAAATTGTTGAACAGAATGGAGGATTTAACAATTATGAACTAAGACTTCATGTTTATCACAAGCACATTGAAAGAGAGATTTGAAAAGGGACATAGGATATGTATACACTTCATTCTGAAGTGGTAGTGGTGAAACTAAAGAAGACACACAGGTGACACCTGGAAGAAATATAGTTAAATAAAGACTTACTTGTGAGAATGCTGTCCTGTTGAACATGATTTGGGACAGACAGGATGAAGACAAGAGAAAATGATGACACCGATCAAACAGATGAATGGCCTGTATGAGAGAAGACCTGCAGCAGTTAAACATAAGTGTTGTAGAAGGTAGAGGAGTAGCATTGACTTGAGATAGATGGCAGCTTTTGATCCGACATCCCACACCATGTAGAAAATAGGAAAGGGGTGGGTTGACTGTTAGAATGAAATTACCCAGAAGGTGCATGGATGGCTGTGGAATGCTTTGCTAGGCAGACTGAGGGAATATGTTTTTCTTCACCTTCTGCTTCATTCTTTCTAACTGTTAGTGTCCTCATCCATTATCAGGTCTGTCAGTCTCTTCTACTGCCCATGGACTATGTCTGTTCTAAGGCTGGGGCTGGCATGGAATTTAAAGACATACTGAGTGGGTTGTACCATTGACTGCTTTCACTGGGGGATTTTTTCATTTATGACCTATCCCTTGGTATCCCCCCTCTCCTGCTTTGGCCTGTTACATCCAAGGACTATCCCCCTCTGTGGACCATGCCTCCCTCCAGAAAATACCTAGATGAATGCCTCAGTTTGTGCAGGACATCCCCTCTCTCCCTGCCAGCACCTCAGATACCAGAGTCACTGACTAGGTTGCCTTTATGCAACTGCACTGGCTGTGACTGAAGGAGTATTGATCAGCTGAGAGACTCATTGATATCTGCAACAGAAAAAAAATGGCTATATATCTCACTTCCTGTCCAGGCACTGGAACAACAGGAGTGGTGCCTTTGGCACCCTCTATTAGTGGCAATGAACTTCTCACAAGTTTAAACTCCTCCCTATCCATAATCCCTCACTAATGTGAATCCTCCAGTTCTCGTTGTTGCCATTAAGACAACAACATTTCCAGTCAACCACAAGCAATAGGGAACAAATTTTCTGTTTATTTGTTTTACGGGGTAGAGCACTGATCTCTGTAGACTTTTTTCAGACACAGCCCAGATGCTGTGTCTGGTTAAGTGACTCAGAGTCACACAGTTAGGTAATGGAGGCTCAGGGACTCAGACCTTGCACTGCTGGACCACAGGAAACAGCTTGTTAACAACGTCTTAATTCTCTAAGCCAGGGGGTTTTAACCGGTGTGTCACAGCAACAGGTGTGCCGCAACATTTTTAAAAATATGCCTACTCTCTTCAGACAAATGCGTTACTTTATTTATTTATTTTTATTTATTTATTTAAATTTGTTGACCGGGAGTGTCCGACTGGACGTAGGTCCATTTTCAGCGGAGGCCTGGGGAGAAAAGCTCCACATTTAAAATAAACAGACAGTAGTTACATTGGATTACATACATAGCGATTAACAATTTAACATAGCAATTACTTACAACATATTTACAGATGAAGAACATATACATCAGTAGACAACTAGAATCTTTATCTGTGAAGTACATAACAGACATTAACAAATGTTACAATGAGAAGTTCCTGCTGTATAATAAGTACTAGGCTTATGAGCATCTGAGCTTGCTATAATCAAGGTAGTTAGTGGAGTAGAAAGAAAGGTAGTGGTTGGATGGGGTGGGTGATATTAGAGTGGGAGTTGCAAGGGCATAGCCAGCATGTTTTTAGGTGCGCTTTTAGTAAAGTTTTGAAGTGGGTGCATGATGGTATGGAGGTAATTGTGGGTGGAAGGGAGTTCCATAATTTGGCTATGGTGCAAGAGAATAGTGCTTCACCAGCAGAGTTATTGGCTTTAGTGATCTGCAAGTGATATTTGTTGCTGGTGGTGCGATAGGGTTGGAGTAGATTCTGGAGGGATGGGACATTTAGTGGATGGTTTACTAGTTTGAGGATGAGTGAGAGTTGACACTGAAGGAGGTGAGGGAGTTCAAGCCAGCCCAGTTCAGCAAGTGAGAGACAGTGGTGACTACGGTAGGATGCCCCTGTGGCAAATTTGGCAATTTTGTTGTAGCAGGTCTCTAGCTTGTTTAGATCGCATTGCCTTAGGTTGCTGTATATTGGAGAGGCATAAAGTAGGGTGGAAATAAGGTGGGAATTTGCTATTGAAATCTTTGCTGCTTTGGTGAGAAATTGCTTATTTCTGTATAACGCTTCTAGTTTTTTTGTGGACTTTTTTTATGGTCATGGATATGTGAATGTCAAATTTTAGTTTATTGTCTATTTCCACTCCTAGCAATTTGGTGTGTTCAGTTGGGTATATAGTGGTGTTGTCTTTTGCTGTGATGTTAAAGTAAGAGTTGTTTTGAGTATGTTTGGTGGGTTGGAAGAGGAGTAGTTTAGTTTTGTTTGGGTGAGTATTAATTGGGCATTGGATAACCAAGTTTCAACAGAGGAAAAGGCTTCCTGTGTGACTTTTTGCAGTTTTGGTAGGGACTGGGCTGAGCAGATGATGGTTGAGTCATCTGCGTATTGTATGAGTGTGCCATGTTTGGTGGCAGAGGCAAGATTATTGGTGTAAACAGAGAAGAGTAGGGGTCCAAGGATGGATCCTTGGGGAACCCCTATGGAGACAGGTAGTTGGGGAGATATGTCATTCTGCCATACAACGGATTGTTGGCGGTCAGACAGGTAACTCTGAAACCAGTTGGTGACTGATTGTGAGAAGGATAGGTTATTGAGGACAGAGATAAGTTGTTTGTGTGGGACCATGTCAAATGCTTTAGATAGGTCTAGGAAAGTAGCAGAGGAGATATAGCCATTGTTTTTATGCTGAAGGATAGTGTTAGTAAAGGAGAGTAAGGCAGTGGTGGTGCTATGGTTTGGTTGGAAACCATGCTGAGTACTGGAAAGGAGGTTGTTAGTAAGGAGGTAGTCTGAGACCTGAGAGTGTATGCATCTCTCTAGTATTTTGGAGAGTCGAGAGAGAATAGCTATGGGGCGGTAATTGGTTAGCTCTGTGGAGGGTCTGCCTTTGTGGAGGGGGATTATATGTGATACTTTCCACAGTATGGGAACGTAACTTTCTGACAGAGATCGGTTAATCAAGATGGATACTGGGTAGGCCAGAGCATCAGCTGCGATTTGTAGGCATTCACTTGGGAGGTTGTCTGCTGCTAATTTGGTGGGTTTAAGTTTAGTTAAGAGTTTTTTATGTTGGAGGTAGGTACAGGAGAAAAAGAGAAGGCAGTGGGGAGATTACTAGTTGAAGGTGTGGGTTGGAGGGGAGGGGGGCTGTGTTGTTTAGCTAGTGATAGTATGGTTTGGATAAAGTGTGTGGTGAATGAGGTAGCAATATTTTCTGAGGAGTGAGGGATGTTAGGAGGAGAGGTACTGACTTTACCTGGGTGGAGGATGGAGTTTATGGAGGACCAGAATTGTTTGGGGCTGTGTTATGAGGAGTCTTGGGCAGACCGGTAGTATTGGAATTTGTCCTGTTTTATTAGCTTTTTGACTCTCTTGCGTAGTTCTAGGAATTTCTGTCTAGTTGAGGGGGTTTTAGTTTTGCGCCAGTGCTCCCAGGCTTTATCCCTTTTTTTTTCATTTCTGACTTAGTGGTTTTCTGTAGCCATGGGGAGGGTTGTGCTTTTGTTCTGGAAAATCTTATGGGGGCATGATAATTAAGGATGTTCAGGAATGTAGTATTAAAAAATTCAACTGCGTCATCTAGACTTGAGGTACTTCAGAGGATGCCAGTTACATTCTTTGAGGGATGAGATGAATGTGAGTGGGTTAAAGTTTAGTTTTTTACGTATTTGACGGTAGGTGACAGGTTTAGCTTGGTATAGGTATTTTTTGAGTAGGAATGTTGAGGAGTGATCACTGAGGCTATCTGATAAGCAGCCTGTTATATATGACTGGGGGCTCTTACTGACTAGTATCCAATCCAGGGTAGTGTGCTTGGTGGAGTTTTTATTTATCCTGGTTGGCGACTGGACTAGTTGGGTGAAGCCATGAAGGTTTACATGATGGGTTGGATGATTGCCAGAACAGGATTGCCAGTCAATATTGAAATCACCTAAAATGATAGTTTCTTGGGGGAGATGGTGGGTAGACCAGCTGAGGAGGTTTTCTAGTGGAGCGATGTTTTGGCCAGGTGGGAAGTAGCATCCAATTATGTTGATGGTTTTGTTTTGGTTTATTTTGAGGTTGGTATATATTATTTCTTCATTGCCTATTTGTGGAGCTGATGATTTTAAGATCTGGATGTTTAGATGCTGTTTAAATATTATAGCTACACCACCTCCTTTTTTGTTTAGCCGGTCTACTCTTAGTATGCCGTAACCTGTAGGGAGTATTTTCTCACTGGTAATGTGAGGTTAGCCAGGTCTCTGTCAGGATGACTATATCTGGGGAGTACAAGTCTATGGTGGCATGGAGTTCATGGACTTTGTTGGATACACTTCTAATATTTAGACTTAGTGGAAGGAAGTCACTTGGCTTTCTATTGGCTGTAATATGGGAGAAGTTGTGGTTGCTAGTCTGATTATGAGGATTGGGGTTGGAGATGGTAGGGCCAGGGTTGGGGTGGATGTCTCCACTTAGGGGTAGTTTTGATATGCATGAGGTTATTAGTTTTCTCAGTTTTTGAATGTGTTTGTTTATAAGGGAAACTTTATGATTGTGCTCTGTGGGTAATAGGTATGGTGGGAGGGTTACTATGTTAAGTTGTAGGGATGCTTTAGGTTTGAGTAATATAGTTGGTAGAATATGTGGGGGGTGCATAGGGATGGTTCTTGAGCTTGTGGGAGAGGAGCTGAGTGATGGTGAGACATGAGTGGTGGTGTGAGTAGTAGTACAGTGGTAGTGGTTGAGTGGAGGAATGATGGAGCTTTGGTAGTTAGCGTTTCCATTTATCAGTTAGATATTAGCAGTTAACCTTATTATACTTGCAGTAGTCCATTAAATTAGAGAACTTCTTTCTCCTTGCATCTGAAGGGATTATTGTGTGTGTGTTTTTTTCCCTTCAATTCTAGTGATTACATTTATAGATATTTGTTGTACTATAACCTCACTTAAATTAAAGAGGTTCAAGCCAATTCTTTCTTTGCTAAATTGTGACAAGCTTCCTTAAAAATGTCGAAACAGTCGAAAGACTCAAAACCTTCTGGATTTAAGAAGTGTCCTAAGTGTGCGCAAAAAATGTTACTAACTTATGGTCACACGGAATGTGCATATTGCTTGGGAGCAATTCATTTGCAGGACTCTTGTGCTCTATGTCATTCTTTTAGCTCAAGAGTCCAGCAGGAGAGAAAAACAAACTGAATTTAAGAGGGCTCCTAAAGTCCTCATTCACTGAAGCCCTTGAAAAAGGTCAAGAAGTACAAAAAAGTAAGTCATCTACTTCTGAAAAATCCTCAGAAAGATCTACTACTTCATCAGTGTCAGAGCCATCTAAAAAGGCACCGAGATTGTCTCCGACTGCTTCTAAAGAAGTTCACTCTACAAAAATTTCAACCTCAGCTCCACTGCTTTACAAGTAAGGAGCCAGTTCCCTGCACTGGAGCCGGTGTCTCCATCCTTGAGATCACCTATTCTTCCGGCATCAGCATCTCCAGGCCCCTCGACTAGGTCCTCAGGAAGTCTTTCTGATTTGGACGTAGATTGTGTTGAGCAGAGACTGTAAAAAGACATCAGCGCTAGCAAAATTGTTATCAGAACTGACCCTTGGGGCTTCAGAACCGACTGGGCCATTCCCCCTCTTCTTTGATTCCTTCTCTGACCTGACCAGTAGTCTCGGAGCCGAAATGTGTGGATCCAGTGGCGACAGGTTTGTTAAAGCCGACACCTTCCCCAGGTTCTTTGGCTCTGACTGCTCCGACTACTTTGGTGCCGTCCATGGAGTCTAGGGGCCGACACTCGCCTGTCGGGTGCAGGGGGGTTCAGTGGAGCTGAAATTTTGTCGGATCCGACTCTTCCTCTTGGAGCCATGGCTCATGTGAGCTCGGCTTCTACCTTGGCTTTGGAGCATGCTCCTCTGATGTCGGGGGTGTTCATCGGTTCCTTGGAACCAGAGGGATCCTTGGCCCAGGGGAGTGGAGCCTTCAAGGTTATGAGGAGAGCTCTGTCTTCAGAGACAACTTCACCATCTGCTGTACCCATTCCATCCCTTAAAGCACCAGTGTCCATCTTGACAGAACCAACTCCAAAAAGGCATAGAGACCCAGAGCTTCGGGAAGCCCCACTGGTTGGTCTCTTGTCTTCCGAGACCTCTCCAGAATACCCTTCTGAAGAGGCTTCTTGAAGGAAAACTTCCAAGAGGAAGCATTTAGACTCCCCACAGGAGTCACTTACATCAGACACGGACCTCGATGTATCAGAACGGTCCCCACGGTCGCCCACTGAGGATGTCTTCTTTGCAGACATCCTAGAGATCCTAAAGCAGAGAGGCAGCTGGAAGTACATTAACCCTACTGAAGAGGAGTCTGTGTACCTGAAAGCTTTCGGGTCTCGACATTCCACCTCTTGGGTGTCTCTGCTTTTCGATGAGCTTTTGGAGTTACTTTGTCGAAAGGTGTGGGAGTCTGCAGACACAGTGGAGCCCATCCCTAGGAGGCCGAATAAGTTCATAACCAGTCCACAAGACATAAGTTTTCTAACAAAAGGTGTTCTAGTGGATGCTATGGTGGTGGCGGTGGCCACTAAAAAGGAATTATCGGAGACATCCTCATCTGTTCATCCACCGAATAAGGATTCACGAACTATGGACAGATATGGAAAGAGCATATTTTCATCAGCAGCCTTCACACTCGGGTCCCTGAACTGCTTAACCCATTTTGCTAGATTGCAGAGAGATCTCATTAAAGAGCTAGGAGATTCTCTCCAGGGTTCTGGAGCTGAGGGGAAATCAGAGAAAGTATCATCCCAGCTCACAACCCTTAACTCCCTAGTTAACTCATCCATGAAGCTTATCTCTTTTGCAGCCAATGGAGCGAGTAGGTCAGCATCTTCAGGAATCCCCCTTAGGAGACATTCCTGGATGCGCCTCTGCAATTTCACGGAACCCATCAAGTCATCCTTCATAAACAGCCCCTTTGATGGCTCGTCCTTTTTTGGACAGAAAGTAAAAGAAACATTAACCAGTTGTGAACAAGAGGGGAAGACAATCTGCTGTGGGAGTACGTTTTTCCACCCCTGTCAGACCCTATCCCAAAGGTCAAAAGGGGGGAAAGATGTGGTTCCGGAAATCCCAGAGAGTTTTTCTTGACACAAGTGGTAAATCCTCTTTCAGGGGCAGAGAAGGAGGAAATAACAGAAGACACCACCCACGCGGCAGAGGGGGTCTGAAGAACCAGGGTGACTGGGAATCTTTTCCGGACAACCCTTTCAGCGCTCCTGAGAGGAGGCTCATGAGTCCCACACTGGAGGCAGTCAGGGGACACTTATCTTTGCACCCAGTTGCCTGGCTAAAAATTACAAAAGACTCATGGGTGCAAAGAATCATATCCACAGGTTACTCAATACCCTTTTCAGTCCCACCTCTCCCAAACAAAAGGATTCCAGATGTTCCACCCAATCAAAGGGATCAAGCAACCATAGAAATTCAAAAGTTGCTAAAAAAAAAAAGGTATCCAATCAGTCCCTGCAGACTAAGTAGAATCTGGAACTTACTCAAGGTTCTTTTTAGTTCCAAATAAAACAGGGGACTGGAGACCAGTACTGGATCACAGCAGTCAGTGAAGAAAACAAAGTTCTGGATGGTCACGTTGCAGTCAGTACTTCGCTTTCTAGGGGAAGACCATTGGATGTGCTGTATAGACCTTCAGGTTGCGTACTATCACATAAAAATGGACAGGCCATCCAGGAGGTATCTGTGCTTTCGATTGGGAGCCAGTCACTGTCAATTTCAAGCTCTGCCCTTTGGCCTCACTACAGCCCCCGGAGTGTTCACCAAATGTATGGCAGTAGTCTCGGCTCACCTGAGACGGCTAGGATTCCAGGTGTTTCCATGCTTAGACTACTGGCTCCTTACCACCACCACCAAGCAGCTACTCATTCAAACAAGGAACACGATGTTACAGCTATTTGCAGAGTTGGGAATTACTGTCAATTTCGAAAAATCTGCCTTATTGCCATGTCAGTATAGCATTTTATAGGAGCAGAGCTAAACACAAACACAATGATGGTAAAACTTCCAGAAGAAAGGATTCAGGTCCTTTGAAAACAGGTGCTGAATCTCCTGCACAAAAGAAAAGCTCAAGCCGGAGAGATTCTAAAGGTTCTAGGCACAATGGCAGCTTCCATCAAAGTAGTTCCTATGGCGCACATGCATATGAGGATCTTACAGTGGCTTCTTTTTGCCCAATGGTCGATGCAAACGCTCCCAGTGTTCCACAAAATAACCCTGATGCCAGCTTGCAAAAAGGATCTATTTTGGTGACTTCATTCAGACCAAGTAACAATATGAAAACCCTTTATTCCTCCAGTGCCCCTAGCCACAGTGACCATGGATGCTTCCCAGATAGGGTGGGGGGCATTATCTGGGAAGAACAGCCAAAGGCACGTGGAAAAGACATGAGATTCACTTGCACATCAATGTTCTGGAGATGAGAGCGGTGCTTCTAGCATTGCAGGCATTCCAAGACTCTCTGCCTGTAGGAACTGTTGCAATTCAGACAGATAATATGTCAGTGGTATGGTACATAAACAAACAAGGAGGAACCAGATCTTATCCCCTATGTTGAGAGGCCCTGAGAGTAATGGCAATGGGCAATGTCTTCCCAACACTTTCTAATAGCAATGCACATCCTGGCAAAATTCAACGTGATTGCAGACAAACTCAGCAGACATATACTGATGCCACAAGAGTGGTCTGTCAAACAAGAAGTAGCCGAGAGAATTTTCCACAGATGGGCTCAGCCTTGCTGCAACCTTTTTGCCACATCCACAAATACAAAATGCAGTGACTATTTTGCCCTGATTCCTCCTCAGGGGAAGTCCCCGAGGGATGCACTCATACACAATTGGCCCCCGGGTGTCCTGTACGCCTTTCCTCCCTTTCCATTAATACCCAAAGCCATTCGGAAAGCCAAATTGTTGGGAAGGACCTTAATTCTGATAGCCCCTTACTGGCCTCATCAAATTTGGTTCCCCTTCCTACAACCTTATCTTCAAGAGGAGCCTTGGATCCTGGACCCAGCACCGGATCTTTTGATACATTCTCAGGAGTTGTTCACCCCTCTCTCAAATTCCTCCATTTGACAGCTTGGCTGCTCCACTTCCAAACATAGCCAGGTTACAAAATCTTTCATCGCCCACTCGACACATTTTGATATCTTCCCATAAAATCTCAGTGGGAAAATTATTTCTTAGCAAATGGAAATGGTTCCCATTTTGGGCCCTACAGAATAAGATTGACCCCTTTTTCGCATCTCTTTCTTCTATCCTAGAATTCCTAACAAAGCTTTTCGAAAAAGGTGCAGCAGCTGCTACTATTAGGGTGCAATTAGCAGCAATTTAATTTTCATCTAGGTGAAAATGGACCGAACATTATGTCACATAGATCGTGCAAAACGTTTTCTAAAGGGTACTTATCTCTTAAGGCCACCAATAAAATCTCCACTACCACCATGGAATCTCAATTTTGTCTTATCAAGAATACTTCTTCCACCTTTTAAGCCAACGTCATCATGTCATCTGAAATTTTTAACTTGGAAAACCATCTTCTTAGTGGCCATCACCTCAGCCAGAAGGGTATCAGAACTGCAAGCATTGTCAATCAAACCCTTGTATCTAGTGTTTGATAATGATAGGGTTTCACTAAGTACTAATCCATCTTTCCTACCAAAGGTGTGTTCAGAATCAAACTTAAATCAGACCATTGAGTTACCAGTATTTTTTCCCAAATATGGCAATAAGGCAGAATACATGCTACACCAACTTGATGTGCACAGACAGTTATGTTTCCATTTACTTAAAACAAAGGAGTTTAGGAAATCAGATGAACTTTTTGTGTCTTTCTCAGACATCAAAAAAGGTACACCGGTAGCAAAAAACACTCTGTCCTTATGGCTATTAGACTGTATTTCCTTTACTTATAATTTGCTGAATAAAGAACTTCCAGGTAAAATAAAGGCTCTTCTTCAGCCTTTCGTGCCAGATTGTCTATAGATACCGTTTGTGCAGCAGCAACATGGGCAACTCCACATACTTTTATTACTCATTACAAAGTGGATAGGGCCTCCAGGGGCAAAGGCATCCTCTGGGTCCACTGTGCTGAAGAATGTACTCTTGCGAGCCACCCAGGAATAATGGTGCTAGGGATGCTGTCCCATCAGTAAGAATGAATGCGAGATAGGACAACTTCACATAAAGAAGTTATGTTCTTACCATAACATTCCATGTGAGTTGTCCATCTCGCTAGTCATTCTTATGTCCCTCCCTCCAACCCCCAGCCTGTGACTTCTAGGAGATCTAGGCTTTATTCAGTTTGGGCACTTTTTTGACTTGACCCTTTTCAATTGCTTATTTCACGGATACATATATGTATGTAGTCTTTTATTTGTAGACTACTTTTTTCTTAGAGGCAAACAAGATCTGAGCTGGAGCACTAGTGCATCATGGGATAGGGAATTAGCCTTGAGCTAGCTGGAGACCTCGAGCTTGTGAAAACGGTCAAGTCGGAGCTGAGGATCAGCACTGATCAATAAGAATGAATAGCGAGATGGACAACTCACATGGAACGTTATGGTAAGATCATAACTTCTTTTTTAGGTTCATAGAAATCTTTAATATCAAGGATGCTTACAAACTCATCTGTCCTGCTGACATATTTGCGCAAATCAAGATTTTCTGCAGTGAATACTATTAAGAACAAAAACAGATCGCAGCTGGAAAACCCTGGAAAAAGATTTAAAAGTAAGCATGTCCAAAATTCGACCTTCCACAAAAGGCATTCTAAAACAATGTCAAGTTCAGATATGTCATTAAATATTAAATGCAAGTAAAAAAAAAGGGAAAAAAATTAAATCAATCAAAATTATACCTATTTTTTGTCAAATCTGCAAAAAATATAATATATTTTTGGTGTGCCACAAGATTTTTGTAATTAGTTTCTGTGTGCCATGAGATGAAAAAGGTTGAAAATATCTGCTGTAAGCCAACTGCCAGATAAGTTCTTGGCAGTCTTCTACTTCCAGATAAGTACAATTGGTCTGTTTTTGATTTTGTGATTCTACTGTTGTTGGAATTTTTGAAGATTTAACAGTTTTTTTCTTCCTCTCTTTTTCTCTCTTCTTGTATGCCCTTCCTCCCCTGTGATGTCTTTTGGGCTAGGCCCATGATTTCTCTTTCCTCCCTTTATAGGGCTTAGTATCTCATGTTCGATCTACAGAGTGTTGTAAAGGATTTATTTATGGAGAAAGAAGCCAACCAGTGTTTTAGAAAGTGCAGAAGGTGTGGACATATATTACCCCCACAGGATCTGCATTAACTTTGTTTAGTTTGTGTGGAAGCATTGCATCTCAGTAGCAACTGTTCCTTTTGTGAGAGTTGCAACTTTAGCACCTTAGCTTATCAGTGCTAAAACTGGTTGTTAAGGGGATTATCCTCACTGATTTTGTGCTGACAGCTCATTGGCACATACTTCTTTGGATAACAAGAAGGAAAAAATAGATAGAAGAACCTTCCTTACTGGACAAAATTTCCTCCAGCTAAGACTCCAAGGTTGGCCATTCTGCTACAGGTGAGTACAACTCCAATTACTTTATATCGTCTAGGTCCCAGGGTTTCTTCTCCCAGATTTTCCCCTTCTCAGCCTAGGTTATCACCAGCGATATTGTAACACCCCAGCACCAAGGAGCATTCTATTCCTTGGCACTGAACAGGTAGTTTTTCTTTAGAAGAAGAGTTGTTGAAGCCAGTAGCTTCCAGACCTCCTCCTATGGCTTTAGAAAGTCATCATAGGTCTCTTAGGAGTCTCACATAGCTTGATCAGTAGCATACAATGTCAGCCTTTGTCAATGCCTGGATTTGTTACAAAGTCATTTTGGTGTTGACCGTTTTTACCATGGTCTGAGGTTTAACTCAGGCTTTTCTACTGCCCTTTCCTCCTCTGGGCCCTGTTTCATCACTGTCAGTGATAGGCTCACCCCCATCAGCAATGCTCATCCCATCAGCTTGGATTGATTTGACTCGTCTTACACTTTGGCACTGGTAGACTTGACAATAGTTCCTTCGGCACTGACAGTTACTAGGTCATTGAACATTTGATGTTGAACCTTTGGCTCTGAGATTGTTGGTACCAGTTTCATCAGGGCCATTCTTGGTGGTAGAGAATTCAACATTCAACATTTCTGTACCAGAGATCTCTGACTTGGCTATGGCCCTGGAGTTTTTTGCACTGTTGCTGGGTGCTAGCTTGCCATGCTCAAAACCAGACATTTTCCCAATGGTGCTGATCCCAGTGGGCCCAAGTACTTCAGTGAACTACACATGCAGAAGGGAGCCACACCTAATTTTGTAGGTCTATAGCTGCAGCAACACCAGTTCCAGCCCCAGATGTTGATGAGTCTAGATGTTTGAGCAAGACATCACATAAACTCTGTCATATGTGTAGATCTGTACAGGTGAGATCCGGAGGGTTTTCTCTTCCTCAGGCCCTACCCTTCCTAAGAGGGAGTGCAAGAGAAAGCACATGGACTACTTTTTGGAGTCTGTAGCCATGCATAGGCAGAATTTGTTTCAGCTACAAATAATTGTGTCATCATGAAACTTCATAACAGGAAATGTATATTTTCTCCCACAAATCTCCAGACAGTTGTCACATTTCACATTTTCTTGGGACACAAATCCCAGGTAAAAGCTGTCCTAGTCCATAAATAGAGAGGTACTAAACCCTAGTAACTTAACAACATTATATAACCCTGTCACTGGTTTCTTTTTTAGTCAGCTGTTAGTTTATCTCATCTATTACCGGTCCGTGAATACAGCCATCTGTCCTTGTTACCGAGTTAACATTCCAGTTCACTTACCAGGTGACAACTTGAGCTTATTTAAAACCCGTCATAGGTGCCTTAATATTTCACAGGATTTCAGAGGAGGCCTTGCACTCTGTAGGACCTGTGTCAAGAGGACAGTGCCGTGTGCTGATAATTTAATTGTGGATTGAATGGTGTGCAACTCTAGTGGGCGTTATTGTATTTAGAGAATAGGCAGCAGTACTTTGGCAACCTGATTGGAGAAGAAGGAACCTTCTCTAGAAGGGTGTTAATATACAAGTAATAGCCGTGGCAAGACTGGTCTGCCGCTTCTTCTTCTTTCAGCTGCTGCCATTAGGGATCGCCACAGTGGACCATCTGTTTCCATTTCTTCCTGTCCTCTCTATTTTGCTGTGTCACACCAACCACCTGCATGTCCTCTCTCACCACATCCGTAAACCTTATCTTAGGCCTTCCTCTTTTCCTGTTACCTGGCAGCTTCATCCTTAGCATCTTTTTCCCAATATACTCTGCATCTCTCCTCAGCACATGTCCAAACCAACGTAATCTTGCCTCTCTGGCTTTGTCTCCAAACCTTCCAAACTGGGCTGACCCTCTAATATACTTATTCCTAATCCTGCCCACCCTTGCCACACCCAGTGCACATCTTTTAACATCTTTAACTTTGCCACGTCCAGCTGTGACTCCTGCCTTTTTGTCAGTGCCACTGTCTCCAACCCATATAACATAGCTGGTCTCACTACCCTCTTGTAGACCTTCCCTTTCACTCTTACTGGTACTCGTCTGTCACAAATCACTTCTGACACTCTTCTCCACCCACTCCATCCTGCCTGTACTCTCTTCTTCACCTCTCTTCCACACTCACCATTACCCTGAACTGTTGATCCCCAGTATTTAAACTCATCCACCTTTGCCACCTCTACTCCCTGCATCTTCACCATTCCTCTATCCTCCCTCTCATTCACACACATATATTCTGTATTAGTTCTGCTGACCTTCATTCCTCTTCTCTCTAGAGCATATCTCTACCTCTCCAGGATCTCCTCCACCTGTTCCCTACTATCACAACAGATCACAATGTCATCTGCAAGCATCATAGTCCACGGGGACCCCTGTCTGATCTCGTCTGTCAACCTGTCCATCACCATTGCAAATAAGAAAGGGCTCAGAGCTGATCCTTGATGTAATCCCACCTCCAGCTTAACCGCAGACCTCACCGCTGTCACACTACCCTCGTACATGTCCTGTACCACTCTTACATACTTCTCTGACACTCCCGACTTCCTCATACAATACCACAACCCCTCTCTAGGCACCCTGTCATACACAATGCAACTTCTTCTGACTTTCTCTGTACTTCATAGCAGAAAAGAAAAAAGCTTGTGTGTGACAGTGTATGACAGTAAGTAAAACAGAGATCGAACCATACCTCTCAACTTCTTACAGCAAGAAATCTGGACAAAGCCATTAATACAAGTGGACTAAAGGCCCAAAAATATGGACAATTTTTTAATATTACACTTACAGACTTAGAAAGGTGATAGAAAAACAGGTTTTGCCTTACCGTGAATTTTCTGAATGGTATGCAGTCTTAAACACAAATGGCTGTCATTCTTTTCTAACTTCAGTCTTTAATGATTTGCCACAAATTTGCCAGAAAACCACAATTTTATGAAAAATGGACCAAAAATATGAGGCCAAAATCTGGACATTCTGCGAAAATCTGTACAGTTGATAGGTATGCCTGGGCGAAGAGCAGATATTTTACATTCGCTGAGCAGCAAGTTTGCTGTTCAGAGAGTGTAAAAAATGAAACAAAAAAGTGTTTGTGTGTTTATGTTGTCTGTGTGTGTGAGTGAATGTGTGTATGAAAGTAGAGGAGGCTCCGTGCATGTGTCTGTTACTGTTGGACCTATTCAAAGAATGTGTGTTTGTGTTCATAATGGCGGTCGGCAGATAAATAAATGTTATTAATCTAGTTGTTTAATTTTTTAGCATTTCCACCGAAAAGGCATGCTTTGTGATGTTGTCCAACAGAACCTATAAGAGCTAGTAAACAAAAGGCAGCAAAAGGTGCCGAGAAGCAACTTGAGAAAATTCCAAAGTTGTCAATGTATTTTACACTGCATTCCAACGTACAGGTACAGGCACATGAAATGGACAGTTCTAGTAGTGACCAGTCGTATCCAGAAGCAGAAGTATGCAGAAGTGCTTCAAGTGAGGTCAAAGGTGAAGCCGTTGTTCTACTACCAAACAAACTGTGACAGATATGCCAGCTGCTGCCAGGAAAGAAGTATCTGAATTTGACCCACTGGCTGATGATCTCGGAGATTGACCGTCTTTAATATCGGACAGACAAGTGTGTGACATTGTTGAACGTGGCTCACTGCAACAGAATGAAACTTACGGGTTTCCATTTAACGAGGAAAGACGGAGATTCACAAGTACTCATTTCTATCGAACCATGGCAAACAGTGAGACAATAACATGTTCATGTTTAATGTACTCAGTCCAGAATGATGCCATTTTTTGTTTTTGTTGTAAATTATTTGGCATTGGTGGCATACCGCTACGTAGTGGAACATCTGCTTGGAAAGCACTGTCAAAAAGACTTCAGCAGCATGAAACAGGCAAAGGTCATCAAGACTGCATGGTGAAATGGTTTGACCTTCGGTCAGGCATAGTAAACCGTACATCTATTGACCAGTAGAATTGCAGGCGTTTATGAAAGAAAGAGATTTTTGGAGAGATGTCAAACGCATGATTGATATCATTATTTTCTTATCCGAAAGAAACTTGGTATTTTGAGGAAGTAATGAAAGGCTTGGCGATTGTTCAAATGGCAACTTTTTGGGACTGTTTGAATTGCTTGCAGAGTACGATACTGTCCTTAGCGAACTTTTACAGAGGATTAAGAAAGCAGAGAGACATGTTCAGCACCTCAGTCCACAGATCCAAAATGAGCTGATTTAACTTGTTGCTAGTAACATTCAAGAGGCCAACATAGCGCAGCTTAAAAAAATCAAAATATTACTCGGTTATTTTGGACTGTACTCCCGATGTATCACATGAAATACAGATGTCAGTGGTGTTACACTTTGTTGAATGCAATGGTGATGATGGTGTCAATAGTCATGAAACGTTTGTTGGTTTTTCTTAATGTTCATAATACAACTGGCAAGGGCTTATTGGAAGCATTTCTTTAAAAGGCAGACAACTTAGGAATAGACATTTTTGACATGAGAGGCCAAGCTTATGATAATGGCTCCAATATGAGAGGAAAGAATAAAGGAGTTCAAGCCCGCATGCTAGAAATAAATGACCGTGCAATGTATGTACCATGTGGGGCTCACACTTGGAATCTTGGAATCTCAGATGCGGCAAAGTCATTGAAATATGCCGTTGACTTTTTCAGTGTGATTAACAGAATATACGTTGTCTTTTCGGCACCTTCACATTGGGATATACTTCAAGAACATGTGCCAATATCTGTTAAAGGGTTATCGGACACTCGTTGGGAGGTGAGCACTGAGGTTGTGAAGCCATTGCGTTATCACCTTGAAGAATTGTGCAGTGCTGTGTTATCTTTGTGAGAATATGCGCTTGAAAAGAAAGATGGCAATACAACAACAGAAGCCGGTGCGCTTTTAGACCATGTTACTACGTGGCCTTTTGTTCTGACTGTGTACACATGGTGTGATATACTGTTTCACATCAATAAAACCAGGAAAATTATTTCAGTCACTAGATGTTTCAATTGACGTCCTGCAGGCAGACGTCTGTGCTACAATGAAGTTTTTGCAAGACTATTGAAATACAGGATATAACTCTGCAGTCATGAATGCACATGAAATAGCAGAGCATATGGGTATTGAGCAGGTGTTTCCAGAAACTAGAGCGCCACGTAAGAAGAAAGTGTTTGATTACGGATGTGCAGATGATTCATGTCGTGTTGCCGAAGAAAAATTCAAATTGCAGTTCTTTCTTGTTCTCACTGATCAGGCCGTATATTCTGTTTCGTTGTGATTTGAACAACTCGTGGAGTGGTGTAAGTTGTTTGGATTTCTGTACAACACTAAGAGCCTGAAGCAGTATCACAGAGAAAATGAACTGGAGAATCACTGCAAAAGTTTTGAAAAAAAAATGGGAGACAGTGATGCCAACGAACTCATAATGGAATTGAATCGTTTTGTTTAGGTCATAGAGAAAGAGAGAGGACTTGTCACGGCAAACAATTTTTTAACGTACATATAGAAGAGCAGCCTTCAGGAGGTATATTCGAATCTTTGCATTTGCATAAGAATTCTTCTGACCACATCACTTACCAGTGCTGAAAGGAGCTTCAGCAGGATGAAACTGATATCTTGTGCTCAACCATGACAGATGACAGGCTTTCTGCACTTGCAGTTATCTCAATCAAAAACAAAAACAAGATTGCCAGATCTCTGGACTGTGACCCACTGATTAACCAATTTGCGGAAAACAAGGCTCGAAAGAAGCACTTTGCGTAAATACGCTAATGGTGTATGGAATACATGTACACTGTAGGCCTATGTATGCATAATATGAACCATGTATATATGTTAGCATGCTAGGAAGACATTTGTCACCCAGACATGTTTTGTTAATAATTTGTATGCAGTTTTGTGTGCATTATGCTAACTGAACAGTCATGGACTAACTGCACTGCAATGCAACTTTTAGAATTACATTTCATGTATTTCATTAATGATGAATACATAATACGTGAGTTCATTGGGTGAAAGCAGTCTTTTGACGTGCATATTTACGCAATTGAAGAACAGGATTTATTATTATAGTTACACTATAGTAAGCACTAAGCTCTAGTAGTTTAGGATTATTTTTAGCTTGGTCTTGAGTAAGCACTAAGCTCTAGTAGTTTAGGATTATTTTTAGCTTGGTCTTAAGGCATTTGTTGATGTGTGTGGACAGTCGGGCCATGTTCTTTGTTGCTACGGCCCTGTCCCCCCTGTGATGATGGACCTCATTAAGACCTCTCAAAATAATTCCACCCAAAAGATTTATAAAGGTGAATGGAAAAAAGAATTTTCTTGTGGGTCCAGAGAAGAGACATCTCCCTTACATATTTTCCAGAGGAGGTTTTAACCATCACGACTGAATTATACAAAAAAATGGCTAGTTTTTCTTCTATCAAAATGCATTTGGCAGTGATATTATCCTTTCATGAACATTTTTCAATTCATTTATTGGAGAACAAAGATCACACAAAGCATTCCTTAAAGGTGTTTGCATTTGAGATCCCCCTTAACTAGAACAGCACCAGCTTGGGATATAAATTACTTATTAAAATCCTTGACAAGATCTCCCTTTGAGCCAGACAGCTTTTTAAATATTAAATTCCTTTTTTGGAAGATGGCTTCTTTGGTAGCCGTTACTTTAGCAAGGCTGATTTCTGAGCTTCAGGCCTTGTCTTTGCAATTTTCATATACTGTTTTCCATCAGGACGGAGTTTCTGTTAAAACAAAACTGTCCTTTCTATGTAAAGTATCATCCTGGACCAATTTGAACCAGTATATTCATCTGCCTGTAGTTTTCATGAGTACTTTAATAAAGGGGAGTACTGTTACACTGCCTGGGCATTCACAAACAATTGCAATTTTACTTGTATTGTCCTAAAACATTTAGAAAAAATGAGCAGCTTTTTGTTAATTTTTCACCAGTTAAACTGGGTCACAATATTTTCACAATTACTCTGGCAAAACAGAGTACTGTTTGTATCTCATTCCGTTATGCCAAGGCAGGCAAGGCATTGCTTATTTCTCCAAAGGTGCATTTTATCAGGGTTGAAGCCACATTTGTGGCCTTGAGCAGCTTTTTGTTAATTTTTCACCAGTTAAACAGGGTCACAGGATTTCCAAGATTACTCTAGCAAAGGGGATTACTAATTTTATCTTATTCTGGTATGATAAGGCAAACAAAGCATTGCCCATTCCTTTAAAGGCACATTCTGTCAGGGCTCAAGCCACGTCTACAGCCTTCCTCAAGAATTTTCCACTTCATGATACCATAGCAGCTGCTACCTGGTCTTCACTGCATACATTTGCTAAACATTACAACCTTGGCTGTATTTCTAGACAAAGGCTTCCTTTGGAACAACCATCTTGAAAGGCATACTGGAGTGGACTACATGTGTTAGCTGGGGATTCTGTCCTGTTGTTCCAGTGTTCGGACAGATACCTGAGTAACATCAGCTTTCTCTGGTCTCTGTCCAGTCACTGCAATGATCCATTCACCCACCCAGCCCTCCAAATTGTCCTTCCTGAGAGAGATCTATGGGCCTGATTAGGAGAGTGTGAGATTTCATGTTTATCTGATTAGGGCTTGTAATCTGGTAATGTGGGCTTACTTGATCTGGAGGACTTGTATCAGGGAACTCCAGCTTCAGACGTTTGTTGCCACCAATCCTGCTGCTCTACTGTCTGGACAGAAACCAGAGAAATGTAACTTTTCAGTAAGTACATCAATTATGATGTTATGTTGTCCTATCTTGCCTTCATTCTTACTGGATGGTTTTGGAGCCAATCCTCAGCTCCAACTTGGCTAAATACACTAGCTTTGGCTCATGGCTGAATAGAGATCCCATCATGCAGTGGTGTAATCCCCAGATCTCATTTGCCGCTTTACAAGTTCAGATGCTCTCCCCTTGGGCGTGGCTAAGTTTCTTTAAAACTTTATATATTTTCTTGTATTTAGCTATAATATTTTAGTTTGAGTAATTTAGATAGTTTTTTCTTCTGTAGTTGCATGTGCTATTTAATCTTGCTATTGTGTTTGTTGCTTGCTGGCCGTCTTTTAGTCGCAAGGCCATTTCTCCCTTTTCCTGTCAGTTTCTGTCTGTAGAATAGTGGTTAGTGTGTATATTCCCTTGTTGGTCTATATTAGCTCGTTTTAGTTAGAGAGCTGAGTGCCCATTTAACTTAGAAGGTTTGTCCTGTGTCTCTCTTGCTGCAGCTCTACTAGGTCCATTTAAGTTAGAGAGCAAAGCTGTTCCTTTTGTTGCTTTTCTTAATAGATGTGCTGTGTTATAGTGTGTGACTAAAATATTTAAATATTGCGTGTGTTAGTTTTTTCTATAGAGGTGTGATTTAGTGCTTACTTCTTTGATAATATTAGTAGTTGTGTTTCCTTCTTAAAATGTCAAAGGAAAGTAGAGACAAGGAACCAAAGGCTTCATGCTTTAAAAAGTCTCAGAAATGTTCACAAAAGATGTCAATCACTGATGGGCATAATATTTGTGTTTATTGTTTGGGGCCATTCACCTCCAAGAGACATGCATGTTCTGTCATTCTTTCAGTTCCCGTGTCTTACAGGAAAGAAAGAACAAGCTAATTCTCAAAGGACTCCTGAAACCTTCTTTTGATGAAGCTTTACAGAGCTCATCTTCTTCAAATAAGTCCCCTAAAGGTGACAAGCCTACGAAAAGACCATCTTCCTCTTCTTCGGCTCATTTGGAGCCATCTCAAAAATTGGCAAAAACTTCTGAAACATCATTTCCTCGGCTCCACAGGCCTCAGAACTGAGAGAGATCATTGACTTGGACAAATTAAGTCCTTTGGCTCCACGGCCTTTGGAACCAAAAGAGACTACTTTTTGGAGCCAGTCCACTGAACAAGTACCGGTCTCCCCTACCTTGAGATCTCCCATATTGGAGAAATCTTGCTCACCAGCCCTCTCCTCCAGTTCCTCTAGGAACTTATCGGATGATGACGTGGACAGGGTAGTGCTCAGACTTTTGAAGTCGCCGGCGTTGGCTAAATTGTTTTCGGCTCCAACCGGTTTTGGAGCCATCCAAGACTATTCCTCTTCCGAGCCAAGCTGGATCTTTGGACCCCGAATGCCAGATACCACTTGCTGTAGACTCTTTGGTTCCGAGACCCCTCCAGGAGATTTTGGAACTGATCCCTGCTCCGACACTCTTGGTGCCATCCGGAGTGTCTAGGAGCTGAAGCTGTCCGGTTGGTTCCAAGGGGACGCTCGGACCAGAGTTTCTTTGTTTCCAAGTTTACCTCTCAGAGCTTCGGCTAGGCTGAGCTTAGCTCCTACATCAGCCTCAGAGCTGATCTCCATGGAGCCAGGGATTCCCTCTGTTTCCTCAGAACTGGAGGTGTCCTCGGGGCTGGGGATCTGCCTTTGAGCTGATGAGGAGTGTGCTGTCCCCACCTCCAGCTCTACACAAGGATACTGGTATTCCCCCCCCCCCCAAAGGCACTGGCTTCTGTCTCGGCACCACCCCATCCACAGGACAGCAGAGATTCAGAGTCACAGGGAGCCACATTGGGTGAGCCTCACTCTTTCGAGACCTCCCCAGAATACCTTTCTGAGGAGGCTCCTCAAAAGAGAACATGCAAGAGGAAGCATATAGACTCCCCTGATGAGTCCATCACCTCTGACACTGACCTCGAGGAGTCAAAAGGGTCCCCACGATCATCCTCTGAAGATATCTCCTTTGCAGATATCTTAAAAATCTTGAAACAGAGCAGTGGCTGGAAAACCATCAACACTTCTGATGAGGAGTTGGTGTACCTGAAGGCTCTTGGATCTCAACCTTCAGCCTCCTGGGTGTCTCCACCTTTTGACGAGCTATTGAACATGGTTAGTCAAAAGGCGTGGGAGTCACCAGACACTATGGAACCAGTCCCTCGGAGGCCAAATAAGTTCTTATCAGCCCGATTTGAAAAGGATTTTCTCACAAAAGGCATTCCTGTAGATGCTATGGTGGTGGCAGCAGCCACCAAGAAGGAACTTTCTGAAACATCCCCATCTTTTCATCCATCGAACAAGGACTCTCGAATGATAGACAAATACGGGAAGCATATTTTTTTGTCAGCGACTTTTACCCTCAGATCGCTGAACTACCTTACGCACTTCATGAGACTACAAAGAGATCTCCTGAAGGAGTTAGGAGATACTCTCCAGGGTTCATTATATGCGGGGGTTTCAGAAAAGGTAACCTCTCAGCTATCTACCTTAAATTCCATCGTTAACTCCTCCATGAGACTGATATCCTGTGCAGTGGATGGAGCGAGCAGAGCAGTGGGTTCAGAAGTTTCCTTGAGGAGACACTCCTTGATGCACTTATGTTATTTTGTGGAGCTCAAGTCTACCTTTGTCAATGCCCCTTTTGATGGTTCCTCACTCTTTGGACCCAAAGTCAAAGATACACTCACCAGATGCGAGCAGGAAAGGAAAACTCTATCTGCTATTGAAGTACGTTTTTCCGTACCTTCAAGACCTCTTACCCTAAAGGTCAGAAGAGTGGGAAAATGTGGTTCAAAAGATCCCAGGGAGTTTTTCAGGATGCGTGAGGTGAACCCTTCCACAGGGGCAGAGGGGGAGGCAATAATGGTAGATGTTTTCCTCGAGGCAGAGGGTGTCCACAAAACCAGGGTGACCATGATTCCTTTCATGGCTGGCCCTACCAGCGCTCCTGAAAGGAGGCCTGTCTGCTCTAATCCGGAGGCAGTCAAGGGGTGGTTAACTTTGTATCCAGAAGCCTGGTGAGATATCACAAGAGACAAGTGGGTGCAAAGTGTAATATCCAGAGGTTATTCTATTCCATTTTGCCACCCTGTCCCACAGATCAGAACAATCCCGGATGTTCCACCCAGTCAAAAGGAGCAAGCAACTGTAGAAATTCAAACGTTGGTAGACAAAAGAATCATCCAAAAAGTCCCCACAGACCAAATAAGATTCGAAACTTACTCAAGATTCTTTTTAGTGCCAAAAAGAACAGAGGACTGGAGACCCATATTGGATCTCAGCAAACTAAACAAATCCGTGAAGAAGTCCAAGTTCCGAATGGTGACACTGCAGTCAATTCTTCCCTTTTTAGGGAAAGACGATCGGATGTGCTCAATAGACCTCCAAGATGCGTACTACCCCATAAAAATGGACAGAGTATCATGGAGTCATTTACGCTTCTGGCTGGGAGCCAGTCATTATCAGTTTTGAGCTGTGCCCTTTGGTCTCACTACAGCAACCAGAGTGTTCGCCAAATGCATGGCAGTAGTCACGGCTCACTTGATATGTCTAGGATTCCGTACCTGGATGACTGGCTCCTAACTGCCACCACCAAGCATCTACTTCAACAGATGAGAGACCACACTACAAACCTATTCTCAGTTAGACATAAAGATCTCAACACTGTTTCCCTGATGGCATGTCTGCCTCCCAACAAAGTTTCTATTCTCAGACAACAAATAGCTGACCTTCTACCCAGAAACAATGTGAAAGCAAAAACAATTTTGAAAGTCCTAGGAACTATGGCATCAACCATCACCCTGGTTCCTCTAGCCAGGATGCATATGAGAATTCTTCAATGGCTCCTTTTTGCTCAGTGGCCGTTACAAGAGCTTCCCATGTCCCACCAAATAAGAATTATAGATTCATAGAATCTTTGACTCTATAATTCTTATTTGGCATTATGGCATCAACCATCACCCTGGTTCCTCTAGCCAGGATGCATATGAGAATTCTTCAATGGCTCCTTTTTGCTCAGTGGTCGTTACAAGAGCTTCCCATGTCTCACTAAATAAGAATTACTGAGTCATGCAAGAGAGATCTTCTTTGGTCTGACCACGTGACCTTGTGTGCCACAACCACCTGTAGCTACAGTGACCACGGACGCCTCCCAGATAGGGTGGGGGGGGGCATTATCTGGGAGGAGCAGTCCAAGGCACATGGCAGGAACATGACGCCCATTTGCACATCAGTGTTCTAGCGATGAGAGCCGTGCTTCTAGCGTTACAAGTACTCCAGGACTCTCTTCCACTAGGAACGATTGCAATCCAGTCAGACAACATGTCGGTAGTCTGGTACATAAACATACAGGGAGGAACCAAATCATATCCCCTTTGTTGAGAAGCGTTGAGAGTATGGCAATGGGCACTCTCTTCCCAACGTTTTCTGGTAGCAACACATATCCCAGGGAAATCCAACATGATAGCGGACAAACTCAGCAAGGCGATATTAATGCCTCACGAGTGGTCTTTAAACCAAAACATAGCGAAGAAGATTTTCCGAAAATAGGGCCAGCCTTGCTGCGACCTTTTTGCCACTCTCATGAATACCAAATGCAGCAGCTACTTTGCCATAATCCCCCCTGTGGGAGAGACACTGAGAGACGCATTTTTTCACGATTGGCCCTCGAGACTTTTGTATGCCTTTCCACCCTTTCCCCTGATACCCAAAGTCACTCAGAAAGCAAAATACTTGGGAAACAGGCTGATTCTCATTGCTCCATACTGGCCTTGTCAGATTTGGTTCCTCTTTCTCTGACCTCACCTACAGGAGAAACCGTGGGTTCTTGATCCAGTTCCAGACCTTCTGACTCATATGTCGGGAACAGTTCATCCTGCTCTCCAGACCCTCATTTTGACAGCTTGGCTGCTCCACTTCCAAACTTAGGCTTCAAAACTTTACACCAGCAGTAAAACACATTATGATATCTTCTCACAAGGCTTCTATCAGAAATTATATTCTAGTAACTGGAAGAGGTTCTCCTACTGGGCAAAAGCAAGAAATATTGATCCCTTTTCTGCCACAGTTAGTTCAATTTTAGAATTTCTTGCAGAACCTTTCCAGCAAAATTCTGCAGCTACTACAATTAGATTTCAGTCAGCTGCAATTTCTAATTTTCACATTGGTGAATACACTCCTAACCTGATGTCACACAAATGGTGTAAAGCATTTTTAAAAAGCACTTGCTTATTAAGACCCCCCTTAAAAGAACCTCTTCCACCGTGGGATCTGAATTTTCTTCTGACGCATCTAACCTTGTGATCTCAAATTTCTCTCTTGGAAAACTGTCTTCCTAGTAGCCATTACATCTGCAAGAAGAGCCCCCGAGTTGCAAGCTCTATCTGTCAAGTCACCATACTTGATCTTCCATAGGGATAGAGTATCTCTTTAAACTAATCCATCCTTTGTGCCAAAAGTTTGTTCCCAAACAAATCTGAATCAATCAATTGACTTCCCAGTGTTTTTTTCCTAATCATAGCTACAAGGCAGAATACAAACTTCAACAATTGGATGTGCATAGGCAACATGGGTTTTATATGGATAGGACTAAAGCTTCCAGGAAAACAGATCAGTTGTTCATCTCCTTTTCAGAAGCAAAAAATGGCATGCCAGTTTCAAAAGTTACGCTTTCAAATTGCATTACCTTTATATACACCTCAAATAACAGGAATTTACCTTTTAAAGTTAAAGGCCACTCCACTAGAGCTTTAGCAACATCCTCTGCCTACCTAGCCAAATTATCAATGGACAGTATTTGTGCCGCTGCTATGTAGGCAAGACCCCATATTTTTTATTAAAAAGTTGATTTGGCCTCCAGAGACAGGGCTTCCTTTGGTTCCACTGTGCTCAAAGGTTTACTACTGTGAGCCACCCAGGAAAATGATGCTAGGGACGCTGTCCCATCCAGTAAGAATGAAGGCAAGGTAGGACAACATAACATAAAGAAGTTATGTACTCACCATAACGTTCCATGTTTGTTGTCCATCTCGCCCTTCATTGTTATGACTCTCCCACCTTCCCCCAACCAAAGGCTCCTAGAGGACTTAGATGTGAGATCTTTTTTTCTTCTGAAGGAACTCCTCTGAATTTTCTTGTTATTTCTATACCTGATGTTGCAGGACAATTGTGGGCACATTGTTATGATTAGCAGCAAACAAGATCTGGGGATTACAGCACTGCATGATGGGATCTCTATTTAGCCATGAGCCAAGTGAAAGACTTTGAGCTAGTGTATTCGGCCGAGTCGGAGCCGAGGAACGGCTCCAAACCCATCCAGTAAGAATGAAGGGCGAGCTGGACAACAAACATGGAACGTTATGGTGAGTACACAACTTCTTTTTTTTTTTTGAAAACCCAGACATCCTCCTTGTAGCAGTTAACAGCAACAGCTAAGTGGGATCAATAGACCATAGGCCATGTTCCGTTTGTACAGATGTTAGACAAAATTATTTGCTGTAATGAAGGCACAGCAGCATTTTGAACAGCTCAGATTTATCACATGTGCATTAACACATCATTGCTAACATTTATCAAGGAATGCTGAATGTGTTAGAAACAAATGGGAGGCAAGTTATTGTAAACAGTGAAACAAAATACAGGTGGTGTCTTAAGAATGCCAAAAGCAGTTATTAGCAGTCTAGAAGTTGTAGATTTGGAGACATTTGACTTAAGTTTGCAGCTCAGAATGGATATTGCAAAAGAATGGAGAAGCATCAGCAGATGCACATCTGTAGTAATTTTGCTTTATGTCTTGGCTTAAAGCCATTGTAGCAAGGTGCAGTCCTTGAAGAGTTCCAGATAAATGCTCAAAGGAAAAGAACAGGTTTAATAGAAGAGCAGAAACATTGACTCCTTAGAGATTTCAAGGTGATACATCCCAGATGATCACTCAAAGTTCAGGCATGAAAGATCAGTTTTGTGAGCATTTTTGTATTAAGTATACATATAAATGACCTGCTTAGCTTCTACAGTCTTGTCCAGAGATGGGGTGCTTTGTACTAAGCAGGTTGTTTTAAAGTTGTTGTGTCTTTCGGCTTTTCCCGGTTAGGGGTCGCCACAGCGGAACTCCGGTCCGCTAATAATTGGCAGTAGACTTTTATGTACTGGGTTGCCGGCTCTGATGCACAACCTGCAACGAAGGTACACCCATTCACGCATGTCTCCACACAGAAGATACTCTAGCTGAGAATCGAACAGAACAACATCTTACTGTGAGGCGACAACGCTACCGCAGCACCACCACGGCTTATATTAAGCTAATGTGTAAAACGGCACCATGCACTCAACATGGGAAAGCTAGAGAAGTCTGCTGCATGAAAAAAAAATACTTAGAGGCAGGGTACCTGTGACAACAGAGAAATAGACATTAATTATCTAGACAGATGCAATCAGTGAAAATGTTTGTGACTGATATAACTGCTATGTTTTGGGAAACATGTAGTTCTTCAGAAACTAAAATTAGAATGCTGATAAAACCAGTACAAATATAACTCACCCATCAGGCAACAGTCCTTCTTCATCAGCTACACAAATAACTTATTTCAAGAATTAGTTTAAGATGGATAATAAAATTATTCTTTTGAGAATGCCAGTAGATGAAGAACAGAGATTGTTTAAAATGAAGCTGTAAATAAACATAAAGGTGCAACATTCCATATTAGTAACACAGTTATAATACATCACAGGCATTAAAATGGATGTTTTCTCTTGAATAGCATGTATCTAAACTGCTTGCTTTTTAAGTAGGCTTTAAACCATAAGAGTTAGTGAAACTTCAAAATATAGCAGAGACTGAATAACTAAGGTTGTGTTGCATTGTGTGATTAGACTTGTGCAATTTGCATTAACTGGTGTAACCTAAAGAGACAGGCTTATTTTTTTTTAAAACAGGAAACATCTTTATTAAATTAGCATGTATGACATAGGCAATGTTACATTTATATAAATGAAAATAAAATGTAGCGACACAATCTCAGTTGCATTATACATTGCAAACCATGCCGACACAACTGTAGCTTCAAACATACATCACTTTTAACATATCCAGTCATTGTTAGTCAATCATTACATAGCTCATTCAAATCATGACTTCTTTTAAACCTAGATCCTCCTCCTCTGCATGTATTGATCCCACATTTCCCATTTTTTTCTAGGTAATTTGCTCCTACCCTTTTCTAAAGATCCCAGTTCCAGTTGTTTTATCTCTGTTACTATCTTCACTACTTCTATTAAAGATGGTTTAGACTTTGATTTCCATTTTCTGGTAATTGCTTTTTTGGCAGCCATCATAATTAGACGCAGCAAGGTTTTACTATGTCTAGGCAGTTCTGATTCTGTATTATAGCTCAAAAAATCATTTCCCTAGTTATTCCAATTTGCTGAACCAGCATCTCTGACAGAGCAGTTTACAGGGAATCTTTAAACTCTACCAACTCATTACACTCCCAGAAAATATATTCCTAGTTATCTTTTTCTTCCCCATCACACCTCCAACATTTGCTGTCTACCTAAGGAAAAATTCTTTGAAGTCTACTTGGGGTGTAAAAATATCTATGTAACCACTTTGATGCAAAGATCCTAAATCTTCTAGATTTTGTTGCATATTTGAGAGACATACATATATCCCCCCATTGTTTCTTTGTGAATTGCTTATCTAATCTCACTTCCCAATCCTTCCTAACCTCCTGTAATTGCATCTTATAGTTATCATGCAATATTTAATATGCTCTACTAATTATTCCTTTCTTAATGGCAACCGTACTTCTCAACCGTACCGCATTCCTCAGTAAATACCAGTTTTGGGGGCAAAATATTGGGGTGCCACAAATTGTTGCGTGGCCCCTTTAATTTCAGAATTTCCTGTTTTTTTTTTTTTGTTTTTTTACTCCTGACATCATCATGTGCAGGGCGTGTGTCATGACGTCAGCTACTGTAGACCAGTCTGTGTTCAGGCTCTCATCTTTCTTCCCCGGCTAGGTTCCAGTCTGCCTCCTGGTAAAAAATATGACAAATGGCAGCTTTGTTTTATTTATTTATTTATGTACTTAATGGCTGCAGGCAGGAGAAACGGTGCTTAATGTTTATGTGTCTTACTTTTAATGTGTCTCACAGCTTCTTTTACTTATTTATCAGCTGCAGGTAGGAGGAACTTGTTTGTGTGTCTCTTTTACTTATTTAACAGCAGTCGCAGGAAGGAGAAACTACGTGAGAGACAAGCTTCCGTTACTTTGCTTCTTGTACTTATTTATGCACTTAACGGCTGCAGGCAGGAGAAATTGTGCTTAAAGTGTATGTAACTTGATTACTTTTACTATGTGTCTCACTTAGTTAACAGCTGCAGGCAGGAGAAACTGCATACGAGACAAGCTTCAATCTTCTGTTACTTTGCTTCTTTATGTACTTAACGGCTGCAGGCGAGACAAACTGCGTGCAAGACTTTAAGATTATATTGATTACTTTTACTGTTTTTTACTCAAATGGCAGCTTCTTTTACTTAGGATGTAGACAGGAGAAGTTTAAGTTGATTACTGTTTAAACAGCAGCTTATTTTACTTTGTGTTGATTACTTTTTAAACAGCAGGTTCTTTTACTTTGTGTTTATTACTTTTACTGTTTAAACGGCAGGTGTGTGCGAGATGAGCTTCGGTTACTTCTTTATGTACTAAACTGCTGCAGGTGAGAGAAACTGCATGCAAGACTTTATGTAATCATAACGGCAGCTGTGTGTGTGTGTGTGTGTGTGTGTGTGTGTGTGTGTGTGTGTGTGTGTGTGTGTGTGTGTGTGTGTGTGTGTGTGTGTGTGTGTGTGTGTGTGTATGTATGTATGTATGTATGCCCCAGGTAGGGATAACTGCTAGTTAGAGTTACACAGATTCAAACTGTACCTTAGGAGCAATAGCCGAAGTTCTCTACCCATGTCGCCACCACTTGCGATTCAAGGAGTACTAGTTCTCAACTATCCTATTTTGGTCTGTCCCTGTTAAAATTTCTGGTTTTCTGGCAAAATCAGTGACAACTGTATTCACTAAATAATGATAGCCATTAAGTTTCAGTCTTCCTATCTTTCAGGAAATGCAAATTAACACAAAATATTTTATTCTAGCAACTTTCCTAAGATTATGCAAGCAATGTTTAAAATGTATTTCTTGTCTCCCCTCCCCCCAATAAATTTTGGATTTTTCCAGATTTCTTGTGCTACATAGTTCTTCAGAGTAAGAGAAGTTTAGTGCTGCTTATGCCAAGTCTGTTTGTGTTGTTAGTAGTACAATAGGTAGAATACTTGCTTTTGACACAGAAGGCTGTGGGTTCTACTCCCACAGTATGTAGTTGGATTGCTGATACTGTACTGTGTTGTACTTTTAAAGGGGGTGGATGCTGCAGTCCTGAGAATGTCCTCTTTGGTGGAGATACCTAGTAACTATGAACCTGTTATTAGTTTGCCATCCATTCCCTATTGCAATGCTACTAGATTATCATTTTTTTTCATGTAACATAGGCATTTTATTCCTCAAGGACAGCAGGCACTATATTTGTTTTTACTGATACTGGTGGATTGTAGAAGTTTGAGTAGACTTTTATGATGGAAATGTTCTGAAGTGGGCAGTTTTGTCATTATTGGTTCATGTATTTTGTTTCATTGCTTATTGGAAAAATGTTCCAAACAATAAATTTAAAACTCGCTCTATAAAGTGTGCTGTATTATACAAGGAATGTCATTTAATACAATCAGGAAGGTCTATCAAAGAACACATGTATGTTTCGTGTGTAAGGGACCTATGATTTGAAAACAGCCCAGAGGTAATCTTTATCCGCCACCGTCACTGGCCAGATACATTTTCTTTGAATGTGAGTTTCACTGCTGTTTCAGTGAATGTCAGTTTCAAGGGTAGAGAAGTTTTAATGCTAAGTCTATTTTCATTGTGAGACTGTATTGTTTTGTTTAGCAGATGTCTATTAGTGTTTGTGCTATAAAATGTAAAATAAAAGTTTTAAATGAAAGCCAAGTAATCATCAAAGTAAAGCAATACACACATTACAGTGTTTATGGTAAATGGGGCAAAATAGCCAAGTAATGGGACCTTGGAATGGCTGCAGGGGGGAGGCTGTGTATGGGGGCCCCATTTGACCATGATTGTGTGAGGGGAGGGAAGGGCAGCAAACTCAAAGACAGCCCCCAGGCGGCACAATCTCAAGCTACGCCACTGATCAGTAGGCCATGGAGAATGACTTTTGGAGGTCCTAGCAAAATATAATATTCTTTTGCTAAGATTAGAATATTGCCTACTATTAAATGCCCTCCTTTTCCCACAAAACACACATACTGCAAGTCACCAAAAGCAAAAACCTAAGGTTCATCATCTTCTCTCTTCCCAGTGAACATCATTGCTACACATTTAAAAAAAAATGGTTACCATTTACTACAGGGTCTGGGCTGGGGCCAAATTTTAGTTGTCTGTTCTTCAGTTTGCATTAGAAAGTTGGTATCCCGCAATCCCATTGGAGTGGGCGGGGTTACATAATTATGTATGCATATTTTATGTTAATCAGCATACAGATTTGTACCTGTTTTTCATAGGCTGTTGTCCAAATTTTTGGTGTTTCCTGAGAGGTATGATGGCAACTTCTGTTCTAGATTCTGCTAAACACTGTACCAGTGCTGGTCTTCTGTTTAGGAGCCCTCTATTTCTTTCTCTTTCTATACTCTGATATCAATCCTTGCTATGGAAGGCAAACTCTAGACTGCAGTTAGCAGTCCAAATAACGTCTTGGCATCTTCCCATTCTATTACCTTTTCCTCTCTAGTTATTTGCTCCTGATACTTTGTTTCCGTTGCTAGTTTTCTCCAATATATTCCCACCCTCTCTTGCCTATTGTCTGTGTCCCTAATTGTAGTCATCCCTATCGGCAGAATCTTCATTTCCATGTTGGCTTAGTTCTTAGAAGACCTTCTGCTACTTTATGAATATAATATTGTATATGATTATTATTCTCCTTAAAGGTCTGCACCAAAAATCCCAGTCTCTACCTGTTACTTGAGCTTCCCCCCTGTTTCATCATCATCTATTTCCACTTTGAAGTATAGTTGTCTGCTTGTGCTATGTATATATGTGTTGCTCTGAAGTACCCCTTCAACTCAGGTAATCACAATCCGCCCTGTTCTGTTGGTCTTGCCATCTTCCCCTCCCAGATAAAATCCTACAGCTTTTTATTAATTGCTATCCACAACTTCTCTGATTGATAAAAATATGCCTGACCAGTGTTTAAGACTAAAGGGACTAAAACATTTTAATGGCTTGTATCTTACTGTCGCTATCCATATAACAGAGCTTCCACTTTCTCAGTTTTTGTATTATCTTTTGTTTAGTCTCTTCCCATATATCCTTAGCTGCCACACCAGTATCACTTTTAATCCATACTCCTAAATATTTTATTTTATCATTTCCCAATAAATATGAATCTGATATTGTTAATCTTCGTTCATTCCTTACAGATGGGTTATCGGTTCCAACCTCGGAACCGAGCCAGCCTTATATCAAGCTGGTGTCAGCCAAAAACTCTCGAGCCAAGATCCTACCCACAATGCTCTGCTGTCTGTTACCTCAGATCTCGTTTGCTGCATTGCTGTACAGCCGTTTCAAGCCTTCTGTCTCAGCTAAGTGTTCAGTTTTTTGAAGTTTTTCTATTATTAGTGTTTAGAGAGTTTTCAGTTCTTCACTATCTCTATCTTTGTACCCTATCACAACTTTGAGACTCTCTCCCTATAGTATTTTCCATCCTTTTTCTTACCATTGAGGTAATTCTCTGTTACCATCGTTGGTAATTCTTCCTCTCCCTTTCTTACCCTTCTGGGTAGTTTTTTAACCTTTTAGTAGTGTCATAGTTTCTCCCTTGATATCACAATGTTGAATAAGAAAAGTAGTGTTGGTTCCAAACAATGTACAGAATGCGGCCGTAAGTTACCGCTTTCTGATGGCCATGATTTGTGTGTTTATTGTCTGAATGTTTCCCACCTTTCAGTGGACCCTCTGTGTGGGATTTGTAGAAATTTCTTGACTAAGACTCTGAATGAAAGGAATAATAAACTTATTCTAAAAGGCCTCCTCAAAACTCCTTTCTGCGAGGCTGTCTCTGGGTCGGAGGGCTTCCACCTCCTTCTAAACCCCATAAGAGGCATTCTTCTTCTTCCTCCTTGAGGTCGCTCACTTCATCTCCCTCTGGAGATCACAAGGAGTTGACTCATAAAAAGGTGAAAATTTTGGGCCCAGCACTGCCATCTGTGGTCCTTTTGGCCCCAGCCTCAGCATCGCCCCAGTTTATTCTCACTCTAGCTATGTCTTCTTCATCTCCACCGGCACTGGAGTTCCCGGTGCAGGCACTTACAGCTCCGACAGCTTTGTCTCAGCCTTTTTCAGTACCGCTTACATTGGTGCAGACCCTCTTGGCACAGTCTCCTTTGGCACCATTGGTGCAGACTCCTTAAGCTCTGTCCTTGCCAATGGAGTCAACTTCCGAGACACTGCCCTCTACTGTGCCGACGCCTTCGGCACCAGCCTGCTAAGTGCAGTCACTTTCGGCACTGTCGTTACCGGTGCAGACACCTCCTTCAACGGCACCGTATTCATTGGTGCAGATATTTGCCACACCTCCCTTCATGGTGCAGACACTCTCGATGCCTGTGGCACCACCTTTGTCGGTGTAGATACCATCAGCACCATTCTCCTCAGTGCAGACACCCTCGGTTCTGGGTTCTGCATCACACAAACTTGCAAGAACTAAGTACTGTCCCTCCTTAGATCCTTTTGTGGGAAGTCAGTACAGCCCATTTTTAGACAGGACAGAATCCCCATCAGGTCTCTTTCTGAGGTCGACCAGGAGCCTCTCAAAACAGGATGTGTTGCGGTTTGTCGATCAGTTGCTTGTGGCCAGGGGACTCTCTCACCTGTCAAAAGCTGCACTCCCTCTTACAGGTGACCATATTTCTCCACAGACTCCTTCTTACACTCCTCCTTCGACTTCCAGGGAAGCATGGAAGCCCCTTCATCCGACAGCAGCTTCCCTTCCTTTGAACACCAACAGTGGACCTCACTTTGGTGCCTGAGTTGTCCTTGTGGCCCTCGATGCACCGGGCCCTTCTCAGGCTAGCGGCTCTGCCATGGGGGCAGGCGTTCTTGGTTCAAAGCCAATTTTTTTCTATGGCACCCTCCAGGAATCCTCCACCCCTCATGCTCCACAGTCCTCCTGGTTGGCTTGTCGGAGCGGGGTGTGACCTTGGTCCCGAGGTTGTTGTGCTCTGTTCCAGGCTCCCATCCCTCTTTGGGGAGTCCGGCCTTCCAGGCCATGGAGAGGGAACTTGCCTCTGCTGGCAAAACATCCCTGTCGGAGTCCTTGCCCCCCCCCTCTGTGCCGCAACTGTCACAAGCCACAACTATCGGACCCCGGGCACAAGGGCCTCAGGTTTCTCCCCCTCAGGAGATCCCCTCCTTGCAGTCTTCCTCAGAGCTTCCCACTGAGGAAGTCCCTTGCAAGGCTTCGTGCAAGAGGAAGTACATGGACTCCACTGAGGTGTCTCTAACTGAAGATACGAACTATGATGACAGAAAAGGGTCCCCATGGTCACCCTCTGATGAGGTGTCCTTTGGTGACATCCTCGAGATCCTAAGACAGAGGGGCGACTGGAAGTTCTTCAACCCTTCCTCAGAGGAATCCATATTCCTGTAGGCCTTTTGTGCCCGGTCCCCTACCTCCTGGGTTGCCCCACCGGCCGATGAGCTTGTCCAGTTCATTGTCCAGCATGCATGGAAGGCTCCTGACACTTTTGAAGCTATACCTCAGAGGCCTGACAAAATTTGATCTCCCCCTGCTGAACTTCCTCATTGGTCCAAAGGTCTTTCAGTAGATGCCATGGTGGTGGTGGCTACAACCAAAAAAAGATTTGGCAGAAGAGAGACAGACTGTCCATCCACCCAACAAGGAGTCACGGGCGATAGACAGACTTGGGAAGCGTGTGTTTGCTTCATCGACCTTCGCTGTAAGGTCCTTGAACTACTTGGCCCTTTTTATGAGGTTCCAGAGAGACCTTATCAACCAACTCTTTGAAACCTTGGCAGGAGCTGTTTCTGATGAGTTGTGTGACAACGTAGCCTCTCAGATAGCAATCCTGAAATCGATATCCAGTTCTTCCATGTGCCTCATTTCACATGCAACAGAAGGAGCGGCTAGAGCAGCAGGCACAGGCATAGTCACGAGACTTCATGCCTGGATGCACCTTTGCGACTTTGCAGACTCCTTCAAGGCTTCCTTTATGAATGCCCCCATCAAGGCCACTTCATTGTTTGGCCCAAAGGTTAATGATACTCTGGCAAGGTACGAACAAGATGGTAAGACCCTGCCTGCCGTTGGTGTCCGACACTCCACCTTTCTACTCCAGATATCAGAGGAGCAAGAAGATGTGGCACAGAAAATCACAGGGTTTTTTCCTTGATGCATGTGCCATGTTCTCCCCTAAGGGCAGAGGGGGGAAACTCTAATGGAAGATGCCCCTTTTGGGGCTGGGGAGGTCTGCAAAACCGGGGTTCCAGAGATTCTTTCTCTGGGCAACCCTACCAGCACTTCTGAAGCGTTGCCTGACTGCTCACCTCTGGAAGCGGTCGGGGGTCATTTTTCCTTGTACCTCACTGCCTGATGAACCATAACCACCAATTCTTGGGTACAACGGATAATATCCAGAGGCTAAGGCATTCCCTTCCATCTCTGTCCCACTTCATCCAGAAATTTACCTGACGTCTCACCCAGTCAAAGGGAAGCAGCAGCACATGAAATCCGAAAGCTGCTACAAAAAAGAGTCATCCAAACAGTCCTCCCAGACCAGATAGGATCCATTTTTTACTCAAGATTCTTTTTAGTGCCAAAAAAGACAGGGTACTGGAGACCAATTCTCGATCTCAGCACACTAAACAAATTTGTAAAAACAGAGAAATTCCTGATGGTCATGGTTCAGTCTATCCTTACTGTTTTGGAGGAAGAAGATTGGATGTGCTCTATAGATCTTCAAGATGCATATTACCATATAAAAGTGGACAAGCGCTCAAGAAGATACCTCCGCTTCTGCACTGGAGCCAGACACTACTAATTTTGAGCACTGGCCTTCGGTCTCTCTACAGCCCCCAGAGTGTTCACCAAATGCATGGCAGTGGTTATCGCTCACCTGTGACTTCAAGGATTCCAGTCATTTCCATACCTAGATGATGCCCCCACCAAGCGTCTACTGGAGGAAGCCCTGGATTACACTCTTCTCACAGCTCAGTATCTGGGAATCCCTATAAACAGGGCGAAGTCCAACACGACCCTGGCACAATCTTTAGAATTCATCGTAGTTCTGTTGGACATGAGGAATTAAACAGCATCTCTTCCGGATCGCAGACTTCAAAGAATAAGACAACAGGTTCAGCCGCTAATCTGTCACCACAAATCTTCTGCTCGGTCTATACTCCAACTCTTGGGGTCGATGGCAGCCTCAATCACTATTGTTCCTCTGGCCAGATTCCACATGAGACTTCTTCAGTGGCTGCTTCTCACTCAGTGGAAACCTCTACAATATCCTCTGTCTTTTCAGATAAGTGTAACTCAGAGATGCAAGCAAGATTTGCTCTGGTGGACATCTCAAAATCCCCAACAATGGTCTCGCCCCTTCAGCCCCCATCAGCCAAAAGCCACGGTGACCACAGACGCCTCCCTGATTGGGTGGGGGCTATGTCAGGGAAACTCCGTCCAAGGCACCTGGTCGGAGACAGACTCATTTGCCTGTCAGTGTCCTGGAACTGAGGGCGATGCTATTAGCATTGCAAGCATTTCACTCAATCCTTCCGTCAGGGACTATTGCAATCCAGTCAGACAACATGTCAGTCAACTGGTACATCAGCAAGCAAGGGGGCTCCAGATCTTAACCGTTATGCCAAGAGGCCATGAGAATAATGCAATGGGCGATAGCTTCCAACCGTTTTCTAATTGCAATGCACATTCCCGCGAGCGCCAACGTGATAGCGGACAAATTGAGTAGGTGCATTCTGCAACCTCACGAGTGTTCCCTCAATCCTTTGATAGCAGCAAAAATTTTCAACCGCTGGGGCCAGCCTTGCTGCAATCTATTTTCGTCCCCAATCAACTACAAGTGCAGCAACTACTTTGCCCTGATCCCCCCTCGGGGACAGTCACTGAGAGATGCTCTAGTTCACCCTTGGCCCTCGGGTCTGCTTTATGCTTACCCCTCCCCCTACCCCTCCTTTCCCAATTTTTGAAGAAAGCATGGCAGTTGAAGAGCAAAGTAATCCTCATTGCTCCATATTGGCTTCGACAAGTTTGGTTCCCTTTCCTCTGGCCTCACCTGCTACTTCATGGATTTTCAATCCAACTCCGACATTGATCTCCCATCCGCAGCGTCTGACCCACCCCAATCTAACAAACCTGAAGCTGACAGCTTGGTTTCTCCACTTACAATGATTGCCAGGCAGGATAACCTCTCCTCCCCGCTGTGCAATATTCTTATTGTATCTTATACGTCATCCACCAGGCTAACCTGTCTCAGCAAATGGAAAACATTTACGTTATGGGCAGCGAACAAACAATTGGACCCCTTGTCAGTCCCATTTTTGGTGGTATTAGATTATTTATCAGATCTCTTTCAATTTAGGGTATCAGCCTCTACTGTCCATGTTCATTTAGCTGCCATTTCTAATTTCCACATTGGCTTCCAGGACTCTTCACTCATGTCACACAGACTCTGTAAGACTTTCTTGAAGGGCATTTTTCACCTAAAACCTCCCTTTAGAGAACCAGTACAACCTTGGGACTTGGCTTTGGTTTTGCAAGCCCTAATATTACCCCTCCTTTGAACCTGCATATTCATGTGATTTAAAGGACCACTCTTGGAAAAACTTGTTTTTGGTTGCTATCACATCGGCCAAACCTCTGTCAAAACTTCAAACATCCGTACCTTATGTTCCATAAGGATAGAGTCTCACTGAGAACTAATTCCTCCTTTTTACTGAAAGTGGTGTCAGAGCAATCTATCAACCAGTCTATTGACCTCCCAGTATTTGTTTCTAATCATTTTAACAAGGGAGAGTATTGCCTGCACTCCCTAGATGTTCACATGCAAATCTGTTTTTATTTGGACAGAACAAAATCTACCCGTGTATCAGACCAATTATTTCTGGCTTTTTCTGGACCAAGACTAGGTTGTCCTGTTTCTAAAGTTACATTAGCATCATGGTTGAGAAATTGCATTACCTTCATCTACAACAAGAACATCATCACCTTGCCTCACAAAGTGAAAGCCCATTCTACAAGGTCAATGGCAACTTCAGCAGCTTTCCATGCTAGGGCTTCCCTCATTGACATTTGCTCAGCTGTGACTTGGGCCAACCCCGATACCTTTATTCTTCATTACAAATTGGATTTGGCCTCCAGAGGAAGAGCTTCTTTTGGTTCCATTGTGCTCAGGAATGTCTTTCCATGAGGGCAGCCCAGGGATATAGGTAGCTGGGGACTCTGTCCCATCAGTAAGGAATAAACGAAGATTAACAACATCAGATAAAGAAGTTATGTCTTACCACAACATTCCATCTGTGTTGTTGATCTTCGTTCATTCATTATTCCCCACCCTCCATCCCCCTCGGAGGTTCCTGGTGGATTTCATATGGTCCTTCTTCCATTCTTGTAGGTCTGTTATGACCAGAGGTAGCCTCTACATTTGTCTATCAACTTGCAAACTCGATCTGAGATAATAGGGAGCAGAGCATTGTGGGTAGGATTTTGGCTCGAGAGATTTTGGCTGACGTGAGCTTGGTGTAAGTCCGGCTCAGTTCTGAGGTCGGAACCGATAACCCATCAGTAATGAATGAACAAAGATCAACAACACAGATGGAACGTTATGGTAAGACATAACTTCTTTTTATTGCTGAACCAATTTTTATGTGGATACATAATTTATTGCTATTACTTTTATTTAAGTTTCATTAATTTTGTATCCTGAAAAGGTTTTAAACTGTCTCAATATGTTCCACAGCACTGTAATTTCCCTTTCTGGTTTTGTCAGGTATGAAATAGAGCCAGCTTTTCTTGACTACCATACCAATTATAGCCTTAAATTTCTGAGTCCCTTATTTTCTTTGCCAGTGGTTCTAAATATAACAAAGTAGAGAGAAGACACCCCTGCCTGGTTCTTCTGCTCAAGCAGAGATTATCAGAGAGGATGCTACCCACTTTAATTTTCGCCTCCAATCCTTCATATATCCTCCTAATCATCCTTATAATTGTTATCAGGGAATGCAAATGCTTCCATTGCTCTCCTCATAAAATTCCAGCTGACTGTGTCAAATGCTTTCTCTAATTCAAGACCCACCAGCAACAGTGGGATTTTCTTATACTCTGCTTCCCTCTGGATCAGCACTGTTCTTTTTGTGTTGTCATATGTTTGCCTTCGCTCCACAAAACCACATTGATCCATATCTGTCAATTTTGGCATCACTTTTGCCATTCTTTTAACCATTATAGGCATAAACATTTTGTAATCATGATTTAATATTGAAATGGGCCTATATGAAGCTGGATCTGTTGGATTGTTACCCTCTTTAGGTATTACAGTTGCTACCACTTTCTTCCAGGATGTTGGCATTTTTCCTCCTCTTAAAATACTGTTAAACAAAGCCTTCCAGATCTTTATCACTTTTCTCCCTCCTAGCTTCCAAACTTCCACAGGATCCTTTGTTATTTATTTTATTTTACATTTGTTAACCAGGATGGTCCGACTGGATACAGGTCCATTTTCAGCAGAGGCCCGGGGAGGAAAGCTTCCTTGATATAGGCTCCTTAGCCTTGGTGACGGCCCTTTCTACTTTCTGTTGCCTGAGTCTTTTTGCTAAAAGTTTTGGTGCTCTAGAGTTATTATCAAAACACAGTTGCTTAACAGCAGTCTTTCTAAATTCATGCATATTGTTGAGGTAATCCCTTATTTTTTGTTTCTTGTTCTGTGAGATTCTCTGTATTGTGCAGTACTTTAAATTTGTCAGTCCCTCTAAAGAATTCTTGTTACTTCTTAACAATATTTCCCTTTATTTTATTTCCACCCTGTTGTTAAATTCCACTTTAATTTTTATTCCACTCCCTAGCTATATTTTCAGAAGAAGTTTCTATCTTCTCCAATAACTCCAGAATAATTTCCACCCATTACCTGTTCCTTAAATTCCCCTCTTTTCCACAAATAGGTGGGAAAGTGCTAGTGTCTCATTTTTATTTCATTAACTTGTGTTTTTATTTTAGTTATTATTGGTGCATGATTTGAAATAGTTACTGGGTGGGTATCAATACCTTCAATTAAATGCACATACTCCTGTGAAATGTAAATTCTGTCTAGCCTAGCCTGGTTTTTATATCTTGGGGAAAAATATGTAAATTCACCCTGAATTCCTGGTACTGAATTCACATTTTCCATGACAAATATGTTCATAAATTTCTTTAAAACAATACTGTTATATTTCCCTCTCTGTGCCCCCAAGACACATTTTCACTGTTGCAAATCAAATTCCAATGCCCACCTATAAGTAGTATTCTTTGTTGAAAGCTGTTTTTTTCTCCAAAGGATTTCTGGACCTCCATTATAGCAGTTTTTGGTGGAATATAAATACATGCCAGTGTAATCCTCCTCCCTTGCCAGTAGCCCTTTAGTAATACAAATCTACCATTATTGTCTTTTTTTCCTATTCTGTTACTGTTGGAGCTCCTCTTGCAATTAATATAAATACAACTCTTTTCCTATGCCTCAGGTATTCTACTGAATAACTATCCTGAAAAACCTTTCTTTATCAAATTCACATGTTTAGTTCTTCCCAAGTGTGTCTCCTGTAGCATAGCTGTCTGCATTCTACATTTTAATATAGTTAACTACTCTTTCTTTTTTGTAGTTGTCTGTGAGAGCATTACTGTTTAAATACATTGTAGATGTTTAAATATATTACAGAAAGAACCATATTTTTGAGAGATTATTATTCCCTCATTTTTATGTATAACAGCATTTTTGTTAAATGTATAGTTCCAGCTGTTGTGTTACATGCATGCACTGTTTGACAGGTTAATCTTTTATACAATTGTTTCTTGTCATCTCCATTTGAGCCTATGTTACATCTTGCAGAACTTTTTTGTTTTATTAAAAACCCTCAAATAAAAATACACGCACATCTCCAGTACCCCCTTAAAACCTACTAACTTGATAAAAACACACTAAACTATGTACATCTTCAAATGTTGAAACCCCCCCCCCCCATAGGAACAAAAGTTCCAAACTGACAGCCACACACACACAGACTCAAGCTAAACAGTAAGAAAGATTATCCATGCCAAGACACATGGTGGAGCCTGTGATTCTATTAAGTGCTGTCTAGTTTTGCCTTATCTTTATAGCTCTCCCAGCTGGGAAAACACTTTAATGCTTTCAGAAAACATTTTCTCCAAGCCATTTCACTTTATCAGATAGTCTGTTAGTGACATAGGAGCCAGATACAGGGCTGCTTACTAGAAAAAGACTTTATAATATTCAATATTCTTTTTCATTGACTTGCTTTCTGTTAAAACTTACTATGTAAAGCTAATAGCCTTTACCCAGTCATTCCCCTATGCAAGAATGCACACACTAAGTTTTCTTTTGTCATGCTCTTTCAACCAGATCTTTTTTTTAACATTGCAATGCCTACATTTCTTAAAACTGAACAAGGGGAGAGAGAGAGAAGAAGAAGGGATAAAGAAACAAAAAGAATAAACAGAAGCACCTATTTGCATTAGTATCCCTATTACACTTAAAAATAACTGAAAACATTTACTTTATAACAGGTAGAGAAAGTCATGCACCACTTAAAATGTTAAGAAAAAAGGTGTTTTACTTAACAGATAACTCTCTCCCACCTCTTCGCCTCTCCTAAGTATTTTTTCCAAACATTAATGACTTGAAGTAGGGCATATGCTGTAGAGTCCCCTACAATGTTTAACAAAGTCCAAACAAGTCCAATATTTCCAGATTTTATTTTTCTGGCCTGTTTCACCAAGATAATTATTTCTTTGTAATCCTACGTGTCATTTTCCGAGTTACTGATTTTAGTCTCCAAATGTTAATGACATGACATAGGGCATATGCTTTAGAGTCCCCTTCAAGTTTAACAATGTCCAAGAAAGTCCAACATTTCCAGAATTTCTTGTTCGTTTCCTGTTTATCTCCATTTCCCAAAGCATGTATCTGCTTCATCTCCAGTGCACTCTCGATTCTTCTAGTCAACTCCTGTGCTTTTTCCATCTCTCAAGCATTTTCTGTTGAAATACTTGGAAAGGTTTCACTGGCGCAGTCTCTCTGTTGTCTTTATTACCAGAAGAACAAGAAGCAGAATCTCCTTCTGAAAATATCGGACTTTCCTGGTAAACAAAGATAAATAAATAAATAACTAAATGTCTACAGTCACAGTCTCAATGTCCAAAGTAGTCTCATCCTACTTCCATGGACCACTTGGCAAGCAACCTGACCAGGTGCTACTATGCTACCAGCATATGAGGCAGTTATCCAGCATATAAATTAATTACTGTACCTTGGACTAGCTAGCAGTAGGACACATCACAGTACCTCCATTGCCTGTGTAAAATCTTCATCATGAATTGCTTCCCAGCTTGCTTATTAAAACATTCTTTTTTTTATAACTGATTTACAAACTGTGCTAAAGTCCACAGAGAAATGAAAAGCTCTTTATGTGTTCCAGATCTGGACTGTATCATCAGCTTTTCTGCTTGTTTAAAGCGGGCCTGTCCCGTTTTATTATGAGTTCTTGTTTCCTTAAGTGCAGTCCTCTGACATGCTTTTGCTTATACAGTAAATCTAGTCCTCTGTACCATGCACAGCATTGATTGGAACAGCAGTTGTTTTACTGATTGTTGTTGTTGTTGTGTCTTTCGGCTTTTCCTTTCGGCTTTTCCTGGTTAGGGGTTGCCACAGCGGAACTCCGGTCCGCTAATGATTGGCAGTAGATTTTTATGTGCCGAGTTGCCAGCCCTGACACACAACCTTCAACGAAGGTACGCCCATTCACGCATGTCTCTAGCTGAGAATCGAACGGGACAACGTCTTACTGTCAGGCGACAGCGCTACCGCAGCACCACCATCGCAGTTACTTTTACTGATATGTGGCAAAATATTTACTGACTTCAGCATCTTATTTTTCAGCCTTTAGATGATGGTCGGACAGTCATCATTCTGAATGCACTATTTTAAATACAGATACAGCTTTATTAGATATTAAAGACTGATATGATATTCTTCATCCTAGTAAGTAACATGTTGTAAACATAGATAAATTCAGATACTGATGACTGTCTTTTCCTTCTCTCTTATATGCCATGTCACATGGAATATTATACTGGTACATCCGTAGTGACAAGTTATCACCTTGACTTGGTCTAGTCTCAGCTTGGTAATGTTTTGCTTTGGCTCCCAAAGAATCATGTTTTCCTCCTTAAATTGTCCCTGAATAGCTCATACATGCATTTGATGATGACTGCTGTGCCACACTGCATTTTCCTAACTGCTGTTCCTATTAATTGTTGAGCATTCTTTAACAAAAAGCTCTGTAAACTTTTATTGAAGACACGTCTACAGAACTGACTTTACCCTTCAATGACAAGACCATAGGGGTAGTATGGGTATCTGTCCACAACTTTTGTCCCCCCCCCAGTCACTGGCTTTTGATGCATCCAGTGAAGGCAATGGATGCTCCCACGTAATCTTCCTGTGCTGAAGCTAGCAAGGGATATCTCTGGCTGACATCAGCTTTAACAAAAATAATGTTTTTATGCAGATTTTTGTTTAAAAATTGGTAAATTAAATTCAGAATAATGTGGGAAGCATCATGGCACTATAAGTTTCACATTTTCTGACACAAGACTATAAATTCTCTTCTGTTCAGGGACATTTTAAGAGGAGTTGATAGTGTATTTTTGCAACTCTTTTTCTTTCACTGTCAGTTTTTAATAATCACTTTACAATTTTCTCATTTTCTTATAAAAAGAGTACAGTGCAACTGAAGTAGAAAAAGTGTTCAAAATGCTTACTATTTAACAGCATTATTATAGTGCTTTAATATTTGGTGTATGGTTGTGCATATTTTAAACATTAGAAGCCATAAGTTAAAATTTAAAAGTAATTAAACATGTTTTAAACAAGTTACTTGTAGGGTGTGGGTGACCTAGGTAACTTTAGTGGCTACCCTATTGCTGAACAAAATTTGATTTCTCAGGCATCATTTGCCCAAGGCTCAAGATGCCAAGGACAAGAGTATCTCCAGAGAAACTTATTGCTGGTGAGATGTGCCAGTAGTGATGCCCTTTTGTGGGTAATTTCCCCCTTCTTCGAGTTGATATATACAGAATACATATATGTATATGTATATATATATATATATATATATATATATATATATATATATATATATGTATGTATATGGGTCCCCTTCAAAACATCTAAAACCCATAGCATCTAATTTCATAACATTGAGACCAGAACATCTAAAACCCATAACATTGAATTTCATAACATCTAACAGTACAAATCCCATGAAAATAACATCCCCTCCACATATAATGTATAATGACACCAAACTACCAAACACACTTTTTACCACATTTCTGCAGGGGGGCTTGATACAGTGGGGTTAGGAAATTATCTTTTACCCACTGTAGTGCAATCTTGGAGATGGTATATTTAATTTACGAGGGATGTGGGGGGTGCAGGGGGGCTTGCCCTTCTGCAGAAACATAGTAAAAAGTGTGTTTGGTAGTTTAGTGTTGTTATATGTGGAGGGGATGTTATTTTCTTGTGATTTGTAGTGTTAAATGTTATGAAATTAGATGTTATGAAATTAGGACCTATATATATATATATATATATATATATATATATATATATATATATATATATATATATATATATACAGGCCCGTTTCGGTTTACCAAAGTTTCAAAACTTCGAACATCAGAAGTCCGAGACTGTATCATTTTCCTCACTGTAATACGATCTTGCTGTTGGTATATTTAATTAGCAGGGGATGCGTGGGGTGCAGGGGACTTGCCCCCTTGCAAAAAACGTAAAAAAAGATATGTTTTTATTTTTTTATTTTAGTTTTGAAGTTTCAAAACTTTGATCATATGATCTCAGCTGTATGATGCTTGATGTTTTGAAACTTTGGTAATCCAATAGGGATATATATGTATATATAGATAGATAGGTATAGATATATATATACATCACATGCACACACACAAATTCAGGGGAGCTTGCTGTCCACATCAGGGGTGCAGGGAGGGGCCTGGAACCTCTGCAAAAAAAAAAAAAAAACACTTAAAATATGTTTTTTATGCATTTTTGTGGGGGCAGAGTTTGGGAATTTGCAGATTCCATTCGGGTTTCATCTTCAAAGACTCAGTGGAAATTACTTTAACACAGGAAATTGTTTACTTTTGCAGTTACTGTATTCACACAGTACAGCTTATTTAAATATTGTTCTTGTTTAACAACTTAGCCTGTAAAGGGGTGTTAAATGCCAGTGATGGTTTATTCCTCCTTTTATGATGAAGTTGCATGAATAAACTACCTGTAGTTCATGATTTGGAATGACACATCATTCTGTTGTAGTCCTGACTTGTTTATTTTGTGCATTTGTTGTTTTGAAATTTTGCAGGTTTGCCTTCAGATTAGCATTGCATTTTACTGAATTGCATCAAGTGTACCTCTTTTGTGATGTCAGATAGATGACCTGTCTTACAACATGTAGACTAAGGTAGCTTATGTAACAGACCTGATTTATAATGTAGGCAAGTCATCCTTAACTGCATGGGTATAAATGTACTTTGATCACTTTAAGGTTAAATTTCAGTAAACAATCTAAATGCACAGTGTATTATAGCACAGGGCACTTGTTCTGTGTTCTGTTTTTGTCATATACAATGGACCTAATAGAAATACAACTTCCCTTTGTCATGGAGTACATATGGATAAGGTCTTGTTGAATGACTGGACTGCAGTGTCGGAGCTACAATAAAAGAATAGTGCTGTGCTGGCTGGCCTACAGGAACAGTGGCAAGGACAACAGTAGTGTTCTGGGTTTGGATGTAAGAACAGAAAGTCTTAGGGGTGTTAAGGGAGAACTAAGGTAGGCAGCCAGCTACAGTGACTCTGTCTGGGTGAAAGGGGAGATGCTCATTTTTCGAGGACTGTCTCATAGGCTTAGGCTTGGGGGAAAATGTTTACTTCCTCATTCAGATGATGTAATATAGTCCTTCTACTGCAGGAGTATGCTTTCATTAATTTCATATCACTGTATGGGTTGGCACAGGTTGGCAGTCTCAAAGAAGAAGAATATAGCACAGCCACTTAACTTAGCTGAAGGACTTCCTAAACCTTGATTCATCACTCATACCTGCCTTCTGCATCTCTGCTTGTTTCAGTAATGATGGTGTCACGTTTGTTGGGGAAGAGGTTAATCCCACCACCTCCATATTCAGCCAGAGAATCAGAGCCAAAATTGTGACCTCCCCCACCAAAAAAAAGGCTACAGGTAAATCCAATGAGCTAGGTGGAACTTAGATCCCTCACAGAGACTTGATACAAAAATAGGGTGAGTGAAAGAAAGGGAGTGAGTCTCCATTCCTTTTAAAGACCAGTTATGAATTAAAAGTCTGCAACATTTATATACTCTGTTTTTTTCCTTGAATCTTTGAAAATTCTGACATGGAACACAAAAATGTAATACTGTACTATATTGTACTATGCAATCTTTCATTGACTAAGTCAGTGCTTTATTTATAATTGAACAAGTGGAAGTTAATTGCTTTAACTTTTTAAATAGGTCCAGGCTACTGTAGTGGGTCTTCTCGCTGCTGTCGCTGCTGTAATCCTGGGATCGTTGTCAAAAGGATACCTAGACTTTAGTCAAGCAGCAGTGCTGTGTGCAAGCAGTGTGACAACAGCCTTCATAGCAGCACTTTCATTAGGTGAGTCATTGCTTTAATCTTAGTTTACAAGGCCATGACAACTGGTAGTGTTAAACTAAGTGGTATAGCTTATGTAGTGAGTTGTTGCAGCTATTTTGATATACACACATATAAATATGTATATGTATACACTTACAAATGTTTTTACTTCACAGATTATCTGCAGGAAAATCTGTTTATGCAAAGCAAAGAGATAATGCATGTGCTCATTTTAATTGGATTGTGAGCCTTCCAAGGAAATGCTCATTATAGGTCTACACAGCTGTTTATATTATAGCAATAACCCACGCCTGGGTGTGGGTAATGCTGGATTTACCCACGGTTGGCGTGGTTTGGTCATGAGGGCGAAGCCCGAGTGACCAAACAAAGCTAACCGTGGGTAAATCCAGCATTACCCACACCCAGAAGTGGTTATTGTTATATAATGACATTATTTAAGAAAAAAAATAATTACTTTTCTTAAATAATGGCATTGTATAATGCCTCCTTGCTGCCCTTCCGCAGCTGTCTGGTATTCTGCAGCAGTTCTGATGTACTGTGCATGCGTATGCCTATGCAGTACATCAGAGCTGTGGGCAAAAGCAACGGAGAAAGCAAGATCTCCGTTGCTTTTTACAAACTGTTTTGCTATGTTAAATGGGTTTAACATAGCGAGACAGCTTTAAAAAAAGCAATGGAGTCTCCGTTGCTTTTTTTAAAGCTGTCTCGCCATGTTAAACCCATTTAACATAGCGAGACAGTTTTGAAAAAAGCAATGGAGAAAGCAAGATCTCCGTTGCTTTTTACAAACTGTCTCACTATGTTAAACGAGTTTAACATAGCGAGACAGCTTTAAAAAAAGCAATGGAGAATCTCCATTGCTTTTTTTTAAAGCTGTCTCGCTAGGTTAAACCCATTTAACATAGCGAGACAGTTTTGAAAAAAAGCAGTGGAAAAAGCAAGATCTCCAATGCTTTTTAAAGTGTTTCGGTATCTTAAATGGGTTTAACATAGCGAGACAGCTTTTAAAAAAATCAACGGAGATACTCCGTTGCTTTTTTTAAAAGCTGTCTCGCTATGTTAAACTCGTTTAACATAGTGAGACAGGTTATAAACAGCAACGGAGATCTTGCGTTCTCCGTTGCTGTAAAAAAAAAAAAAAAAAAAGAGTTATACTAATGGAAAAAGTCTGGGAGACCGGACCTTTTTCCATTACTATAACTCTGGTTTACAACGTGCACGCTGACCAATCAGCGTGTACGTTTTGGAATATTAATGGGGGGGGGGGTCATGCTATAATGATAATTATTAACAACTAATTAATCAAGTAAGCTTCCAAGACCCTGGGCAAAATTACATTAGTTAGCTAAAATAAAATTCATTTGATATATACAAATCATATTACAGTTACTATCAAAGATCTAAAACATTCAAAATAAACTTACTGAATAAAAATATATGAACAGATTGAACAAGAAATCTTAGCTCATTGAAGAAAAATGTACTGTAAACATGCTTGATCTGACACAGAAATGAACTTTGTCTTTTTAAGATATATTTATGATACAAAAGGCTTCATTTAATCCAGTTGGTTGCAGTAAGTTCAGTAAGAACATTTGGAGTATTTCCTTCTGTTCAGTTTTATTTAACCTCTTACCACCCGATTTCAGTGGTGGTGCACATTCCTACCTCATGAATTTTAAAGCAAACACACCCCAATCCATTGTTTTAAAAGTGAGCATTCAAGGGTAATCATTCTAATCAGTTTGTACATTTTGTGTACCTTGACCCGGATTCATAGAAAAGCTGCACAGTATTCAGCACACCCTTGCACCTAAAATAGTAATGTGAAGAGTGGTGCAGGCTAATGATGTTGTCTTTTCCATCTGGATTCAACAGTGGGTTATTGGATCTGACTTGAATCCAAGACTGGCCACATTCCACAGACTTCAACCCATCAAGTTTCACCTCCTCTTCCCATAGTCCCCTGCTCCTCAGGACTACCTCAGATCTTGTTTGCTGCTCTTCCTGGATAGCAGCATGGTCAGTTTCTCCTGCTAAGGTGTATCCTTTGCTAGCATTTAGCTTAGTTCTTTCCTAGGTCCTCTACCCTGTTTTTGTATAGCTTTGGTTAGATATGTGGTGTTGTGTTTAGGTTTTTAGGTTAGGGTTCTGCTGTTAATGGGCTTTTTCTGCCTACTGAGTATATGTATGGTTAGTGGTTTAGGTTTTTTGTTGTGTGCTTTTTTTAGTGACACAGCCCTGGTTTTCTTCTTGTTGTTGTGGTGCATTGCTTTTTTGTACATTTGGAATGGGTAAGGGTTTGGGTATAGTTGGCTAGGCTTAAAATGGCCCACAAGGGCAGTTAGCCTAGTACTAATCTATGAAACTATAAGGGCTTCAAGAAATGTGTAGAGTGCGGGCAAAAACTCTTCTCCCAGGATGCACACAAGTGAAGTGTCAATTATTCAGAGGCTTCCCATTTGGATTCCCCTTGCTCTATTTGCAAGGATTTCGGCACACATACCATTAACGAGAAGAAGACCAAGCTGGTTCTATAAGGGCTCCTTCCAGCTGGTGATTCCTCTTTGGCCTCCACCAGCAAGGAGGAGAAGTTTGATGGGGTCACAAGAGATCCAATGACTGCCGTAAAGCTGCTAAGAGGGACTGAGAGTGTTCAACTCCCTCTTCTTCTAATCCTTCATCATATCCAAAGGTCCAAGACCATCTACCCCTCTGACAGCTTTGGCTGCATTGTCTGCTCCAACACTTTGGAGCCTGTTACCTTCACAGCAAGTTGTAGGGAAGATTTTGTCCCATTTCATCAGTGTACCAAGCCCCTTCTGGTCTAAGGGTAATGTATATCTCTCCATTTACTCATTTGGGTGTCATCACCAGAGTCATCTTTGTCTCTACCCAGGATCAGAGTTTCTGTGGTTCTTATCTGGTCATCAGTGCCCCCTTCCAGCAGACAAGTCTTCAAGCCTCTTTCAGTAGCTTCATCAGCTTGGTCGTCCTGGTCACTTGGGAGTTTATGACCCACGGAGTTGAAACAGTTGGTGCAGTCCTTTATACAGGCATAGATGTAATTAGGACTCATCCTCTCAGTTTCAGGCCTTCAACCTGTTGTTATGACTACATTACACTGCTTTCATCCCTTAGGTCTATCTGCTGTGATGTTTTTGGAGTTGGCTGCCTTTCCTCCCTTAGGTCAATTTTGGTGCAAACCTATACTCTGGTTTCCTCAACTCTGGCTGGGTCTGAGCCAAGTGGAAGCCAGAGCCAAGGTATCAATGTGTGGGTATGCAGGTCATGTTTGATGATCCTTGTTTTGGGGTCATCCATCCCACTTGGGACCTCTGCACTGGACAGTTCTGCTCAAGTCTCAGCACTGTAGTGGGCTGGAGAAGCCTCTGGGTCTGGTGCATTCTTGAGGTATTCATATCCTAGTTCCGCCGGCTCTGAGGTGCATACTCCAGCTTCTGCCTTTGATGTTGTGAAAAGGATGTTCTCCTGCCAGGAGAAGGAGTGGTCAGTTACGGCCGGTTCCCCCCCCTTCGACATCTGCTGTGTGGACACAGTTCTAACTGTTCTGGGACAACTCACCCTGGGTGGTCGCCAGTCTGCCCTTCCTTTAGGGCCCCCCCTACCCTCTTCCACCCCTCCATTCTCCAGGTTGGGAAGATTTAGGCAAGAGGCAGTGCAAGAGGAAGTGCCTGATCTCTCCAGAAGACTCCCTCACTGATGATACCGACCACAAGGAAGGTGAAAGGTCCCCAAAATCTCGACTCGAGGGCACCTCTTTTGTCTTTCTTTTGGAGCAGCTTTGCCAGCATGGGAGGGAAGTGCCTGGACTCTCCAGAAGAGTCCCTCACTGATGATACCGACCTCAAGGAAGGTGAAAGGTCCCCAAAATCTCGACTCGAGGGCACCTCTTTTGTCCTTCTTTTGGAGCTGCTTTGCCAGCATGGAAGGATGGACCACTGAATCTCCATCTCCTGAGGAGTCCGCTGTTTGGGATGATTTTGGTGTGGGCCATCCATATCCTGCATAGATTCACCCTCTCCTTTAGATGCTCTTATTGACCTGGTGTCCTAGAGGGCATGGAAGGAGCCTGATATGGTAGAACTGATCCCTAAGAAGCCAGACCAGATTCTTGACCCCCCCCCCCAAAAGGACCAATAACACTGGAGTAAGGATCCAGTTGTGGATGCTGTCATGGTGGCAGCAGTCATTAAAAGGATATCTTGGAAGACAGTTCCTTGGTTCATTCCCCAACTAGAGAATCTCGGGCATTGGACTGACTAGGGAAGCGTTCTTGCACCTCAGCCACCTTTGCACTGAGGGCTTTGAATTATCTAGCTCATTTGACCAGACTTCAGCATGACATTCTGCCAGAAGTGTCAAGAGTAATTAAGGCTCAGCAGACTCTGGAGTTTCAGAAGACTTTAAAGACACAGATGTTCAGTTTGCAATCTATTTCTAGCGTGTCCATGTGTCAGCTGTCTAATACGTTTGATGGCATGCTCCAAGCCACTGGCACTGGCATTGACTTTGTCGCTACATGAGTGAGGCTGTGTAATTTTGCAGACTACTTCAAGCCATCCTTTATTAATATCCCCTTTGATGTCTCCTCTCTTTTGGGGCCCAAGGTTAAAGACACATTGACCAGAAATGAGCAGGATGAGAAGATGCCGTCTGCCATGGGAGTGCATTTTGCTATCCCTCAATGGACCTTTTCTAGGAATCAGAAGGGGATAATCTCTCTTTTTTAATAAAGCATAGCACTCATTCCAGGAATCGCCTTCTGATGGTTCCCCTGTAGCAGTGGGGTAACCACAACAAACATCATCTCTGCAGTGGTGGTGGTCCAGAGAATCAGGGTTTTTGCCAAGGTTTTTCCAGGAGGCCCTTTCAACAACCCTGAAGAGTTGCCTGACTGTCTGTCTGTCTCTGGAGACAGTTGGGACCGTTTTGGCTGTACACCCAAAAGCTTGGGAGGCCATCACCTCTGACACATGGGTGTCGAGAGTCATATCTAGAGGCTATGCAGTTCCACTTTTGGATACCCCAAATTTAAATTCCAAACATCTCCCAGAACACCACCCAGAGAAAGGTTGTGGCCATTCAAATCCAAAAGTTGTTAAAAAAATTGAGTCATCCAAGAGGTCCCATCAGACCAATGCAGATCTGGTGCATATTCAAGATTCTGTTTCATTCCAAAGAAGAACAAGGACCTCAGGCCAATTTTGGATTTGAGCAAGTTGAACTGGTTTGTAAAACAGACCAAGTTTCAGATGGTCACATTTACAGTCCATTCTACATGTCTTGAGGAAGGATGACTGGATGCACTCAATAAACCTCACAGATGTGTACCATCATTGTGAGGTAATCCAAGAGGCTTCAACTCCAATTATTATCAATAATGAGCACTGCCCTATGGTTTCACCACTGCCCCCCTGAGTGTTCACCAAGTATATGGCTGTTGTGTCAGCTTGGCTCAGCCTGCAGGGGTTTCAGGTCTTTCCTTATCTGGATGGTTGGCTGCAGACCACCTCCACAAAGGCATTATTGATCAGAGCCAGGGACACCTTACCTCAGTTGTACAGTTCTTTAGGGATAATAGTCAGCTACCAAAAATCCAGTCTTCTTCCTGTGTAGTCAATAGAGTGTGTAGGTTGCCACTTGGACACAGTTTCTTAGATTGCAAAGCTGCCAGTGTCCAGAGTGTTAGTCTTGCAGGGCTTGTTCTTTCGTTGCTGTCTTGTCAAAATCCTCTAGCTTATCCTGTTCTTAGGCACTTGGGGCACATGGCATCCCCATTTGTTTAGTTCCCCTTGCAAGGTACTACATGAGGGTTCATCAGTGGAAGTAGGCAATGCAGTGTTCTTATATGACACATCCAATGGAGTTTCCAGTTGTACTGACAGAGGTCTGTCAAAATCAATTCAGGTGGTGGTTGGAGCCTCCCTTAGTGTCCACTGGAAGGCAGTTTGTTCTTCCCTGTCCTCTGGGCATGGTCACCATGGGTGCCTATCTTCTGAAGGGAGGGTATTTTGAAGGGAGGACCATCCAAGGGACTTGGTCCAGTACCAAAGGCAGTCTTTACACCAATGTCTTGGAGATGAGGGCTGTTCTGCAGGCTTTCCAAGATGTTCTCCCCAAGGGTGTGATTTCTTATCAGAGCAACAACATGTCACTGGTATCGTACCTGAAAAAAACAAGGAAAAACCTGTTCTTATCCTCTTTGTCAAGAGGCCATGAGAGTTTGGCAGTGAGTGATTTCATCTCAGCGATTTCTGGTTGCAACACACATCCTGAGGTGATACAACATATTAGCAGATAATTTCAGCAGGAACACACACTATGTGCAGGAGTAGTCTCTGAGTCTGAGAGTGGTTCCTCAGATTTTTTGGCACTGGGCCATTCAGTTTTGCAATCTGTTCACATCCCCTTACAACACCAAGAGCAGCAGCTATTATGCCTTAGTTCCCTCCTCAGGGACAGTGACCCAGGGATGCTCTTCTGTATGCCTGGTCACTTGGTGTCCTTTACACCTATCCCCGACTCTGCTAATGTTAACGTTTCTTCAGAAGGCAGCCTGTTACAGAGTGAGTGTAATCCTCATCGCCCCCATTTGGCCTCATCAGGTGTGTTTTTCTAGATTCCTCATCTGCTCTGCCTCCACTGCCCAGGTTGCTGTACCATGCAGTAGTACTGGTTGCACAACTATTTTTGTGCACCTTACTTTTTACTTTTTTCTTTGGGCTTCTTCTAGCACATACTATCACTGACATTCTCTGCCAACTGGTTGCAGCCCTGCTGATTCTAGCTTTGACCTCCTCATTCAGACTTCCCTTCTCCTCAACCACCCTTCCAGATAATTGAAGCTGTTAACCTGTTCCACTATTTTCCCTTCCATCTCAGTTCTCATCTTCTTCTGATTTCCACAATTTGCTGACATTATAACTGTCTTATTTTATCTGTATTTATTTTCATCCTGTGTGCCTTCAGTTTTGCATTCCATTCCCCTATCATCTTCTGAAATTCTTGCTCACATGTGCATACAGCAGCTTTGTTAATCTGTCACCACTAATATGTTTGCTAATGTATCCCATCAGCAGTATGATCAGCATTTTACTCAGTGCTTAACCTTGATGCACATCCACTCCCACTGGAGTCCCACTGTGAGTCCGAACACTGTTTGTACCTGTGTTATTGGGTCCTTGTACATAGCCTGAACTTATTCTACTGTTTCTGGTACTTTGAACTATTGCAGTACTGTCCAAATCAGCATTTTTGGAAACTTATTGTATGCTTCTCTCCAAGTGTAGGAATGCCCAGTTGAACTCTCCTCATCTCTAGCTTCTTGTCAACTCTGTCTCACTACAAACATCAAGTTGGTTGTGCTACATCCTGATCTAAATCCAAACTGCTCGTCTTTCATTTTCCTTCCACTATTCTTCATATTTATTTATCAGTCACTGTCTCCAGAACTTTCATGCAGTGTCACATTAGTTTGATACCTCTATTCTGCCCACAGTTGTGAATATTGCCTTTGTTCTCGTACTCTAGCACTAGTATGCTTGTTCTCCAGTCATCTGCGATATGCCTATCTGTCCATACTGCTATGAATACCCTCTGGAGCCATTTTTTCCCTAACTCACCCAACATATTGAGCATATCTGCCGAAACTTCATTTGAGCCTGCTGCTTTCCCTGACTTCATTTTCCTAAAAGCTATTCGTACTTCTGCTATGGTGGGCTTCTCTTCTTTTTTCATCGTAGGCTGTGTCTATGGTAATACAGCTTCTGTGGGATTGTCTATGGGAAGTACTCCATCCATCTGCCTTTGGTGCCCTGTGGACTGATGATGAGGTTGTTACTGTTTACCCTTCTGTCTTTGCCTTGCAACCTGATAGTTTCTTTGCGCCATCTGCTGAGTCACTTTCCTGAAGCTAGTAGAGTGCCTCTAATGCCTTGTTCTTTTTGTTAGCCAACCTGTATTCTTTCTTTGCTTGGTTAGTTTTTGTATCTGCCACTTTTTCCTGCACTCCTTTGATTTCCTGAACTTCTGTACTCCACACCAGCCTTCCTTATGTACTTTATTTAATGTAGTAAGCGCTTTCGCTGGAAACAATTCTCCAGCTTCTTCAGACTAAAAAATGACATGACAGTCACTCCAAACTTTAAAAACCCACTTAAAAACCACACTTCCAATGAAATTCACAAGTAAAATGATGTCATTCAAGCTCGTTCTAATTTAAAGCAACAAGATAAAAACATTCTGAACACCAAGATGCTGTTCCTATATGAAAAACGCTTGTATTTAACAAGTGAAACATACAATGCTATTTTTCCTTATTAAAATAAATAACATATTATACTTGGTTACTGTGTTACTCAGATTACAAACTATATACAAATGGCTGCAGACAATTTAATTCACAATACTTATGCTTTGTACTGCTTTTATCAACAAAACTACTGTAAACAATGTTGTTAAATAGAACCCTCTAAACATCTTAGACAAATACAATAATTGTGCATGTGAGATACGCTATAAGCCTAACCATGTTGATTTTGTTCTAGTGGTGTGAATTAATACATGCTATACAATGTATGTATAACGGTGTATAGCCTTGAGTATTTCCTTGAGCTCTTGTACTTCCTCTGCAGTCAACTTACAAGTCTTCAGCCTAGTCTCTGTTGACCTTAGAGACTTCTCTGACCACAACTTGCAGCTGACTGTGGCAACCAGTGGTTTATGCTGAGTTCTCAACCCTCCTCAGAAAAGATATCCCTCCTAAAAAAATCTCTGTCAAATTAAACTTAGATTGCCAAAGGTGTTTAAATTGAAAGAATATTTAGCAAACTGTCTTGTCTGATACAAAAAAAGTTTATGTATGGTAAGACAGAATCTAAGACTGTATCCCATTCTGTTCTTCACACTGAAGGAATTACAGTTTAGGAATTTGGGAATTCAGAATCTATTTTCCCCCAAATTTCATTTCAGAGGGACATAAATTCTGGGTTTAACGGCTTTGTTTATTTTTATTTGGTGAGATGAGGAGCATTACAGTTTTAGAAGCAGTGATACAGTTTATTATGGGCCATGAGATTCTTTGCAGTACCACATTGTGACCCATTGGTTGATCCTAAATTTGATCCTTGAAAGTGACCCAGACACAAATAAAAATGTACAGGAAGAGAGACTGCATTTCTCAGAAACACTTATTTAATAACTTTAGGTGGAATTGTACATTACTATCTTAGAATTATAGATTTTTTTACCAAACATTTTTAAACACCAATTATCACTTAAGACATAGGCACACATACATTAATATAAAATAAAACAAGTCATATTAACTTTTTTTAAAATTTACATACATTATATATTATTCTTGTGTTTCCTTATGCTTCCCTTTGCAGATGCAAGATTTTTTTTCCTTTTTATTAAATATTCAAGAGTCTGCATACATTCCAGCAAAATTATTTATTTATTTGTTTATTTATTGGTATTTGTTTGCCAGGAAAGTCTGACTGGATCCAAGGTACCCATTGTCCGTTGTCATTGGAGGCCTGGGGAGAAAAACATCCAAGACATACAATGACATGAAATAACATATACAATACTCCTCACCTTGGAAGGTGCTGACATCTGTGCAGTCACTGAGACATGGTTCAAGGCCACAGAGAGCACCCTGGCCGTGCAAGGCTACAATGCCTTCCACATATTCACACCTCAAAATGAGCATGAAAGAACCAAAGGTGAAGGTGTATCTGTCTTCATTAAAGCCAAGTACACCTCAAGACTGGACAAACAGCACGTCTGTCTCAAACTGCTCCATGTCCAATTAACTGTAGGCAGAATACCCTACCCCATCATTGCTAAGCTATAGGTCCCCCACCATGAACCAAGGAAAGCACACCGCCTACCTGGACTTACTGGAATCACTCATCACACAGCCCAACATCTTAGTCATGGGAGATTTCAACTATCCTTCCATCGACTGCATGACATACATGAGCATAAATATTCTCGCCCAGAGGTTCCTGTATACAGGTGTAGTCAGTGTTTATCATAGACTCACTCTGTGAATTACATCCATCTGACCAAGCACAATTGAGATAACTCTGTATTAACATGTCTAAGCTTGTGAGGACTCTAGGGTCACTAACCTAGTATCCTCCTATATAATTCATAAGGTCCAAGACATAGAAATAACCTGAAATAAAGTCTACAATAGTGTAAGTTTACATAATTCATAAACAGGTAAAAGAAAATGAAATATGCAACATATTGGGCTAGATGCCAAAATTGTTGCTGTCTGTGTAATTCTGCCCTGATTCCAAAAGTCTTGCCGTCAGTGCATAAGTGACTTACTTCAGTCTAAAGCTTATCTATAAACAGGCTTAAACTAGGAACCATGTTTTGACAAGATGGAGTTTTCAGATGAAACCCATGTAGATACTGGACTATCAAGTGAAAAAGGTTTGACTAAAAGTTCCTTGAAATAGTATATAAAAAAATAATGTCATTGGCAATGCAAATAAAACGCACAGTAGAAGGGAAATTTATATGTTTTATTTTACATTTGTTTACCAGAAAAGTCAGACTGGGTATATTGCCCTTTTTCAGCAGGGCCCGTGGAGAAAAGCTTAATTGTTAGTACAATTTTGTATTACATTGGCAAGAAAAAAGCAGAATCAAAAATTAAAACAGGAAGCAGTAACCAAAAACAAGTATGGTTAGTACAGAGAAGAGGGAAGTAACAGTATACATTGGAGACATATCTAAAGACAGTTTTTGGTATTGTACAGGGTGATCACACATTTATACAATGATTCAACAATGTAAGAACAGATGTTCTTTGTGATTCATTGTTGCAGTCATCACACTTGGGTTATCTGCCTGCAGGTAGCCCTCAGTTGGCCCGAATACCAGAGTCTTGGGATTTCTGCATTGGATGCTGTCGCCTCTTCCATGACGTCAGGTCATCAGGGGTATAAAACATACAGCCGACGCCATTACATCAGTCTTTCTTGCCATGGAGGAGCCCAAAGCAGAAGCAGTTTGCAAGTGCCGGTCGGCCGCTACCTGAAATTTTCGTTTTTTGAGTTTCAAACGTGAAGTCTTCTAAAGCTAAGTACCCCATTGTGGATCCTTTTTCCTTGCTCTAACCGATGTCAGAAAAAGTTAACAATTGTCTTGCCGGTGGAAAGCAAATACCTCACAGAGTTTCTCATTCTTACTGCGTCACCTGTTTAGGCCCAGACCACAACGTCCCTCGCTGTTGGTTTGGTGCCTTGTTTAAAGCCCGAACCATTCGTCGTCAGGCTATATTTGTCACTAAATTCTTTTGCTCTCATTCTCCGTATTCCGAAATGGCATCAATAAGCCGTCCGACTAGTGATCTTCCGAAAAAACTTAAGGATAAAGACAGAGACAGACCGCATAGGTCCAAAACTGCCGACGATGCTTCCGTTAAGCTAGTCGCCAGTTCACCGGTACTCAGTGAGGCGCCTTTGCAGCTCCTGATACCCACTTCTACAGATTTGCAGGCCCCTGCTGAGACCCATTCAGAGTCCGGTATGCAGCGAGAAGCTTCTTTGACTATGGAACCTGCGGATGTCTCTACCTTGGATGGGTCTGAAGTCGCTGTGCAGGCACCAGCTTCTGAGGGTGTATTCTGACCTACCGATGTTCGTATTAAACCGAAACCTCATTTTTAGCTAAAACTACTGGGTTCTCAGGCCCAGAGTTCGCTCTACACCTAGAAAACTGACAACCAAAGCACATGCTCAAGCTCCCATGCCACAAAAACAAATGCTTAGAATGGCTGAAGACCTTATTACTCTAATTAGAGGAAGCCAGCCTTCCCCAGCTAAAAGACAAAGTATTGAATTTCCTCCTGATTCTACAGACCAGGAGTCTGATGACTCTGACCCTTCGGATTACCAGGACATACCCTTATCTACCTATGAGGATTCAGATGCAGAGGATTCCATTCCCTCTGCCTCCCCTCCAGAGGATTTTTCTTTTGGTGAAACCTTGCATACCTTACGCTGGGAATGCCAGGATTATCCTCAGTCCAAAAAGCGACTCAGAGAATTTTTAGATTTGCCTCAACACAGGCCTCTGGCTATATCCCCCGTCCTGGCTATTGTAGATGATGTCTTCATGGAATCCAGTCTTACTCCCGACGCTTTACCACTAGCCCCTAGGAAACCTGACAGGTACTACAGAGTACCTGACTCTCACAAATTTCTGTTTAAGAATCCTACTGCGGATCCAGAGACCATTTCCCAGGGACCTAAAGGCATTGAGGTTACTACAGCCAAAAACCCTACCCCTTCAGACAGGGATTCTAGAGCTTTAGACAGATGGAGTAAGAAGGTATATACCTCTGCAACTCTTGCCATCAGGGCTTTGAATTGCCAGTTTTACATGTTGAAGTACCAGCAACATATTATGGAACTAATTAAACAAAAAATGGTGTTACTTCCAGATTGTGCAGAAAATAAAGATTTACAAGAGTTAATGCATTCTGCAAACCAAGTTAGTAAACATACTTTGCAGTGTGAGTTTGATGCCTTAGTAGCATCTTGCAGGGCTGCTGCCACTGGGTCTGTACTGAGATGGCATGTTTGGCTGAAGGAACAAATCTTGCCAGACCATGTCAAAGCAAAATTACTATATGCTCCATTAAATCAGGATTGTTTGTTTGGCACAAAAGCAGAAAACGTTCTTAAAAAGATGGAGGAAAATGCTAAATCTATGCAAACTGTCAAAGATTTCTTACAGGTGCAGCCACCTAGATTCAGTAGGCACTGGCCTTCAAAAAACTTGTCCTTTCCAGTCCCTCATATGCCTTATCAGTCCAAACCCAGGGAAACAGACTACTAAGACTACAGTCTCAGGGTATGCAGAGATCTAAACAATGGAGTGCTCCCACCTCAAAAATAGGGAGTGGTAAGCTACCCCATTATGGAAAAAGTTCACAATGACTTTTCAATCATCCTTCCCAGCCATGCCCAAGTACTTGCACCCCTAGGAGGAAAACTCACCCTTCATGCAAAAAACTGGATGCCCATTACTCAGGACCGATGAGTTCTAAACATTGTATCCCAGGGATACAGATTCTACTTCCACTCACTGCCCACCCCAAGCAGGTTGCCAGACCTTCCTCCAGACCAGTGGGCAGAGGCTCAAAAGCAAGTACTTTCCCTTCTCAATATCAGGGCTATTCAACCTATTCCAATAGAACAAAGGGGACAGGGTTTCTACTTCAGACTGTTCTTGGTACCCAGGAAAGAGAGCTCTTGGCACCCTATCCTGGATCTGTCAATTCTCAACACCTTTCTGGTGGTCCCAAAATTCAAAATGTTTACACTGCAACAGCTTCTTCCTATGCTAGCCAAGGATGCCTGATTAGTCACCCTAGACTTAAAAGAAGCACATCCCCATAAGGGAGTCTTGCAGGAAATATCTACGTTTCAGGGCAGGCTCTATGCAGTATCAGTTCTCTGCACTTTTCTTTGGCTTATCTACTGCACCCAGAGTATTCACAAAATGCCTGGCTCCAGCCATTGCATACTGCAGGCACAGAAATATTCAATTTTACCCATATTTGGATGATTGCCTGATTCAGGCAGACTGTCAGGAATTGCTACTTCAGCACCTGGCATTTGTAAAAAGACTCCTAACTTCACTGGGGTACACTATCAATGAAAGAAATCACAACTGGTGCCCAGTCAAAAAATTGTATTCCTGGGAGCAAGCTTGAACACAGCTTCCCAGATGGCATTCCTCACTCCAGAAAAACAGGTCTATTTGACAAGCTACTTCAAACTAATGGCCACCAAAACCCAGCTAATCTGCAAGGAAAATACTGCAAGCCCTAGGGTTCATGGTCTCATGCATTCTGCTAATTCCATATGCAAGACTGCATATGAGAAAACTTCAGTGGTACTTAAAAAGTCTCTGTTTCTCGGGACCTGGAAACAGTGATTCTTATCATACCTTGTCTAAGGGAAGATTTCCTTTGGTGGGCAGAGGCATGCAGCCACAACAAGGGACTTCCTTGCACTCATCCCTTCACCGCTCAAACCCTGACAACAGATGCTTCAGACTATGCATGGGGGGCTCACATGGCAGGCAAATGCATTCAAGGCAAATGGAGCCCAGGACAAATTCCCCTGCATATCAATCAGAAAGAGATGTTAGCTGTACAGAATGCTCTGACAGCCTTCAAATACCTTATCCTTCCAAGACAGCTCTTGAAAAGACAGACAACACCACAGTTATGTGGTACATAAACAAGCAGGGGAGAACTCATTCCTACCCACTCTGCAGGTTAGACTTGACCCTGTGGAAGAACAGCCTTGAGCAACCAAGTGCACCTGCAAGCTCATTTCCTGCCAGGCAAACAAAATTCACTGGCAGACGACTTAAGCAGAAATCTACTGGACCCACACAATTGGAAACTGGAACCCAACTCATTCAACCGTCTAATCCAGAGGTGGGGGACACCGGAAGTGGAACTTTTTGCCTCCCCCCAAAAACCACCAATTGAGCAAATTTTGCACCAGGAATCCTCACAGCAGAGCCTGGAAGGTGGATGCCCTATCCTTTGCATGGGAAAACCTCTCAATTTATGCCTTTCCTCCTCTGCCCCTCATCTCAAAAGTACTACTCAAGATCAAACAGGACAGGCCAAGGACAATCTTTATTGCCCCAGACTGGCCACACCAACACTGGTACCCACTCCTACACCCTGGCACCTACATCAGACCCCTTCCCTGCTGTCCCAGCAGGAGGGACAGATTTTGCATTCAGAGCTGCAAACCCTAAACCTGGCTACCTGGCTTATCCTCTGAATACACCACCAGCAGCCCTCAGCAAACAGGTGTTAGACATCATCCTTGAAGCCAGAACGCCTAGTACTAGGAAATCCTATGCTGAAAAGTGGAAAAGATATTGTTCTTGGAGTCGGTCTCAAGGAAAGGACACAGCCTTGCCGACCTTGCCTCAAATCCTTGATTACCTAGCAGAGCTGCTCCACAGAGGCCTATCCTTCTCATCCATTAAGATTCATGCCTCTGCCATCTCGGCTCATTATAATACTGAGCCACCTCTCTTTTATCACCCTCTCATCAAACAGTTCCTGAGAGGCGCTAACAATTTAAGGCCCCCTAGGAGAGCTACCACCTTGGCCTGGGACCTTAACTTCATACTGGAGAAGCTCACGCTTCCCCCTTTTGAAACTGCTGCTTCAGCAGAGTTAAAATTCCTCTCTTGGAAAACAGCCTTACTTATGGCCATCACTTCAGCAAGAAGAGTGTCTGAGTTACAGACAGTAATGGCTGTGGAACCCTTCATTATTTTCCATGCTGATAGGGTTTCCCTCAGGACTAACCCATCATTTATGCCCAAGGTGTGATATCCAGTGTGGCTTTAAACCAATCCATCCATTTGCCAACCTTTTTCCCTAATCCTCAGAATAAAGGGGAAAGGATCCTGCACTCCTTGGACGTGCACAGACAGCTCAGGTTCTACTTTGACAGGACTAAACCTTTCATAAAATCTGACCAGCTGCTAGTCAGCTTTGCTACAGGGGCAGAGGGCAAGGCCATTTCAAAGAAAACCATTTCCAAATGGATAGCACACTGCATCAATTTCTGCTACAAGCATCATGGAAAACCTACCCCACAGGGGATCCAAACTCATTCCACTAGGGCTACCTCAACCTCTGCAGTATTTCTCAGGGGAGTCCCTACCAGGGACATCCTGGAAGCTGCAACCTGGAGTTCTGTACACACCTTCACCAAGCATTACCACTTACCTATTTTTTCTAAATCCAGAGCTAGATTTGCTAAAGCAGTCTTACAAGGCCTGCTAGCCAGTCCTAACTCTTCTTGACTGCCTCCACCCTTCCTCAGCTTTGGGAATCATCCCAAGTGTGATGACTGCAACAGTGAAACACGAAGAACATAGTACAGTTAAGTACACTTACCAAAAGTGTAGATGTTCGAGTGTATTCACTGTTGCAGTCCTGGTTTCCCTCCCTCCAGCCCCCCTGGCTTTCTCTGTCCTTTCTACCTATCCTCTATAGGGCTATATTTTATGGCAGGGGTATTTACTTTTTACTGGAGGTGTTCCACACCATTTAATATTCCTATTTTGGGAGCTCCTGACATATGGGGCAAGAAAAACTGATGTAATGGCGTCGACTGCATGTTTTATACCCCTGACGACCTGACGTCATGGAAGAGGCGAGAGCATCTGACGCAGAAGTCCCAAGACTCTGGTATTCAGGCCGACTGAGGGCTACCTGCTGGCAGATAACCCACGTGTGATGACTGCAACAGTGAATACACTCGAACATCTACATTTATGGTAAGTGTACACAACTGTACTTTGTGTTACAGTGTGATAGCTCATTAATAAATTAAATGATGCTAGAGTTTTAGAATGAAAAAAAACTGAGATCAAAGCTTGGTTTAAGCAATAGGGATTGTGGGGTCTGGGGAGTTGGATTGGAGTACAGGTGGGTGGAAATATTAGTTGGTATAAATGGGCAGAGAAAACTTAAGCAGAGAAGAAAAAACAGTATTATGGTAGGGTTAACCATGATCAGCACAGGTGCAAATCCTAGATTTGGTGAGGTGGGTTTAATGAGATGCTTGAAGCTTTTTAAGTTAGTTGCAGGAGTACCAATTAATATTACAGTCCCCTAGTATGATGGTCTCTTGGGGGAGGTTTTTAGTAGTTCATTGTAAGAAGGATTCAAATTTGTGTGTATTATCACCAGAGGTAATATAGATTCCAATGATGTTGATGTTTTTCTTTGGGTTCAGTTTTATTATAGCCAAAAGTATTTCTGAGTTAGAAATATCTGGGGGATTAAGGTTGATAATGTCTATTGTAAGATAGTTTTTGAGTAATAAGGTGATGCCTCTTCCTCTTTTAGATTTCCTGTCTTGTCTGTAAATATTATAAGCAGTGGAAAGTATTTCATTATCTGAGATGTCTGGCTTAAGCCAGGTTTCAGTTAGGAGGACTATGTCGGGGAGTATAGAGATAGGGTTGCATGAAGTTCCTGAATTTTATTAAGGATGCTTCTTATGTTTAAATTTATTATGAGCAGGTCATTGCTTTTTCTGGGGAGATTAAGAGGGTACTTTCTTTGTTCTTTGTTAGTATTGTACTGAATTAATGCGGGTCCAGGGTTAGAGTGAACATCTCCACTAAGGCTAAGTAGAGATGCTATTATGTAGATGTTTTTTAGGTATTTGAATATTGATTTGTTGTATTAGAGCGTTACATATGGAATGGTGTTTTGTGGGAGCCATCTAAGTGGGGCGAGGTCTATGTCTGTATAGTTGTAAATAGCTGGGTTTATGATGATAGCTGGGTTTATGATGAATGAGATTGGTTTTACATTGCAGAGGTTTTGTGTAAGGTGAGTGAAGGGATGACGTGTATTTCAGGATAGTATGGTAGGTTGTAAGATGGGCTGGGATGGAAAGCATTAGTATTATTAAGCAGTGAGATATTATCATCTTGTTGTAGTGTATGTAGGTGGGTGGTGGGAGAGAGGTGGGTATGAGATGGGAGTGTGGAGTAGAAATTATGGGGAGGTGTGTATAATGCTAGGGGAGGGGACAAGTGAAAATATTAGGTAGTGAATGACTGTTAGATTGAGGCCGTGGCTGTAGTATAGTAGAGTAGGTGTTTTGGGGGTATACTGTGGCTAACAACAGTACTGCGGTGGTGGTGCTGCGGTAGCATTGTTGCCTCGTAGTAAGACGTTGTCCTGCTCAATACTCAGCTAAAGCGTCTTCTGTGTGGAGACATGCGTGAATGGGCGTACCTTCGTTGAAGGTTGTGCATCAGAGCTGACAACTCGGCACGTAAAAATCTACTGCCAATCATTAGCGGACCGGAGTTCCGCTGTGGCGACCCCTAACTGAGAAAAGCCGAAAGACACAACAATAACTGTGGCTAACAACAAGGGGGGAGGTGTGGGAGTGTTAAACTGGCCTGGATTGATCTGTGGATTATAAATGTAATTGAAGTGGGAGTGGGTGGGAATGGGGGTAAAGTAGGGGAGCAGAGCTAGACCGAATGGAGCGGGCTGGCCTCGGGTAGAAGTGAGCAGGAAAAAAAACAGTGAAAGGACTTTTGTTTAAGTATCTTCATCGTTGTATATATGAAAATAATGCCACTTAACCCTTGCAATTGCACACCACACCAGAATTGTTATGAGTTAGTTTATAGAACTGGGGAAGCGAGGAAGCAGTTAAAGGCTTTATACATGTTTTAGTGTACAGACAGCAAGAATTAAAATTTTTGTTTTTATTCAAGCCTTATAGTTGCTATTAAGAAGTTCATTAGCAGGACAAAAGAATCTTACAAATTACAAACTGTGGGAAGCCTGTTCATTATAAAGATTAATGAAACCCCTCTTTCTATTACTCATTATGCAGACTAGTAAAAAAAACAGCCTTTTGATGTGTTAATCCTCTAATTAATTTACTGGTTACTAACAATATGACATTAGAAATTGGATGGCGGTTGAAGCTAATTTTTAACTCACACTTCAACTCCAGAGGACTTATATGTTGTCTTCATAGCCTTTATACAATTGGCCAATTAATTTTATAGGGTAAAAAGTCAGGTATCCTACAGCCCATTGGTTCATGACCAAGAAGCCCTAACAGCCCATCCATTCCTCCATCAGTGAGAGTCAGGTATGAGGGAGCAGGCCATCTTCCAGGTCCAGTGAAGTATCTTATCCATCCCTCTTCACAGGCTGCTCAGGGACTCACAGTACCTGAGTGGCTGCGGAGAAGACATGCCTGCACCCACAAGCACCTCCTTTTTCAATTGTTCAGCAAGAAGATTCCTCTTCAATACAGTGCAAGCTAGCTTGATCACAGTTGAATGATAGAAACGCTCACCTGTAGGTGTTACCAGAACTTCAAATCTAGCATCTCCCCTCCAAGATGTGTAAGACTGTGTCAGCCTCAGAAGCTCCTTCTCATGCCCCTAGTTCCTGAGATCCCTGTGATGCTAATTCATCATAGGCCTTTTGGGCAGTACTCAGTGTTTCGTCCTGCTGTGCCACAGGGTGGGTAGTTGAAATTAATTTTCATTTATCCAGTTGTTTAAATCTTATAACAAACTGAACTTCATAAACTGGTATCATTGTCCATGTAGTGAAATAAATAAATCACTGAGAACATATTTTTTATGAGCAAAAGAGAGAGAGAGACTGAAAATGTGTTTGCTACAAAGTGTGGGAGATGAGTATTCATTCATACATATGTTAGTATTTCTGTATCTATCTAATCTATCTTTCCAGTAAGCAATGAATCAAAATATATGAACCAATAATGACAAAAGTACCCATTTCAGAAAATTTAACCTTCAAAAGTCACTCAGACTGCTCTCATTATAATCCACCAATATCGACACTGAACAGTTACAGACAATTTATCGACTTTGTATACCTTGCATGTCTTGTTATGGTAAAAATGACCACATTAAAGTATTCCAGTTTGCTTTATACAAGTGCACACTAATCCTGCAAAGACTAATGACCTTTTAACTTTACCAACCAGCAGGGTTCTTTATTTGTTTCTTCAGACATCCCCAAACCTAGCAATTATATCTATATTTTTTTTATTTCACCCTTCTCAGATGTCTGTGTCAAAATAAAAAAAGTAATTAATGGTAATAATGACAAAAGCCACATATTTCAAATTTTCACACAAACAGATGGTAGCCAAAATATTCCAAATTAATTCGCACACACACACAAAGGCGGATTAAAGACTGTTTAAAAATGACCAGATCATAAGAGCAAAAGGCACTTTCATCCACAGATAGCTGCCCACCCCACTTGTAGTTATGTAGAAATATATTACATGTCCTTTATTGGTAGCTTTGAATGAACTACATAAAACTGTATAAATATCACTAGCATATTACCATAAGACCCAGCCATCTGTAGCACAGTTTAAATAGAAGAACATTAATGACAGCATAAGAAATATTGACCACCTGATAACATATGCCACGTCAACATGCACAATCTCCACAGAAGTAAAAGTCATCTGAATAATTCCACATTAAAAAGAACTATTATTAATGCAGAAGTTGCTGTTTGCAACAAAATGTGCATTTCAGTGCTTCCTGTACAATTGCAGTGCCTACTGCCTTTGGTGAATACATTTCTTATGTTGTGTTAAACAGTTGGTATGCTGGTGATATTACTGTAACATTTCCCAAATTATATCATGTTCAAAACAGCTCAAAAGATAGATGCTAGAAAAATGGATGCAGTAGAGAATGGCTGGCAAACAAGAACAGCAGGTTCAATTATATAATTACTAGGCATGCAGTACAAGAGATCATTAAGGAGTCTAGCCTAAATTTCCAGTTGCTCTAAAGCATTCTCTGGTTAAGTAACTTGCTCAGTGTCACACAGTAGGTAAATATAGGTGGAAAGATTCAAACCTTGGCTGTACCCTAGCCACAGGAAGAAGCTCATTAACAAGTTGGAGCTTTGGTCCACTGCATTAACTGCAAGAGTAACTATTTTTAACTAAATGCAGAAAGCGTTTACAATTTGATCATGTAGAGAAGACAGTATCACAGTAATGTGCAGTAATGACTACATAATGGATGCTGAAGATCATACAGTTCTGATCATCACTCCAAATAATGCAGACTGTATGACCTGACAATTCAGAAAGAAGGTATGCAAAAATAGTTTACTAAAACACAACATGTTTAGACCATTTTACACAATCCAGGGCTATTAGTCGAATTTGGAGCAGATAATTAAGGCTCTGAGATGTACTTCCTGCGGTATAGTGTTTGATTCCCTCAGCCTTCATTTCTCTGTTGTGTGACCTTGAGCGAGTCACTTAACTCTGCATTTATTCTTTAACTGCTGTTGTAATAGTATGTACTTTTATTCAGTTTTCCAGAATTTATAACCATAAATATTTTGACAAAATGGATCTACCACACTATTTCCTAAACGTATCAGAAGACTTCTGCAGCTCTGATAGTACAAGTAGTTTATTATAATATTTTCTTTTGCATGCATCCGACAAGTTGTATCTGTCTGTCTGCCTGTCTCTCTGTCTGTGGCCATTATCAAATCATTACATGGTGCATTATGCTAACTTACAGTTTTGGAGTGATTGACTAGCCCCAAAATGTGTTGGATAGATTAGACAGGAAAACAAGAAGAATGCTTCATGCTCACCAAATGATTTATAAAAATCAGTGCATACCAAGATTATATATTTCTCGTTCTGAAGGACGGATGGACCTCCTTGAAATTGATTATATGTATAGCTCTGTAATCGTGGGACTCCACACATACCTGCTGACATCACAAGACCCAAACGTAGTGAAAGTTTTGAAACATGAGGAGAATAAATCTAAGATGACTTCTCTGCTTAATCTAGCATAAGCTTATCAGCGTCAAGCAGGAATGGAAATCAAACCAGAAGTAGATAAAAATCAAGCAGCAACTGAATGTCCCAGCAAACAAAAGAAAGACTATAAGGTGAAGGATCAGAAGAGAAGGCAAGAAATGTGGAAAAAGCATAAATTTATTTGCAAGTATAGAAAACTTCTGTAAGAACCTCATGTTGATCAAGAATGAACACAGGAATGGTTAAGGAGAGGTGAATTCAAACCAATAGATGAAAGGTTACTATTGGTGGCCCAATATAGTGAGCTGCGTACACGTTGGTTTATAAAGTCCATTGAACATGTGGGAGAAACAGACAAATGTAGGTTTTGTAAAATCGAACTGGAAACAGTTGCACATCTCGTTGCTGTTTGCGACATACTAATGGCAGAAGAACTGTATACTGAAAGGCATAATAATGTGGCAAAACTGTTGCACTGGGGATTGTGCTAACATTATAGTATTGGAAGTGGCTGAAAAACAGTGGAAACGTAAGCCACAAAGCATCATAGAAAGTGAGAGGTCTACATCACATGGGATCATCCATTACCAACAGTTCAGAAGATAGATGCTAGAAAAACAGATATAGTGTCCAGGAAAAGAAGACAAGAGTAGCCATGATCATTGAAATTGCCACACCCAGAGACTACAGTGTCTTGTGTACGGAGAGACACAAAGTCATAAAATGTCAGGATCTGCAGGCAGAAACTAGAATAATGTGGAAGAAAGATACCCAGACAGTTCCAATAGTAGCAGGAGCAACGGGTCTTATAAAAAATAATTTACAATCATATTTATATATGTTACCAATACATGTAATTCCATAACTCCATACAAACTGCAGGAGTCATTACTGGGCACATTGCGGTTGCTGTGAAGAGTACTACTGGTTGACATCAAAGATTGAAACAATACTAATTTCATGAACTTTAGTCATACTTTGACTTGGCAATGGAGTCCATTCTTACCATGGTATTAGAAACCCAAAAGACTTGGGGAAATTAAAAAAGACACAAACTCCACTTTATGTGCAGTAACACAAGTGTTGCCTTGTCTGATTTAAAATAAATTTTGCTTCTTATCTAATGAGGAATTAGTATACATATGTTCCTGATATTCATTTCACATTTCACTTGGCTTTGTGAGCAAACGCCAGGTAACCCCCAGGTAGAAGCCAATATAGTGTGATGACAACAAAACCTTCTGAAACACTAGCTTTGCCTCTGTATGTAAGTAGCCATGAGTCACTTCCTCTGTAAACAAAACAAAAAAATCTAATAAAACACTTGGATAAAAAACACATTCAAGAATTTTGTTCAACCCCCCAAAGATTTCACTGCACCTAAGTCCTGTCCTGATTTACAACTCAGCACATTGCCTTTGTCAATAGAGTCTGCACCTCCCACTGAATTTAATAACAAAAATGTTACCTTAACTGGTGAAGTTTTTATTTTACTTTTACTTCTGGTCTAATGAGGACTTTGTTAACTTATATGCTGGACATTAGTTTCACCCAGCCTTGTAAGCAGGGGTCGAGTAACCCCGGTTAAAACTGGGTATAGTGACTGACTGTGGCAGAAAAAGCCCCCTATTGTGCTGGATTTAATTTATATAGGATGCCATGAGACAGTTCTCCTAAGGCAGTTTATATTGAGGAAAGAGCGAGAGATTCTTCATAAGATACTTGGGTGTGAAACATGCCCATGGTGCCTTTGGAATGTGCCCCTTCTGAGAGGGTACATTACATGACAAATTCACAGTTAAAGGTAATGTATTGATCTTTGAAAGGTACTTCTCCCCCAGCAAGTCATATTAGTAATCATTCAGAAGTGATTCTGTAACTGCCAATTATTTTCATAAATTTTTCCCCCAAAAAAGTAACCACATTCTCTACACTCCTGTTATCTCATTGGAAAGAAAATAACATATTATTACAGTAGCTTGTTGCTGTTAGACACTTGCATTGCCCCCAACAAGCCATCTAATTTTCTTTTAATAGTAGTTGTGTAACTGCTTTGTGCTTTCACATACAGTGTGTCTCCTCACCCTTATTCCAAAAGGGTAGCAACTTTGTTTGTATGTTTGATTGTGACGAAAGTGAAAGAAAATGCCATAGTAATTGTATTTCAACCTGTTGCTCTTGGACATTTATGCATGCCCCCTCCCCCAGAGCAACAGTAGCAGTGATAGATTTGCATGAATCATGTGGTTGCCCTGTTCTTTTGTATGCAACCTGCCCCCCCCCAAAAAAAACAAAATAGCTACCTTTTGTACCCATGCCTTACGCGTGACTTTGAATAAGTTAAAATGCACAGTGGCTACGGTAATGGAATCTTCAGGGTAGTTATTTGTCTAAGACAGTTACTGTACTAACCAAGTAATTATCTTGCTGACATACAGAAGAGGAGAAGATTTTATTTTAAAATTAGTTTTATTCTGATTTTGTGGTTGGGTTAGTATTTAATTGTGTAGAGTGCTCCTTAACAAAGGAGGTTTTCTTGCTGCAAGTTAGCCTTATTCTCCTAAGATATGCCATAACTGTCAGTGCTTGGCATGATGGGCATGCTTAAGTTGGTGGATAGACTTTGCCAGGCTACACTTGTACCTTTTCCTTCCTAAGATACTTAGCATCGAACAGTCTGTGGTTTCTTTCCACAGCTTAAAACATTTGACTGTATTCCAACTTCAAGATGCTGCTTATAGTTTTTAGGCTTGCAGAGTTTCTTTTTTAAAGTAACAGTCCCATCAACATTTTCACCACCTTTCCTTTTTAGTAGTTGATTTGTTTTGGTAGTCTTTTCTTGACTGTTAGTTATAAGTATGACTATGGCAAGCCAATTACTTTTGCCGCCAGTTGTAGTAATAGTGTGGCTTGCTAAGGGCATTTTTTGGAACCACATAAAGTATGTGCTAATTCCAGTGAAACCACCATTAAGAGAAGCTTTGTGCCATATTTGTTGGAGCAGTGGATTAAGAAAAAATCTCAGAACCCCCTTCTGTGATTTCAGAGTTTGCATTGAAGGAGACCCTTTCTTTCTGACTGTCCTTCCAGTTCTAAAATTAAGCCTAACACTTTGAGGCATTTTTTGTTAAATTGGAAAACTCCATTAAACAGTCAGCAAGCTTCTAAAGCTTAATGTGCCAGGTATGCTCAAGATTAAAGGTTTATCTTCCTTTACATGTCTAGAAATTCAGGCTACAGCCATAGAATTTTCTACCCATGTCTTCTTTGAAGAGGTTGTGGCTAAGTGAACATGTCCTGCTTCTCTGTCCATTTTCTTTTTTGTTGTCTTCTAGTCCAGTGGTCTCCGTCTCTGTTATCCATAAATTATGTGGCCAAGGCAAATGTGGAACTGTAGCACAGGCAGTCTGATTATGCTCCTCTTTGGTGAATTTGTAAATTCCCCATTTCACTGCTACTCATCGACCTCACTGTCTTTTCCAACACTGGCTGGGCCATCCTTGATCCAACAGTGCTGGGTCTGACCTCTTTCTTGACAGAGATTTTCCATTTGACCTTCTACATTGATCTCCTTCATGGAACTGTACATATGCTTCACAAGTTTCTGCATCAGAACCCTACCACAAGATGAGATTGTGAGAAAGCATTGGCTTAGAAGTGGTTTGCATGGTATTGGATAGACCAATGTCAGTTGTCATAGCTTCAGATGCTCTTGGATTGGGGAACCATCACAGGATCCTGCTGAATTGTCCATGAATGCATCACAGGAGTCAGGTTCTCTTCTTTTTTTAAGTATGTCAAGCATCCAAGGAAGGGAGCCAGCAGTTTGAGGAGAATGTTTGTTTTCCTGTGGAAGATTTTCCCAACATTCTACACAAGAGGCCTAGAAAGTTTAATATATTCAACCCCCACACACACACACACACACACACACACACACACACACACACACACACACAGGGGATGATGATCAAAGCTCCTTTTCTATTCCTTCCTCCGAAAATTCTCATCTTCTGTGAGGTACTGCAGATGATGGAGACGGTTATCTGGCCTCTTGAAGAGCTTTTGTCTTCACTGAAACAGATTCAAGTTGCCTATTGGCCCTATTTGACTTCTTCCTGCTTGACATCACATTTGTTTTATTCCAAGGGAATGTTGACTCAGTAGCCTAGGCCAAGCCATATATGGTAGCACCATGTCCCTGAAGGTGAGTAGAGTATTTTAGACCTTCTCAAGTTGTGCTTTCTGAATGAAAGACTTTAAGCCTGATGTCATTATTAGTGTCTGCTTTGGGGTGTGATCATGCTGTTTCAGTCTTGGTCTCTCCTTTTCTCTGACAAGGAGTCAGTGGCCCTGAATATATCAAAAATGCATATCTTTGACTTCTTTATTTTGTGTCTTTGGTTACACAGTTATTTTACTGCACATACTTTGCTCTTCAGAGACCAAATCTGCTGAATTGTTGCATACTGTGGAATGTTTACCTGAGGGGGCTGCTAAGGAAATGTTAGTGAGACCTTCACTCTTCCACATTATCAAATCTGATGGTTTATCTGGCCTTTAATCATAGGAGGTTACTAGACTAATGGCCCTGAGGCCCTTACAAGCCTAGCCAAGTGTTTATCCCCCAAAAAAGAAACCTCAGTCAGCACCTGTTGCCCCTGTCAATGAGGGACGAAGGTGGAACCCCTGGGACAAATTTGTGATTTCCCATCCACTCATCAAGGTTGCACTTGAAGAGCATCAGCGAGGTACTTTGATATGTATGGGAAGTCTATTCCAGAGACAGGACAGCCTCTGGGAGACAAACCTGTATCTACAGCAGGTTTTGTTGATGTCTCATAGTAGATTTAGGCCTATCGTGCGTGTAATGCACGAGGAGTTAGACGTATGGATATGGAGCATCTCTAGTAAGTCAGGGTCCAATATTGCCTTGCAGGTGAGACAGATTACCTGTGAGCAATCTGTACAATAACGAGTAGAGCGATTAGTGATTTGAGCCTGTCCACATAGGACAGGTGTTGGAGGCCATGGGTTGTCTTTGTGAGGTATTTCTGTGTCCTTTCCAGTTGGTACATAAGGTGTTCAGAGAGGTACATACCAAATGGGGCATTATACTCAATTATAGGCCTAACAAGGGAGGAATACAGAGAGGTAATAACCTCCTTTTTCTGGATGCAATGCCTCTGAAAGATCTGCCAAGTTCACATAGTCTGGAATTGCCATGTGTCTGCATTTCTGACTGAGCTTCACTGCATTTGTGGAAGACACCGAAGCAACATTTGTGGCTCTACTATTTAAATGACTTCAGTATTTTTTCCTGAACTAGATCAGCATGTTTAGGGCATGAAAGTGAAGAGGCTTTATTTTTAAGTTGTGGGGGATGACTAGAACTTAAGTTTTTACAGTCCTGAAGCAACTCACAGCAGTATAACATAGGAATTTGATAGTATTTGTCATCTGAAGCAAGACAGCAGTGCTGGCCTATTGCCCTTTGTTAATGGTACCCAGCGTTCCCAAGGGTATTGAGGGAAGTTCTTGCCATTGCTGACTCCTTTTCCAGCCACATTCTTCTGAAAGCAGTAAGAGAGAGATTTACCCTCTACTTCTCCCAGTGTTGCAGCATCTTTATTTATTTGTTTATTTTACATTTGTTGACCGGGATTGTCCGACTGAGCTGAAGAGCCCTTTTTCAGCGAAGGCCCAGGGAGAAAAGCTCCAACATATTATACATTTTTCATTATAAATTAGCATTAAACAGCAATGTTACAGGATTATTACAAGGCATTAAGTAGCAATACAATGTTATACAGTGTCAATAATCAGGAGTATAGTATAACTATTTCAAGATGTATAAAAAGAAATGTCATTAAGATAAGTATAGTTTTTGGGGTAAGTGGTTACAAAAACCCAGTTTTATCATGATGTAGTTGCATGAAGGCAAGACAGTTACAATAGAATGTTTCTCTGAGGCAGTTTGCTTAATAGATTTTAGAAGACAGCAGAAAGAGTAGTCGAGTTCAAAATGGCCGCTGTTCTGTGAGCACTGCTATCGCCTAGGTCTCGATATACCCTGGATTAAAACAAACCCAGAAGGCAACGCAGAATTAATAATACAGAAATAACTGTAGATATTTACTGCTAATATCATCCAGCAAACAAAAGAGGAAGAAAAAGTGACAGATTCAGCTCAGAAACAGCAGGATTAACTAAGATTTCTGAATAACAGCTTAAGCAATGTGCTACTAAGGCCCTGCATCTGACTGCAAGATTGGTAAAACACTATACAGCAAGATGTCAAAAGAGGAAAATAATATGGAAACAACAACAACTAAGACCAAATTCTCAGTACTAGCCTCACCTGAGAAAGACACAACTTCAAAAAGACAACTAAATAAACTGACAACTCTAAAAATACAAATAAATCCAAGACAGACCAGCCAGCTAATCTGGAAGACATAAAATCTGCCTTATTACCTATCCAGCAAGCATTAAAGGACTTATCATTTCAAACCTTTGGTGACTCATTCAGCCAAATAATATCCAGAATGGAAAAAATCTGAGTCCAAAATAATAGAAAATGAAATAAAAATAGACTCTATTTCTCAAAAAACTGATGCCCATGACAAAGAAATACAAAACTTACAAGCAAAATTAACAGACCTGGAAGCAAGATCTCGAAGGAACAATATAATCATCAGAGGAATACCTGAAACTTTACTTCATAACAAGCTAATACCAACAATCAAGCAAATAATAAATTCCCTCCTAGAGGAATCTGAAGAAATGCAGCAAATAACAATAGAGAGAGCCCACAGAGCCCTGAGGGAAATGCAAACATCACTGAAACCAAGACCTGTCTATATTAAAATATTAAACTACCAAGATGTAAATAAAATCATACTGGCAGCAAAGAAAAAAGACACACTCACCTGGAATAATAATAAAATCTCCTTTGCTCAAGACCTCCCAATACAAATAAGACAAGCAAGACAACTACTATCTCCATACTGCAGGTTCCTAATAGAAAAAAAATCAAATTCCAGATGAAATATCCAAATCAGTTAATCTTTTACATCAAAGAGGTTAAATACATAGTTGCTAACCCCAAAGAGGCAAAAGAGACATTCCTGGCTGTTTTCAAGCAAATTCCTCCTTCAGAAGTGAAATAAATCCACAAAAAAAGATAAAGGTCCCTTGGATGAAAAAACAACCCCATTCATGAGCACTCTAGCTGGGATCCAACTCTGAAATATTCCCCTTGCTGTCTAGGCCCTTGGGTCATTGATGTGAGCCATGAGGAACACAGGAAAGGGAAGTACAGCCTGGGTGGGAACCAAAAATGAACTGCTGTTTCCAATGCATGAATATAGGAAGGAAGTTCCCATCTCGGATATTGGCTTGCAAATTCAGTCCCCCTAGGCTTTTGATGGCTTCATTAAGAACAGTCAGACAAAATGGATTTCAGCAAGCTCCAAAGGATTTTACTGCCTGAAAAATGAAAATTGATCTGCACCAGCTAAAAGAAGAAAGTTGCACCATAGATGTCAACCAACCTGCAAGCAAAACCTTGAAGAAATAAGGTAGTGTTGAACTGAACCATTCACTAAAACAGTACACCCAGTACTGTGTAGGTGAATGAAACTCTAGCCTTAAATAATAGGCAAGAAATAAACTGTCAGAATTATGCTAGCTCATAGATTAATATTGGAAAAAAAGGGAAAACATTGTTAAATGTTTTATGTAAATACTAGAAATGTGTTAAAAGATCCTGGAGAGAAGTAATCTCAGGAAATTAGTAAAATAACCTAACAATCCTGGGATAATGTAAATATAGCCTTACTATGTCAACTATAGCAGAAGGACTGTTTGGCTAAGCTGTTTTGCTTTTTTTTTTTTTTTTTTTTTTTTTTGTTTTTGTCTCTCTATACTTCCTACTTCTGTTAAATAGGTGCCAAGTATATATTTTATAACCCACACAGATTGATGTGGAAAAACATCACTATAGGCACCAAAGAAGGCCGAAACCTGAATAAGTAAAGGGGAGGAAAAAGAAGTCAAATGAGAGAAAAATGTAAAAATGACAAGATTGATTGTTTAACAATATTACTATGGTACACATATTGCTATAATTTACTGAGGAATGTATATTAATATGCTGTTTTAAAAATACTATTAGAAAGAATTAGTCACAAGACAAAAACTATACATGCTGTACCTTAAATGCAATACCATCACTGTATAAATAATATGTTGGAAGAGGCTAGGGATATTAAGTAGCAGTGTTAGTTGAGGGAACTAGTTTGTTCAGCTTTGTCCACATTGTTTATAGTAACACAGGGGGTATACTATGGAGTAAATCTGTATCTAAAAAGAAAACACATTCCAAGATTAGACGTAAAGGTAAACCATATAATGAACCTTTATCCTCCCCCTCGATTATTCCTGGTCCAGGGATATAGTGGTTAGGCACAGTGTAGGGACGGGGATAAATAGATGCTTTTCTAAACCATCATACAGTAACACATACAAAACTAACAAAACAAAACTAATATACATGGCATATCTAAGGAATACACCTAATAAATAAATGTGGGAAGTAGAATCATGGAATGTTAAAGGGCTCCAAAACAAGAAGAAAAGAAAACTATTCTTACACCTTACATTAAAAACCACAGCCAACCTCATACTAATACATGAAACGCACTTGACTGCAGATCAATGGGCAGAAATTAGCAGAAAGAAATGGATAAGTCAAATCATAGCTTCAGAAGGGAAAACAAACAGAGCTGGGGCTGCCATAATAATTAAAAACCAATTTAAGGAAAAAATACTTAAAACCAAAGCTGACAAGGAGGGAAGATGGTGCTATGTAACATTTAATAGTCCTACAATACCAAAACCTATAATGGTACTTAATGTTTACGCACCCTGTAATAACCAACAACACTTTTTTATGTCATTATACCCAACCTTAAACCAATTTAAAGATCACTACCTAGTGATTGGAGGTGACTGGAATACATATCAAAACCCAGAAAAGGATAAATCTAATCTGACCAAATCACATAATAAACAAGCCACATTAGCCCTTAATGAACTCAACAAGATTTCAAACTATATGACCCTTTTAAACATGGGAACAGTGCAGATAAAACAGGGAAATTCACATTCTATTCGCAATGCCACAAAATGTGGTCAAGGATAGACTTCTTCTTAATCTCTGACATATTCATTAACATGGACCCAACAATAACTATACATACCAGGTTCTTTTCAGATCACTCCAAAATCACACTGAACATTAACTGGGACAAAAAGATATATTTAGAGAATAGGGGTCATAATTGGTCATTAAACCCTAATTTACTTTCCAAAATGGATGTAATAAAAGAAACAGAAGCAATACTAAAAATAGCTCTTACAAATATCACTAACTCCCAAATACCAACTGACATAGAATGGGCTGCAACCAAAGCACAAATCATAGGATTGTTTATCAAAAAAGCAGCATACTATAAAAAAATACAACTGAAAGAGGAGCATATACTGAAAGGGAAAATAGAGCATCTTGAAAAAGAACTAATAAATAACCCTAAGAACCAAACAGAAGCAGAACTTTTAAAACTGCAAAGGGATCTATATATGTTAGAAACCAGGAACCTATCTTTCTATGAAGCCAGAATGTTAGCCACTTACGCAGAAGAAGATCAAATACCATCTAGAG